>NC_052066.1:79984494-80301313 GCF_015852505.1 Tachyglossus aculeatus | reverse complement strand
GCTTAGAACAGTGCTTTGCACATAGTAAGAGCTTAATAAATGTCATTATTATTATTATTATTATTATTATTATTATTATTATTATTATTTTCTTTGGGTCTCAGTTACCTCATCCGTAAAATGAGGATTGAGATTGTGAGCCTCATGTGGGACAGGGACTGTGTCAAACCTGATTTGCTTCTATCCACCCCAGCACTTAGTACAGTGGCAGGCACATAGTAAGATCTTAACAAATACCACAGTTATTATTATCATTATTCCAGAGAGGAAGAAGGACTTGAGTGAGCTGTTGGTGAGAAAGACTAGAGTGAGCCTAGTGAGTAGGTTAGTTTTAGTGAAGCAAAGTATGTGGACAGGACTGTAGTAGTAGAGGATCAAACTGTAGGGGCCAGAGAGCTGATTGAGTGTATTGTATATGTAGCATAATTCAGTAGCAGCATTGTCATTAAGTTTTTTTTTTCTGATAAATCCTAGTTATATCTAGGGTTTTCTGCATGTAGGTTGTGCGTTGCTGTTATAGACTAACAAGAAATCTAGAAAACATGGCTTACATTTCATTTCTACTTTTACTCCAAAAATTTTCCTTCTGTCACAAGCCCCTGGTTCATTCCTGCCAGGACCATCCTGGACTGAAGGAGCCTAGGTGACATGTCGTAGAAGTCAAACCACACCTCTGATCACCGAGGTTAATGTTTAAAGTTAATGGTTAGTTTTAATAATAATAATAATGATGCCATTTGTTAAGCACTTACTATGTGCAAAGCACTGTTCTAAGCGCTGGGGAGGATACAAGGTGATCAGGTTGTCCCACATGGGGCTCACAGTCTTAATCCCCGTTTTACAGATGAGGTAACTGAGGCACAGAGAAGTAAAGTGACCTGCCCAAGGTCACACAGCTGACAATTGGCGGAGTCTGGATTTGAACCCACGACATCTGACTCCCAATCCCATGTTCTTTCTGAGCCATGCTGCTTCTGCTGCTAGTTTTACCAACATGCAAGAGAGTGACATACACACACTCACTCAGTCCATTCCACCAAGGGTCCAATACCAGTCTGTGGTCAAAGGAGCCCGTTCTGCCGATGTTTCTTCTTTCTGCTTCCATGTGCTGTTCTGCTTCTGTTACTTCAGGTGCTCCCCTCTGTGACTCCTCTGGGAGAATACATGCTTCAATGCAACTGCCTTTAATCTGCTTTAGGCGTGACAGTTGTGGCCTTACGTGGCAGTCATTGACTGGTCCAGGCCCGTTACTGGGTAGAACAGGGAAAGAAAGCCATTTCTCCCTCCGTGCTCCACCCTCACAGGCCTGGCACCTGCCTCAGGTAGAGCCCATCAGTGCCTTTGCAACATCTTTCCCTTGTTGTTCGAGGGATCACAATCAGTCGCTAACAAGGCAGCTTGTTGTGGGCTCACCACAAGGGTAGATTGAGTAAAACTGTTGCCGAGAGTGAAACCCGTAGGTCGATTATTCGGTCTATTAAAATTTATGATTATCATATTTATAATATTAATCTGTAGATACTATAGTACAAATATACTTGCATCTTAATCTTATTCGAAGAGACATCAGCATGCAAGTGGGCGATTCTGTTTAATGACTTCGGGTCTAAAAAGATGGTGAAGATCTAATAAAAAAGGATTGCCTTTCAATTGTTGAATGTATATGGTTGCCTGTCTTATTAGAAGACGCCATGGTGGGTGAAATTCACTGAAAGGTACGTGTGTATCTGAATAGATCAATGCAACCATTCAGTTTCAGCCATACTGTACAGGCAAAAAGACTGTCTCTTGTTATGTAGTCATGCTTAAAGGCACTCTTTGGCCTTAACTCCTTGTCTCTCATTCCTTATGAATTTTTTTCTTGAAGAGAGCAACTCCTTTCTTAATATCTGTACACTCTTCAAGTCTGTCCTTAGCAATGGTCTCCCAGTTATCAGGTGGGATGCAGTATTATCTAAGGCTTTGTTTTACCATGTCCTTAAAACCTTTCTTCTCTCCTCCTTTATTTTGATTTTTCAATTTCAGCTGTCCATTTCTAAGTTGCTTGTGTGTCTTACTATCATTCTTTCTTTTCACGTGTCCCTCCCACCATAACTGTATTAAGGGAAGCATAGCTTTGATGCTAGAAGACTGTTTTCTAGAACTTCGTCCTTAATGATCGTCTTCTCATTTGATATTGAGTATGGTCCATAAATGTTGCTGGTGGAACTGCTGAAAGATACATGTTTGGTGCCTATATGGGATTTAAGCTCTCCCAGACTTAAGAAGGTTAGACTAAACTGCACCTCTAAAGAACTTACTGTAAATCTAGAGCCTAATATCACGTTGTTACCACTTGCTGACAATTTCTCAAAAGATATGCTGGCCTTCTTGATTTGGGTTTCTGCTTCCTCTCCTATCTTTGTGTCATTGCCTAGCTAATGGACTTCAGCGACAGCTTTTAGCCATTAATTTTGGTTTGGGATATGGTTTCTCTTGTCTAGGCTGATATGGCACTTCCCTTTTCTTTATACTCATCAGTTGATAATAATTATATGGTGGGTGGGATATACTAGAACAAGTTTTATTTTTTGTTCTGTCATTTAAGAAAAACAAGCTTATTTGCTTCTCATAAAGGAAACATCATCACATTGTTTTCAAAACCCAGGGGTCATTATTTGTTCTGTCATTAGACCCTTGTTTCTGAATGTTAGTTTTGATTTCAGAAAATAACTCCAACTGTAAATATCCAAGGTTCCAAACTGGCATTTTTTACTGGCTATCACTAATTCCATCTGTGATCATTTCCTCTTCTAGTGCTCACTTGATTGAAGAATACATCATTAAATCAGTAATAATTAAACTATAATTAGAATCTCACAGCAGAGAGCTGTCAGTCACATATATGACGAAAATAAATGACATGGAAGTAACAGAGCCACACAATTAGCACCATGCTTTCCCCCCTAATAAACTGTTGAATACAGACTATCATTTTTCAGCTCTTTTCTAAGGTACAGACTGATGACAAGATTGACTACAAGTTTATGCTGTCAAGCAATTCATATTGTATATGAGACTGAGAACCGTTAAGAACAGATTGACTGTCATGAAGACCTACAATACTCATAAATTATTGAGTTGAAATACTTTCCTTGGCATTTTGACACATATGCTACCACTAGGGTCCAGACACATGGAATAAGTGGAATGCACTGAAATTCCTACACTTCACTCCTCTAATATCAACCTACAAACTGTAACAATCACATCTCTCTTGCCATTGTCCCCCTTACTCATATCCTTCTTCTTCCCTGGAACTCCTTCCATCTTATATTTGGTAGACCACCACTCTCCCCATCTTCAAAGCTCTACTAAACTAATCTCTCCAAGAAGTCTGCCCTGACTAACCTATTATTTTCCTACCCTATTTGCCCTCCTTAAAATCACACAAGCACGAACCCCTTAAATGTTCGAGCATGCAGTAAGGACTCAATGAATACATCTGACTGATTGATTCATCAGGTCATACGCAGTCTCTGCAACAAATTCGACATCTTTATACTCTGCCGCTTCCTCTAACTACAATTTATATTTGTCTCCCCCACTAGATGGCAAGTTCTTTGAAAGCAGGGATCATTTCTACAAACTCTATTTTATTATACTTTCCCCAGCATTTGTGGAAAGAGCCCCCGCTTTGGAATCAGAAGTCATGGGTTCAAATCCCGGCTCCTCCACTTGTCAGCTGTGTGACTTTGGGCAAATCACTTAACTTCTCTGTGCCTCTGTTACCTCATCTGTAAAATGGGCATTGAGTCTGTGAGCCCCACGTGGGACAACTTGATTACCTCGTATCTAGCCCAGCACTTAGAACAGGGCTTTGCACATATTAAGCACTTAATAAATGCCATCATTATTATTATCATTATTTACAATCCTTGAGAAGTAGAGTAACTTTCAACTTTGACTAAGCTAGCAAAACTGTCCTTTGTTCCCATAAAAACAGAGGCTCTTATCCACACATATATATTGTAGGTGATAAAGCATATTCCCATTCATTGTATGTAAATATTTAAGGCAGTTTGTAGCCTTAGAACATAGTGGGAACATGCCCACTCATTCTTTTGTATGATACTCTCCCAAGCAATTAGTAAGGTGCTCTACAAATAGTAAGCACTCTATCAGTATCAGTGATCGATTGATTGATGACAATATATAGGCCAACGGTGATATGGCAAACTAAGAATGACCAAATACAATAAAGTCAAAACAAGCTTTGGGAGGCTTTTAGATTGCCATATCAACTTAGCGTCAAGCTTCAAGCTAAACTGGACATCTGTACAGCTTGGAGTTCTCCAGTTGTCTGTGTGGATAGAAGACTTGAACCATATAATACAATATTAATTGATATATTAATAAGTGTTCATTCATTCAATCGTATTTATTGAGCTCTTACCATGTGCAGAGCACTGTAATAATAATAATAATAATAATGATGGCATTTATTAAGCACTTACTATGTGCAAAGCACTGTTCTAAGCACTGGGAGGTTACGAGGTGATCAGGCTGTCCCCCGGGGGGCTCACAGTCTTAATCCCCATTTTACAGATGAGGTAACTGAGGCACAGAGAAGTTAAGTTACTTGCCCGAAGTCACACAGCTGACATCTGGTGGAGCCAGGATTTGAACGTTTGGGATTTGAGTGCTGTACTGAGCGCTTGGGAAGTTCAAGGTATTTTTAATGTCTGTTTCCCTTCTAGAATGCAAGCTGGTTTTGGGCAGGGAGCATGTCTACCAACTCTGTTGTAGTGTACTCTCTCAATTGCTTAGTACAATGCTCTGCACACAGTAAGCACTTAATAAATACCATTGATTGATTGATACCGTAAGTGCCACATCCATCCGCCTGAGCAATTCCGTATGAGGAAAATGGAAAGCAGTAGAGTAACAGGGAGCTCCTGAAGGGTGAGCAATGCTGTATAGAAATGTGATAACTAAAAGCACGAGTGACAGAGGTAATACTGTGTCTGTCACTCTTGCTTACAGAGAATTAAGCTCTTCTCTGTGACCACTGTTGCATGCAGAAAAGCGAGCTCTCCTCTGTGGCGACTGATGCTTGCCGGGAAGCAATGTTGCCTAGGGGTTAGAGCATGGACCTAAAATTCAAAAGGAGCTGGGTTCTAATCCCAGCTTTGCAGGTTGTCTGCTTTGTGACTTTGGGAAAGTCGTTTAACTTCTCTACGCCTCTATCCCTGTGAAATAGGGATTAAGACTGGAAGCCCCATGTGACACAAAGATTGTTTCCAAATCAATCTGCTTATAACTACCTCAGTGCTTAGTACAGTGCCTGGCCCATAGTGAGAGCTTCACAAATGCCTCAATTATTATTATTATTATTTATACTGTATGTTTGGAGCTAGAAGATAACTAGAGCAGGCAGTCAGATAGTCCAACAAGGATGACAGCATCAGAACAGATGTGATCTGAACACATCTCCGTGCATATGATGTTGTCAAAATTGTTGCTCCCACATTGATGCTTTTAGCCACTCAGATGTAGGTATCTTTCACTATCACTTATATTAAGTTCAGAAAGAAAGATGTAATGTTTATTGCTGTCCTTCCTGATGTTGTTTTCAAATCTGTCATGCTTCTCAAAGATGATTGTAGAAGTTTGTGAAGTCTTAGCTATTTCCTTCTGTTCTGTGAATTAAGGAATTATATCAGATCAGATGGTTGACTGTATGCAAAGTCTTATGAAATGATAGTGACTTTGAAAAATCTGATTGAGCACTAAACACATTTTAACAGCTTCTCTATGATTCAGGGAGCTTCACTCTTGAGAAGCAGCATGGCTCAGTGGAATGAGCACAGGTTTTGGAGTCAGAGGTCATGGGTTCAAACCCCAGCTCTGCCAATTGTCAGCTCTGAGACTTTGGGCAAGTCACTTCACTTCTCTTGTGCCTCAGTTACCTCATCTGGAAAATGAGGATTAAGACTGTGAGCACCCCCATGGGACAACTGACCACCTTGTAACCACCCCAGTGCTTAGAACAATGCCTTGCACATAGTAAGCGCTTCATAAATGCCATTATTATTATTAATATTATTATTATTGTTGAGAGAAGATGTGTTCAAATCATCACTTATCCTTCTCTGTAGGATTACTTCCTAATTTTTATTGTAATGCTATTGTCTACCTCTACCCACCCCCAACCTTGCCCTATAATGTGAGCTCCTTTTGGTCAGGGAACTTGTCGACTAATTCTGGTGTATTGTATTCACCCAAACATTTAGTACAGTGCTCTGCAAGCAGTAAGCACTTAATAAGTCCCATTGATTGATTTTGTGATGAAGTTATGGCCATCTATTCATTTCAGAAGAACTGTGGTTGTGTGTATGGATCTATAAAATAGTATTTTTGTGATGAGTAAAAGTCCATGTTTTACTACATGGACTAATGACTCCACATAACCCTTGCCCACCCTTCCACTGATTGTGCATTGCCCCACAGCAATTGTGTGTATACATGTGCATGTTTATAATTCTATTTATTTTATTAATGATATGTATATATGTACAATTCAATTTATTTATATTGATGCTATTGATGCCTATTGACTTGTTTTGAAGTCTACTCTCCCCCCTTCTAGACTATGAGCCAATTGCGAGCAGGGATTGTCGCAATTTGTTGCTGAATTGTACTTCCTAAGCGCTTAGTACAGTGCTCTGCACAAAGTAAGTGTTCAATAAATACAATTGAATGAATGACTGAATCTAATCTAGATCAGCGAATGTGCCATGTTTTAGGCTTCCTTTTTATATTATGGTCCTGAAGGTTGCAAATTATTGTTGATTCTTTCCTTGCTTGCCCTCAAGTAGTTTTCTAAATAGAAGTCATTTTTATCAAGGCACTCAGTGCTTTCACCTTCAGTCATTCATTCATTCATTCAATCATATTTATTGATGCTTACTGTATGCAGAGCACTGTACTAAATGCTTGGGAGGGTACAATATAATGATAAACAGACACATTCCCTGCCCACAATGAGCTTACAGTCTAGAGTGGGGGAGAGAGACATCAATACAAATGAATTACAGATATGTTCATTAATGCTGTGGGGTTGGGAGGGGAAAAGAACCAAGGGAGCAAGTCAGGGTGGTGCAGAAAGGAGTGCAAGAAAAGGAAAGGAGGGGCTCTATCTGGGAACACCTCTTGGAGGAAGTGCAACCTCAATAAGGCTTTGAAGGATGGTGGTGGGGGAGAGTAACTGACTGTCGGGTTTGAGGAGAGAGGGCATTCCAGGCCAGAGGCAGGATGTGGGAGAGGAGTCAGTGACAAGTTAGGTGGGATGGAGGCACAGTGAGAAGGTATTAGAAGAGCGAGGGGGGGAAGGCTGGGTTGTAGAAGGAGGGTAGTGAGGTGAGGTAGGAGGGGGTAAGATGTGGAGATGGATAGGCAACCACTGGAGTTTTGTTTTTTTTTAAGGAGTGGGGTGACATATCCTGAGCATTCATGTTGCTATACCATTCCTAATGGTGGTAGGTGTAAGTTCAGAAACATGGCATATATGTATATATGTTTGTACATATTTATTACTCTATTTATTTATTTTACTTGTACATATCTATTCTATTTTATTTTGTTAGTATGTTTGGTTTTGTTCTCTGTCTCCCCCTTTTAGACTGTGAGCCCACTTTTGGGTAGGGACTGTCTCTATATGTTGCCAATTTGTACTTCCCAAGCGCTTAGTACAGTGCTCTGCACATAGTAAGTGCTCAATAAATACGATTGATGATGATGATGGCAACTCGTTTACACATCGGTACATGTAGCTTAGATACCTCACTCCAATAGGTCATCTCAGATCTATGTTGATCCAAGCACTTATAACCCACCTTGACTACTGCATCAGCCTCCTGTCTCTCTCCCCACTCCTGTCCAGGCTTCACTCTGCTGTCCGGATCAATTTTCTGTAACAATGTTCGGTTTAAGTCTCCCCACTCCTCAAAAACCATCAGTGGTTGCCCATCCGGTTCCACAACAAACAGAAATTCCTTGCCATCAGCTTGCCCCCTCCTATCTTAGAGAAGCAGCGTAGCTCAATGGGAAGAGTACGGGCTTGGGAGTCAGAGGTCATGGGTTCTAATCCTGGCTCTGCCGCTTGTCTGTTGTGTGACTTTGGGCGAGTCACTTCACTTCTCTGTGCCTTAGTTACCTCAACTGTAAAATGGGGATTAAAACTGTGAGCCTCACGTGGGACAACCTGATTACCTTGTATCCCCTTCAGTGCTTAGTACAGTGCCTGCCACATAGTAAGTACTTTTTTTTAATGGTATTTGTTAAGCGCTTACAAATACCAAAATTATTATTATTATCTTTACTGATTTCCTACTACAACCCAGTCCTCAAACTTCAGTCTTCCAACACCTACCTACTCACTGTACTTGGATCTCATCTATCTTACTGATGAGCCCTTGACCACAGTCCTCCCTCTGGCCTGGAACACTCTCCCCCTTCAAATCCAACAGACCACCATTTTCCTAATCTACAAAGCCAAATTAAAATTACATCTCATTAAAAAGGCCTTGGCCAACTAAATCCTCATTTCCCCTACTCTCTTTCCATTCATCCTTGACTCTGCTCTTCCTCCTTGACTCCACTCTCTCATTCACCCTACATTTCCAAATCCATCACCAAATCCAGCCAGTCTCACCTTCACATCGCCAAGAGCCACCCTTTCCTCTCCATCAAAACCGCTACATTGTTAGTACATTCTCTCATCATATCCCAACTGGATTACTGAATCAGTATCCTTTTGGACCTCCCAACCTCTTGTCTCTCCCCACTTCAGTCTGTACTTCACTCTGCTGCCTGGATTATCTTTTTACGGAAACACTCTTGGCATTTCACCCTGCTCCTATAAAATCTCTGGAGGTTGCATCTCAACCTTCATATCAAGTAAAAACTCCTCACTATTGGCTTCAAAGCTCTCCATCACCTTGACCTCTCCTACCTCACCTCCCTTCTCTCCTTTTGAGCCCAGCTCACACACTCCGCTACTCTGCTACTAACCTCCTCACTGTGCCTCGTTCTCACCTCTCCAGCCGACAACCCCTTGCCCACATCCTACCTCTGGCCTGGAATTCCCTCCCTCCACATACCCACCAAACTAGCACACTTTCCCCGTTCAAAGCCCTATTGAAAGCTCACCTTCTCCAGGAGGCCTTCCCAAACTGAACCCCCCTTTTCTTCTTCTCCTTCTCCTTGCCCCATCGCCCAACTCCATTGCTCTGCCTTACCCCCTTCCCCATCCCACATCACTTGTGTATATAAGCACATATTTATTATTCTATTTATTTTATTAATGATGTGTATATATCTATAATTATATATCTATAATTCTATCTACTTGATCTATTGATGCTATTGATGCCTGTCTACTTGTTTTGTTTTGTTGTCTGTCTCCCCCCTTCTAGACTATGACTATGAGCCCATTGTTGGGTAGGGATTATCTCTATTTGTTGCCAAATTGTACTTCCCAAGCATTTAGTACAGTAATTGAATGATTGAACAAATGAATGAATTATACATTGCCTTTGAACTTAGATCTGTACTCTTTGAGCACCTGGCTCTGCCACTTGCCCACTCTGTCACATGCTCACTGTGAGACCTCGGACAAGTCACTTCAAGTCACTTATCTGCACTGCGCCTCAGTTTTCTCATCTGTAAAATGGGGATTAAATACCCATTCTTCCTCTTCCATAGACTGCGACTTCCATGTGGGACAGGGACTGTCCCACTGTAATTATTGTATATCTTCCCCAGTGCTTACTACAGTGGTTGGCACATAGTAAGCACTAAACAAATACCACAGTTATTACTACTTGGTAGTCACCCCACCTCTGTCCCACAGCATTTATGTGCATATCTATTATTTATTTTACTGTATGCCCCTCTAGACTGTAAACTTCTAGTGGGAAAGGAAAGGGTCTACAGGTATTGTACTCTCCCAAGGACTTAATACATTACTCTGCTCAGTAAACCTTCAGTAAATACCATTGATTGATTAATTAATCCCCTGATGTTATTATGACCTCTTAATAGATCTATTCCTCTCCAGTAGCTTACTATTGAGCCATCTTGATGATTTGGATGCTTCCTTCATTCATTCATTCAATCACATTTATTGAGTGCTTACTGTGTGCAGAGCACTGTACTAAGCGCTAGGGAAATATGTCAGCAACACATAGAGACAGTCCCTACCCAACAACGGGCTCACAGTCTAGAAGGGGGAGACAGACAATAAAACAAAACATGTAGACAGGTGTCAAAACCATCAGAATAAATAGAATTATAGCTATATGCAGATCATAAACAAAAAAGATAGAATAGTAAATATGTACAAGTAAAATAGAGTAATAAATTAGTACAAATATGTACAAGTGCTGTGGGGAGGGATGGGGAGGAGGAGAGGAAAAAGGGGGCTCAGTCTGGGAAGAACTCCTGGAGGAGGTGAGCTCTCAGTAGGGTTTTGAAGGGAAGAAGAGAGCTAGTTTGGCAGATGTGTGGAGGGAAGGTATTCCAGGCCAGGGGGAGAACGTGGGCCAGAGGTCGATGGCAGGACAAGCAAGCACGAGGCACAATGAGGAGGTTAGTGGCAGAGGAGCGGAGGGTGCGGGCTGGGTTGTAGAAAGAATGAAGGGAAATAAGGTAGGAGGGGGTGAGGAGATGGAGAGCCTTTGAAGCTGAGAGTGAGGAATCTTTGCTTAATTCATAGATTGACAGGTAACCACTGGAGATTTTTGAGGAGGGGAGTAATGCCCAGAGCATTTCTGTTCAAAATAATCCGGGCAGCAGAGTGAAGTATAGACTGAAGAGTAGGGGATAGGAGGATGGGAGATCAGAGAGGAGGCTGATGCAGTAATCCAGTCAGGATAGGATGAGAGACTGAACCAGCAAGGTAGTGATTTGGATGGAGAGGAAAGGGCAGATCTTGGTGATGTTATGGAGGTGAGACCAGCAGGTTTTTGTGATGGATTGGATGAGTTGGGTGAATGAGAGAGCAGAGTCGAGGATGACACCAAGGTTGCAGGCTTGTGAGATGGGAAGTGTAGTGCCATCTACAGTGACGGGAAAGTCAGGGAGAGGGGAGGGTTTGGGAGGGAAGATAAGGAGCTCAGTCTTGGACATATGGAGTCCATATGGAGGCACAGAGAAGTTAAGTGACTTGCCCAAGGTCACACAGCAGACATTTGGCAGAGCTGAGATGAGAACCCACGTCTTCGGACTTCCAGGCCCATGCTCTCTTCACTAGGCTATGCTGTTTCTCCCAGCTTCCAGCCCTCCCCCTTCGGCCCCTCCTCAAAAATCTCCATTGGTTTTTCACCTCCATATCAGACAAAAACTCCTTTACTCTGTTGGTTGTATGTTTAGTGCAAACCTTTGTCATTCAAGCAGTCAGTTCTTCATAAACCTACAGTACTCCATTCATTCATTCATTTAATCATATTTATTGAGCCCTTACTGTTTGCAGAGCATGGTACTAAATGCCGTGCCCTAGCCTGCTGCCCACCCCGACCTCCTTGGGGGCGGTCACAGGAGAAGTCACCTACATTCATTCATTCAACCATATTTATTGAGTGCTTAATGTGTGCAGAGTGCTGTGCTAAGCGCTTGGGAGATGACAGTAATGGGGCATCCCCACCTTGGTTAAAGCGCCTGTCTAGTAATCAGGAGATCCTGGGTTTAAATCCCAGCAAGGCCTGGTTTTCAGCACTTAGAACAGTGCTTGGCACATAGTAAGCAATTAACAAATGCCATCATTATTATTATTACAATACAACAATCAATGAATTCTAAAAAATAAAATTCTACAATAATCTGAAGATTATTCAGATTTTTTAAATGTTTAGTTATTTGGGGCATCTATGATATCATTTTATTTAATTTAATCATTCATTCAATCATGCATTTAATTGTATTTATTAAGCGCTTACTGTGTGCAGAGTAATGTACTAAGCGGTTGGGAAAGAACAATACAGCAATAAGCATTGTCAATCCTTGCCCACAACGAGCTCACAGTCTAGAGATGGGGAGACAGTCATCAATACAAATAAATGAAATTACAGATATATGTATATATATAACATGCATATAACATGTATACATATACATATATATGTGTGTACATATATGCACACATATATGCATATATATATATGTGTGTCTATATATCTATATGACATATATATATAATATGTATGTATGTGTATATATATACACATAAGTGCTGTGGGGCTTTGGGTGGGTAGAGCAATGGGAGGAAGGTAGGGCGATACAGAAAGGAATGGGAGATGAGGAATAGTGGAGCTTAGTCTAGGAAGGCCTCTTGGAGGAGATGTGCCTTCATTTAGACTTTGAAGTTGGGTGGGGGGGTAGAGTTAATTGTCTGTCAGATTTGAATAGGGAGAGCCTTCCAAACCGGAGGCAGGACATGGATCGGGGTCAGTGGTGAGACAGGTGAGATCGAGGCACAGTGAGATAATTATTACCAGAGGAATGAAGTGTGTTGGCTGGGTTGTACAAGGAGAAAAGTGAGGTGAGATAGAAGGGGGCAAGGTGACGGGCTGCTTTAAAGCCAATGGTGAGGAGTTTTGGTTTGACACAGAGGTGGATAGGCAACCAATGGAGATTTTTGAGGAGGGAGCAGAGGGGGAGAGCTGTAAGCTGGGAGAAACAGCATAGCCTAGTGGAAAGAACATGGGCCTGAAAGTCCGAGGATGTGAGTTCTAATCTCAGCTCTGCTACATTTCTGCTATGTGACCTTGGGCAAGTCACTTAACTTCTCTGTGCCTCTATTCCCCCCATCTGTAAAATGGGGATTAAGACTGTGGGCCCCACACGAGCTTCAATCAATCAGTCAATCCCCATGTGGGACAGAGGCTGTGTCCAAGCTGTTTACTTCGTATCTCCCCCGATACTTAGAACAGGACCTGACACATAGTAAGCACTTAACAATTACCACAATTATTACTAATGTCATTATCATTATTATTCCTTTATCAGATGATATTTGGAAGATCGTGGGGGAAGAGTAAACTTTTGATACATAGTTTATTAATTTGGTATATGATCCAATGACTTTTTTCTACATTGCCATGATGATCAGCTCATCAGATTTTGGGTACTGCTGCGGTGAATCTGTACCCGTGGGAGGCCTCAGACTAAGGACTGTCTAATTACAAATGCAGTGCCTGAAAAATGTCACTCTGAGGGAGGTAACTTCTCCAGAGGAAGGTGTCTTTAGCACCTGCCCAGTGCATATGTTTTAAAATTTTCATTCTCCTGCCATATGGTATTTGAAGCAGAAATGTGACTTTTCAATCTCCTGTTCCCAGGACATGTGAGAATTGCTTTAATAATGTTTCTATTTACTACCGTTATGTGACTTTCATGAAAATAAATGGGTTTTATAAAAATACCCAGATGGTCAGTACACAGGGAGTCATGAGGTCCTGACAGAGAGCATCCTTTTCAGATGTGTCCTTTAGGAAACTCCTTCTATGTTAATCCTTTGAATCCAAAGTGAAGCATCCAACATGATGCAGGGAACAAAATGTGCTTATATGCATGTGTGTGTTAAAACAGAGAAAGACTTACCTGAGCATCATGAACTACCTAGCAATCTAAAATATTAAAGGCAGAACAAGAAATGTCCTCCACACTTCTTAGTACAGTGCCTGGCATGTAGTAAGTGCTTAATGAATGCACAATTATTGTTATTATTATCATTATTATTAAATCTGTGAACAAATTATTGTGAGGTAGTATGGCACTTATTAACACACTTTGTGTTGTATTTATAAAGTCACTGATGAACTAATTAACTTGGGTTTCTTGGAACACTTGCAAAGTGATTGTCTGTTGGGAGGGTGTTTCAGGCCAGAGACAGGATATTAGTGGTGAGTTAGATGAGATCGAGGTTAAGCGCTTAGTACAGTGCTCTGCACACAGTAAGTGCTCAATAAATATGATTGAGTGAAAGAGGTACAATGTGTATGTTGGCACAATAGAGATATCTCTATTGTAGTAGGAAATCAGTAAGGCAAGATAGGAGTCGGTAAGGTGATTGAATGCTTTTAAACCTAATGGTAAGGAATTCCTGTTCTGTGAGGAGATGGATGGGCAACCACTGGAGGTTCTTGAAGAGTGGGGGAACATGGATTAAATGGTTTTGTAAACAAATGATTAAGGTAGCAGAGTGAAGCAGCATTGCCTAATGGATAGAGCATGTGCCTGGAAGTCAGAAGAACCTGGGGATATCACTTAACTTCTCTGTGCCTCAGTGACCATATCTGTAAAAAGGAGATTATGTTTGTTAACTCCATGTGGGACATGGACTGTGTCCAACCTGATTACTTAGTATCTATCCCGGTGCTTAGTACACTGCCTGGCACCTAGTAAGTGCTTAAGAAATAGCATTGAAATAAAAGAGTGGACAGAAGGTGGGAGAGACAGGATGCAGGTCAATCAGCAAGGAGACTGATGCAACAGTCAAGGAAGAATGGGATAAATGCTTGGATTAACATAGTAGTTTGGCTGGAGGGAAAGGGAGGACTTTAGTGATGTTGTGAAGGTTCAAACTACAGGATTCGGTGACAGATTGAATCCGTGGGTTTAATTAGAGAAATGAGTTGAGAATAATGTCGAGGGTACAGGCTTGTGAGGCAAGGAGGAAGGTGGTACTGTCCACAGTGATGCAAAAGTCACAGGAAGACCTAGTTTAAGTGGGAAGATGAGGGGTTCTGTTTTATATAGATTAAATTTAAGGTGTTAGCAGGAGATCCAAGTAGAGAGGTCCTGAAGGCAGGAGGCAATACAAGACTGCTGAGAAGGGGAGAGAACAGGAGTGGAAATGTTGATTTGGGAGTCATCCACATAGAGATTGGTAGTTGAAGCCATGGGGACAAATGAGTTCTCCAAGGGAGCAGGTGTAGATGGAGAATACAAAGAGACCCAGAAATGAGCCTTACAATGCTTTCACAGTTAGAAGTTGTGAAGTTGATCTATTCATTCAAGCCATATCACTCCTATGCAGCCAGAAATATCCATGTATATCTGTAATTTATTTACTACATTAATGTCTGCCTCCTCCTCTAGACTGTAAACTCAATGTGGGCAGAGAATGTGCCTGTTAAATTGTTTTGTTGTACTCTCCCTAGTGCTTAGTACAGTGTCCTGCACACAATAAGCACTCAATGAATGCAAGTAATTGATTAAGTACTCAATGAATACTATTAATTGATTGATTGGGAATTAGTGGTAAAATTGAGGCAGTATGGGGAAGGAATGTGGTCTAGTTGAATGAACCCAGGCCTGTGTGTCCTAGGACCAGAGTTATAATTATGGTTCCATTATTTGTCTGGTGTGTGACCTTAGGCAAATGACTTAACTTCTCTGTGCTTCAGTTCCCTCACCTGCAAAATAGAGAATCAATATCTCTCCTCCCTCCTACTTAGACTATGAGCCCCTTGTGAGACCTGATTAATTTCTATCTACCCCACCTCTTAGAACAGTGTTTGGCATATAGTAAGTGTCTAGGAAATACCTTAGTTATTATTCAAAGGGAGGTTATTTTATGGTATTTATGTACTTATTATGGGTCACACACTGTTCTAAGCACTGAGGTCGATAGAAAGTAATCTGGTCAGACACAGTCCCTTGTCCCACATGAGACTCGCAGTCTATGAAGGAGGTAGAACAGGCATTGAATCTCCATTTTGCAATTGAGGAAACTGAGGCACATATAAATTAGTGACTTGCCCAAGGCCACAACGCTGACATATGGTGGAGCTGGGATTAGAACTCAGGTTCTCAGGTGCCTATTTCCTTGTTTTATCCACTAGGCCACACTGTTTCCTTTGAACATAGACTGAACAGAGCTGATTAAATGGCTTAAAATTAATGGTTAGGAATTTCTGCTTTATGAAAAGAGAAATGATCACTGGAGATTTTTAATGAGTGAGAGATTTGGAGCAAATAACAGTTTATAAAAATTATTTAGGCAGAAGAGTGAAATATGGTCTGTGGAGAGGGAATGTATCTGTTTATTGTTATACTATATTCTCCAAAGCACTTAGTATAGTACTCTTCACACAGTAAGTGCTCAATAAATACAACTGACTGATCTGAAGAGGGGAGAGAATCTGTGGGCTGGGAGATTAGTGAGGAGCCTGATAGGTTGACAAGTGCAAACGGGGTAAATATCTGGACCAGTGGGGTGGCAGCTGGAATGTAGAGGAAGGGTTGGATTCTGGAAATGTTCTGGAGGAGGAATGGACAAGACCTGGAAATCAACTGGTTATAGGGTTTAAAAGAGAAGTAGGAGACAAGGATAATGCCAAGGTGACTTTGAGAGGCAGAGGTGCTGATGTTGCTAACTGTCATGGGAAAGTTCAGAAAAAGGAGAAGGTTTGGAAAGAAAGATGAAGAGCTCAGTTTTGAACATATTGATCTTGGGTTACTGGCAGGATTTCTATATAGGAATATATGTCAAACCTGATTATCCTATATCCACTCTTACCCTTAGTTCTGTGCCTGCCACATAGTAAGTGCTTAAAAAATACCACCGAAAGAAAATAAAAAAGTAGGGAAAGCCTGACAGAAAGGAAAACAATATACTAGTTAACCTTGTGATAAGATGTGGATTGTGGCTGTTAAGATTAAGGTGAAGGCACAGAGCTGGGAAATAGAGAGGGACAACTGGTAGGATTTGGCAATTGAATGACAATCTTTGTGGCCCCACAGTGTGATCAGGATTGTGGGACTTCCATTTTCAGCACACACTTATCCATAGATGAATTTCATTATCAGTGCTATGTTCTCCCAAATGATAACAAAGCACTTATATCCTTTCTTGACTTCTGCATCAGTCTCTTCATTGACCTCCCTACCTCCTAGGTCTCCCCTCCCTAGTCTTTACTCCACTCTTCTATCTGATCGTTTTTTTAAACAACTTCTCAGTTCACACCTACCCTCTCCTCAGAAACTTCCAGTGCTTGCCCATCCATCTCTGCATCAAACATAAATCCCTCAACATTAGTTTTGTCATAATCAGCTCTCCCCTTCCTACCTTAGTCATTCATTCATTCACTTAATCATATTTATTCTGTGCTTACTGTGGGCAGAGCACTGTATTAGCACTTGGGAGAGTACAATACAACAATAAACAGACACATTCTCTGCCCACAATGATATTACAGTCTAGAGGAGGAGAGGCAGTCATTAATACAAATAAATAAAATTTAGAGATATGTATATAAGTGTTGTGGGGCTGGGAGGGGGGAAGAGCAATGGGAACAAGTCATGGTGATGCAGAAGGGAGTGAAAAATAAGGAAAGATGGAGCTTAATCTGGGAAGGTTAATCTGGAGGAGTTGTGCCTTCAATAAGGCTTTGAAAGCGGGGAGAATAATTGTTTGTTGGATTTGAAGAAGGAGGATGTTTGAGCCCAGAGTCAGGAGTTGGGCTAGGGGTCAGCAGTGAGATGGAGGCACAGTGAAAAGGTTAGCACTAGAGGAGCAAAGTGTGTGGGCTGGGCTACTGGGCTATAGGAGAGAAGCTAGGAGAGGTCAGAGGGGACAAGGTGGTGGAGTGCTTTAAAGAAGATCTCCTACTGGAAAGCAACCCACACACTTCGCTTATATATCGCCAACCTATTCATACCTCTGTCTCATCTTTCTCACCACTGATACCTTGCCCCCATTCTTCCTCTGACCTGGAACTCCCACTCCTTTCATTTGACAGATGACCACTTCCCATCTTCAAAGCCCTACTAAAATGAAATCTCTTCCAAGAGGCCCTCCCTCCCATCATTCCCTTACTTTCCCTCCCTTCTATGTCACCCATGCACTTGGGTCTGCTGCCGCTTAGCCCTTTGATTTTCACTCCACCACCACAGCATTCATGTATATACACACCTGTAATTTATTTTAATATTTGTCTCCCCCTATAATTGCTAAATTCCTTGTGGCAAGGGATCTTGTCTATTTACTCTATTGTACTGGACTCTCCCAAGTGATAGGTACAGTGCTCAGCACATAGTAAACACTCAATACATGACATTGATTTATAAATCCCACACTACTATTAAGGGAATGGGATTTGTCCTCAGCTAACTTCAGGAAGCTATTACAAGTTTAAATCTTAATAAAATCTAACCAGTGCAGTTGACCGTGTAGAAAGGCATACCTTACATGTATAATCAAGGAAAGCAAAAAAGTAAAACGGGCTGAAAAGTCACATAGCAGAGGACTATTGGAAGACTATCTAGTAAATAGAAGAGCTTGGCTGTAGCTGTCAGGACTAAGGGCTGTTCTTGTATTAGAGGATTTTGGAATATTGAAATGCTAAGAAGAATTCAGAAAACGACTTTGTAGAAAGAAACAGCATGGCCTGGAAGTCAGAGGACCTGGGTTCTACTCCCAGCTCTGCCAATTGCCTGCTCTGTGTCGTTGGACAGGTTGCTTTACTTCTCTGTGTTTCTGTTTCCTCATCTGTTTCCTCTCCCTACGTGGAGTGTAAGCCCATGTGGGACAGGGACTGGGTCCAATCTTATTCATTTGCATGTGCCCTAGCTCTTAGAACAGTGGTCAACACAAAGTAAGTGCTTAACAAACACTGTTGTTATCATTGGCATTATTCAAACAACTCATTTTTTTCTAATTTCTCTTGATTTGAGGATTTTTTAAATTTAAAAGCAGTTATCCATGCACAGTATGTCCTTGGCAAGTTAACTTGTCACATACTCTGATATTAATTCCCCTGAAAAAGCAAATAATGGGATTCCTTGTTCACTGCCATTATCCTAAAATAGCAAATGTATATTTAATTTAAGTGAAAATTTCTTCTCATGGTAAGCATATGATACAGCTCTGACATTCTGATTCATAGAATATCATTTTACTGTGTTCCACTACATACATCTTCCCAAAGCATTTGGTTTAATGAGATTCACCTTTAAAAAAAAAAAATCCCAACAAAACATTCTCTAGCTGTTGAAGCATCAGGTAAATATTTGGTTTATTTTCTTTATCCATGCATAAATAGGGGTGTATACCAAGGTCAGAATTTTGTTTTTATAATGTATTTAAATGACCCGGGTCTCAAAAAGTGACATCAATTTAAAGTGGGACTAATGACGTAAACTGAAGTAACATGAATTAGTACAAGGTATTTGAAGTCTGTGGAGAAATACATATGTTCCTCCACATGTAATAAAAAATGGCAAATAGGATACTCCTTCTTTGTTCTGTTAATCAGAAGCAGTTGCACAGCATTGTCCTTTTAGGAAAAGAGTCTTTTTCTATGACCGTCTAGAGAGCATGTCTGTTTTAATCAACCATATTACAATCATGCCAGCTAAGGAAGGTCCTGGCTGGCAGATTTGATTGAAATACTTTGCACAATCGATCCTGCTTGCCCTTCAGTCTATTGTCAGAGCTCCCTTTAGTCATTAAGGATTCAAGATGTTAGGTTTAACGGTAAAACAATTGAAAAGGTAGGGACATCGCCTAAAATTTATGGAGTCCATTGGAAATTGGGAGTCTGTTTTGTAATTAGAAGTTTTTTTGGTTTTGTTTTTAACATGCTACCATGTCGATTTCACTAGGCACTTTGGAGTCTATCCTTTATAGAGTTTATGATGATAATTTGTCATCCCACACTCCCATCAAAAATACTTACCCTGAAGTAGATGGTATCAGTGTGTAGCATTTTTGAGGCTTATGGATTTTAATGGAACTAAGTTTAGGGGCAGTTGTTGCTGCCAGGTGGCAGTTCATACTGAAAAGCTAAGTCATAACATTTCTGAAAAGCAAAGAATCATAAACCTACAAGGAACCTCAAGAAGTCATTTACCCAAGATTTGCCACTAGGCAGGTGACTGTCTACATCATTTAGTGCATATGGGTGATTATTCTTTTTTTCTTTTTTTATTTCTACAGATAAATTCCCCAACTTCCCCAGAAGTGTATAGACTCATGAGGTTCTTTTCTGTAGCTAACCAAATTTTCTTTTTCCACAATATAATCTCATGGTTCATTTTAATTAAATGGGTGGCAACTGGTTAAGGTTCTCTAAGCACCTTTCATATTCTTGACATTGTTAATTTACCCCCGAGTGTTTCTTATGCAGGCTAAATAACCATAATCCTTATTATCTTTCCTTGCAGGATCTATTTTTATTTTTTTTATACTCTTACTGCTTATGGGGAAATCTCTGGATTCTTCCCAGTTTTTCTCCACCCTTTCCAAATGCT
The DNA here is from genome assembly GCF_015852505.1 of Tachyglossus aculeatus. Lineage (NCBI taxonomy): Eukaryota > Metazoa > Chordata > Mammalia > Monotremata > Tachyglossidae > Tachyglossus > Tachyglossus aculeatus. The sequence goes on along the minus strand of NC_052066.1, from coordinate 80,281,015 downwards.
GGACTAACCTGGATTTAGTTCTCTATGAAGATCTGATTGATCAATTATAATTTTTGACCACTTTATGCAGAGCACTGTACTAGCCACTTGGGAGAGTATAATATAACAACATATAACAGACACATTCACTGCCCACAGTGAGCTTACACTCTAGAGACTGTCTAGAGGTGATTGGATGATGATGATGATGATGGCATTTGTTAAGCGCTTACTATGTGCGAAGCACTGTTCTAAATGTTGGTGGGGATACAACTTGATCAGGTTGTCCCACGTGGGGCTCACAGTCTTAATCCCCATTTTACAGATGAGTTAACTGAGGCACAGAGAAGTTAAGTGACTTGCCCAAAGTCACACAGCTGACAAGTGGCAGAGTCGGAATTAGAACCCATGACCTCTGGCTCCCAAGCCCGTGCTCTTGAAGCAAAGTATAGCAGAATGTTTACAGTACTTCCCAATTCCAACATGGCATATTTCTTCCTAAAACTCCAGGATCATGTTGCTTTCTTAAATAGTAATAATTGTGGTAGTTGTTGAGCACTTACTAGGTGCCGGGCACTGTACTAAGAGGTAGGATAGGGTTGGACTCAGTTCCTGTCTCATGTGGGGCTCACATTCTTAATCCCCATTTTACAGATGAGGTAACTGATACACAGAGAAGTGAAGTAACCTGCCTTAGGTCACAGAGCAGATAAATCGTGGAGCCGGGATTAGAACCCAGGTCCTTCTGAATCCCAGGCCCATGCATTATCCACTAAGCCATGCTGCTTGATATTATGGTGTTGGCTCATATTTGGCTCGGAGTCTACTGTTTTTTTCTCAATCCTTCTCTCCCAGTAATCACTGCTGTCTAAGTAGTGCTCGTGTCCTTAATGCCCTAACCCTTGTATATTTTAAATCTCATCCTGTTTTGCTGGATCATTGTTTGGATTTATCAGTATCACTTTAAATCTCATTCCCATCTTCCAGGTTGTTCACAGCCCTACCCAATCAGTGTCTTGAAAAATCATAATGGGGACATATTCTCAATTCCAGTATCCATGTCTGATAAAATATTGACTGATATCAGCTAAAGAGCAGAGTGGATGGGGACCTGGGGTGCTGATGCTCTTTTGGCTTCTTCTCAGACCCCTATTCTCAGATTGTTGCTCAACACCATATTCAAAATGATGCGCCGGCTGTTGATCTCCTCACCGCGCCTCGTTCTCACCTGTCCCACCGTCAACCCCCGGCCCACGTCATCCCCCGGGCCTGGAATGCCCTCCCTCTGCCCATCCACCAAGCTAGCTCTCTTCCTCCCTTCAAGGCCCTACTGAGAACTCACCTCCTCCAGTAGGCCTTCCCAGACTGAGCCCCCTCCTTCCTCTCCCCCTCGTCCCCCTCTCCATCCCCCGTCTTACCTCCTTCCCTTCCCCACAGCACCTGTATATATGTTTGTACATATTTATTAATCTATTTATTTTACTTGTACATATCTATTCTATTTATTTTATTTTGTTAATATGTTTGGTTTTGTTCTCTGTCTCCCCCTTCTAGACTGTGAGCCCACTGTTGGGTAGGGACCGTCTCCATATGTTGCCAACTTGTACTTCCCAAGTGCTTAGTACAGTGCTCTGCACACAGTAAGCGCTCAATAAATATTGATTGATTGATTGATTGATTGATCCAGGGAGAGATCTGGAGATGTAAGTTCTAGTCCCAGCTCTGTCCGGAGGGGCTCTATCATCACTGATGGCATAGAGAAGCAGGGTGGCCTATTGTTAAGAACACTGGACTGAGAGTCTGGGTTCTAACCCCAAATCCACCACTTGACTGCTGTATGATCTTGGGTGAGTCACTTCACCTCTCTGGGCCTCAGTTCCCTTATCTGCAATACGGGGATTCAATACCTGTTCTACTTAGACTGTGAGCCCCATGTGGGATTTGATTATCTTGTACCTACCCAGTGCTTAGTACAGTGCTTGACACATAGGAAGCTCTTAATAAATACCTCAATAGTATTATTATTATCATTATTATTAGTGGTAAATGTTTCTGACCAAAGAACCACCTGTGGGGTTCTTCAAGGCAATTTGACCCAGCAGGATTCGGGGAAAGTAGCTGGATGATGTGGGCCACAGAATTTACAGCGGGTACCAGCATGGCTCAATGGAAAGAGCCTGGGCTTTGGAGTCACAGGTCTTGGGTTCAAATCCCGGTTCCGCCACCTGTCAGTTGTGTGACTTTGGGCAAGTCACTTCACTTCTCTGGGCCTCAGTTCCCTCATATGGAAAATGGGGAAGCAGATTGTAAACCCCACGTGGGACAACCTGATCATCTTGTATCCTCCCCAGTGCTTAGAGCAGTGCTTGGCACATAGTAAACACTTAACAAATGCCATCATTATTACCAAAGCATCTGCCTTCTGGAGCGTGATGCCATCGCCAGTAGCAGCACTATGTTGTGAACAGTTCAGCTATTAATTGGCTCTGCATATTAAAAAATTAATCTGTGCTTCACAATATACTGCAACCTGCCTGCCTCATTACCTTTTCCACACCGTGTGCAAGCAGAAACAGGGCTGGCAGGGTCAAAGGAAAGTGCTAGTCACACTGCACAAACCACTGGGTCTATAATCAGCTCCATTGCATGGATTTTCTTTCCTGAAGTCTCAGGCCTGAGGCTCAGCCATCATTCTCATTGGGAGATCTGGGGGCTAATGGATCCATGGGAGTTGGGGGTGGGGGGCTTTTTCCTTATAATGAATGGGGAATGGGATCAGTGTGAGCATCTGATGAGAGGCATACCCAGAAGCTTCACTAGTTTACGCCCATATGCTGCTTACTATTTTTGAAAAATAAATTAGAGTGTTGGCCTGAAGAGATCCAATGCGAAAGTTAAAGTCCTCTTACAAATTCATCCTTAGCCCTTATAAGCATATCAGTTTATTGCACTTGGGAATTCATTTATTCATTTCTTACTTTTGTTGTTACCAGTTATATCCACGCTTATCTGCACTTCCCATTACAATATTTACTATCTCTGTCTCTACTCCATCCTAGTCTTCCTCCCCTTCTCCTGAAAACATTATCCAAAAATGGCTTCACTGAAACTCTCCTCCACTGTTTATCCTCCTATCTCTCTGGCTGCTTACATTCTCATTCTCTTTCAAAGGCTCCTCCTTTGCTTCCTACAGTTTATCAGTGGGAATCTCTCAAGGCTCAATTCTGAGTCCCCTTCTAGTCTCCATTTACACCCACACCCTTGGAAAATAAATGCACTCCCATGGCTTCAACTTCCCTCTCTATATGCATGACTCCCAAATCTAAATATCCTGCCCCTATCCTTCTACTCCTCTGTGGTCTCATATTTCCTCATTCTTTCATTCAATTGTATTCATTGAGCGCTTACCATGTGCAGAATACTGGACTAAGTGCTTCGAAAGTAAAATTTGGCAACAGGTAGAGATAATCCCTACCCAACAATGGGCTCACAGTCTAGAAAACTGTGACAGGCATCAATAGCACCAAAATAGATAAATAGAATTATAGATATATACACATCATTAATAAAATAAATACAATAATAAATATATATAAATATATACAAGTTCTGTGAAGCAGTGACAGGGGTAGAGCAGAGAAGGGAGTAGGGATGATGGGGAGGGGAGGAGGAGTAGAGGAAAATGGAGGCTCAGTCTGGGAAGGCCTCCTGGAGGAAGTGAGCTTTCAGTAGGGCTTTGAAGGGGAGAAGAGAGTTAGTTTGACAGATGTGAGGAGGAAGGGCTTTTCAGGCCAGAGGTAGAACGTGGGCCAGGAGTTGACAGCAGGACAGGTGAAAACAAGGCACAGTGTGGAGGTTAACAGCAGAAGAGTAGAGTGTGCGGGCGGGGCTGTAGAAAGAGAAATGGGAGGTGAGGTAGGAGGGGGCAAGGTGATGGAGAGCTACCAAGCTAATAGGAGTTTTAGCTTCACGTGAAGGTTGTTAGACAACCACTGGAGCTTTTTGAGGAGGGGGTGACATGCCCAGAGCATTTCTATAGCAACATAATCCTGGCAGCAGAGTGAAGTATAGACTGAAGTGGGGAGAGACAGGAGGTTGGGACATTTCTAATTGGATAATAATGATAGCATTTATTAAGTGCTTACTATGTGCAAAGCACTGTTCTAAGCACTGGGGAGGTTACAAGGCGATCAGGTTGCCCCGGTGGGGGCTCACAGTCTTCAGGTCACCTCCAACATGATTGCCTTGTAACCTCCACAGTGCTTAGAACAGTGCTTTGCACATAGTAAGTGTTTAATAAATGCCATTAAAACAAAACAAAACAAAAACTTCTATTGTATCCTCCCAAGCACGTGGGATGGCACTCTGTAAATAGTAGAAACTGGAGAAAATACTGGTAGTGATGATAATGAAGTCAAATAGTAATTTGTCAGTAACATGTCTAAACTTGTGATTAAATCAGTGGGTGACAAATGTATCACTCTACTTCATTTAGAGTCACAGTTTACTATATGCAGAAAGCAGCGTGTCCTAGCGTGAAGCCCTTGGTACTGGGAGTCAGAGGACCTGGGTTCTAATCCCACTTGCCTGTTTTGGGACCTTGGGCAAATCAGTCAAATTATCTGTGCCTCAGTTTCCTTATCTGTAAAATGGGGATTAAATCCTACACCCTACTACTTAGATTATGAGCTCTCTGTGGGACAGGTACTGTGTCTGATCTGATGTGAGCCCACTGTTGGGTAGGGACTGTCTCTATATGTTGCCAACTTGTATTTCCCAAGCGCTTAGTACAGTGCTCTGCACACAGTAAGCACTCAATAAATACGATTGTTGATGATGATGATCATCTTGTATCCACCCCAGATAGGTTGCCATTGAAGGTTTTTGAGGAGTAGGAAGAAGCCATTGGTAAGGAGCTTCTATTCTACTTGAAGTGGAGATAGATGGTACAACATTGGAGGTTTGGAAGAGTGGGAAGGTGTGGGCAGACTTACATTTTTGAATAATCATCTGGGTAGCAGATTGAAGTTTAGACTTGAGAGAGAAGAGACTGAAAGCAGGGAGGTCAGTATGGAGGCTGATGCAATAATCGAGATGGGATATGATTTTATAGCAGTTCCAAAGATACTGTGAAGGTAGACCCAAAAGGATTGAGAAACAGTGTGCTCTTGTGGCAAGAATATGGGCCTAGACGTCAGAGAACCTAGGTTCTAATCCCAGCTTTCCTACATATCTTCTGTGTGACCTTGAGCAAGTCACTTAACTTCTCGGTGCCTCAGTTACCTCATCTGTAAAATGAGGTTTAACTCCTATTTCCTTCTACTTAGACTGTGAACCCCATGTGCGACAGGGACTGTGTCCAATAATAATAATGATAATGATAATAATGTCATTTATTAAGCACTTACTAAATGCAAAGCACTGTTCTAAACGCTGGGGGGATACAAGGTTGTCTCACGGGGAGCTCACAGTCTTAATCCCCATTTTACAGATGAGGTCACTGAGGCCCAGAGAAGTTAAGTGACTTGCCCAAAGTCACACAGCTGACAATTGGTGGAGCCGGGATTTGAACCCATGACCTCTGACTCCAAAGCCCGGGCTCTTTCCACTGAACCACGCTGCTTCAACCCGATTAACTTGTATCTACCCCAGTGCTTAGAACAGTACTTGGCACATAGTTAACACACAAAAGCAGTGGGGATAGGATTTAGTCATCATTTTGTAGATGAGGAAACTGAGGCACAGAGAAGTTAAGTGATTTCCTGAAGGTCACACAGCAGGCAAGTGGCAGACCTGGGATTAGAACCCAGGCCCCCTGATTCCCAGGACCATGCTCTTTCTTCTAGGTCATGCTGCTTTTCTAAGAGAAATCAATGATGTGCTTTGTGAACCTAATATTTGAATTTGGCATTCTAGACGAATGACTTTCTAATCCAATTTAATGAAAGAGTTAATCACAACCAGTCTAACAACAATAATAAATTTTAAAAAAGAATATTGCTGATATGACTATGGGTTTTCTATTAATTTTCAGAAACAAGAGATTGAAGTTAAATTCAAAATCAACTCTAAAAGTTCCCAGTCTTTGACCATTGAAATTTTGAACTTCTCATTGAAGACTGTGTAGGGTGGTCTCACTATTTAGTATTTATGAGTCCATCTTTAAAAACAAACTGATGGTAACAATAATTCATACATAATGTGTTTGTTCTTTGATAGCCAGAACAATAGTTCTAGTGGAGAGAGCAAAAGCCCGGGAGTCAGAAAGAGCTGGGTTCTAATCACAGCTCTGCCACTTGTCTGCTGTGTGACCATGGGCAAAACTTCTCTGGGCCTCAGTTCCCTCATCTGTAAAATGGGGATTAAGACTCTGAGCCCTATGTGGAACGGGGACTGTGCCCAAATTGATTAACTTGAACCTACTCCGGTGGTTAGAATAGTGCCTGGCACATAGGTGATTAACAAGTACCATAATTATTAACAAACACCTTTATTTTTATTATCATCATCATTATTACTATTATTGTTATTGTTATTCAGATCCTGCCCTTTGGACAGAACCTGAAAAATGACCTTTATGGATCCTGTTGTAGTTTGACGCTCCCCTGAAGCAGCATGGCTGAGTAGAAAGAGCATGGGATTGGGAGTCAGAGGTTGTGGCTTCTAATCCCTGCTGTGCCACTTGTCAACTGTGTGACTTTAGGCAAGCCACTTGACGTCTCTGTGCCTCAGTTACCTCATCTGTAAAATGGGGATTAAGACTGTAAACCCCATGTGGGACAAGCTGATTACCCTGTATTTCCCCCAGTGCTTAGAACAGTCCTTGGAAAATAGTAAGTGCTCAGCAAATACCATCAGTATTATTATTATTATTCTTGGAAAAAAATTTGATTTAAACCCAAAATTTTGAAAGTGCCTTACTTAGAGAGCAGTCACTAATGGCTCTCAGGAATACTGAACATTTATATACACTTAAGCTCATTGTGGGCAGGGAATGTATCTGTTTATTGTTGTATTGTACTCTCCCAAGGACTTGGTACAGCGCTCTGCACACAGTGAGAGCTCAATAAATATGATTGAATGAATGAATCACACGTACTGTGCCAAGCATGCAGTGTAATATGATGTCATCATCATCATCAATCGTATTTATTGAGCGCTTACTGTGTGCAGAGCACTGTACTAAGCGCTTGGGAAGTACAAGTTGTCATCACCTGTGCCGATTTTCAGAAGTAACAACCCACCCAACCCAAGAACATCTCTTTGGAGGGCCCTGAACTCCCTTCCCACTTGCTCCAGAGCCCTTATATTCCCATTATCACTACTACCATCATGTCCAAACCATGGAATTTGGAATGACAAATCAAAATGGAGGGGGGATTTTCTGCCCACCAAACAAGATTGTTCTGGTCTAAAGGAATTAACAATTTAACATAAACAATTATGGTATAGAAATAAACAGTGCAAATAGCATTGACAAAGGCATGCTATTGCTACCCTTCCCTCCTTATTTCCTTCCTTTCTAGTTCTGCCTCAACCTTATTGTATCGTAAAGTACTTGGTTTTTAGTGTCTTTACAGCCTCATAGTAACATAATACAGCATGTGGCATAGGAATTTGAATTAAAAAATGTCATTCATAGTTGTGTCTTCAAAACAAACTACCTTCTAATCAGTGGATTTCCAATTGATCAGTAATTATGAGAACACATTTCTTCAATATCAAATTCCTCCTTTTATAGAGCTCCCTGTTTATGGAAAAAAAATTACTCAAAACATCTTCTTGGGACATTATCCAGTTTTTGAAGGTTGATAAAGATTTATGATGAGTATAAGACTGATAAGATAAAATATAGATTAAACGAGCTATGTGCTTAATGTGTCTCTTCTGGTTTTTGTAAATGTCTTCAGACATACCCATGCTGACTTGTGTTCCTGCAATTTTGTAATAATAATGTTAGGGCAGCAACTCTCCTGGTTTTGAGAAGGAATACATTTTTCCCTTGTGTTTACTAATAGGTGAACATTATAAATCAAAACATTTTAGTAACCTATAATTTTCAGAAGAAAGAACACTAGCTATGTTATTTTGTTATTTTCACTCCCTGGAATAAAATTAAAACAATTAAAGATAATTACAGTCTAGACACACAAATTTCCCTAATTTGGTCAGCCAATCACCTGCTTAACCTACAACATTACCATTGATATGAGGTTTGTAACGTATTATGGTTGCTGTTATCTTGTCCAGTGATTATATTTTGTGATAAATGTAGACAGAGGGGGTTTTTTTGTTGTTGTTGTTTTCTCTGCTTGGTAGTCCTTAATTAGGAATATGCTTGCTTGCTTTGTTTTATGGATTACGTTTATGGACCTTGAAGGGGATTAGGTTAATGGATGGAGGGCACCCCTGCTTCCTCCAAGCAGACACTGTTCCCACTGTAAGACACCAAATTGAAGGTGGGCCAGATGATTGGTTTGAGCCAAATGATGACATTTGATGTTTCTACCAAGAAAGCAAAATGGAAACTATTTTTTCAGAGCATTCTGTGGTATTCTGGGTTTCATAATCCCCAGAAAGCAGTCCAAGACCCATAAACTAAGTTAAGATCAATTATCGGTTCTCTTGGGAAGCAGTGTGGCCCAGTGAAAAACACCATAAACTGGGAGTCAGAGGACCTGGGTCCTAATCCCCACTCTGCTTCTTGCCTGCTCTGTGACCCTGGGTGAATTCCTTACCTTTTCTTGGCCTCAGATTCCTCATCTGTTAAATGGCCTTCCGCCAAGCTCCCTCTGCCCATCCGCCAAGCTAGCTCTCTTCCTCCCTTCAAGGCCCTACTGAGAGCTCACCTCCTCCAGGAGGCCTTCCCAGACTGAGCCACCTCCTTCCTCTCCCCCTCATCCCCCTCTCCATTCCCCCATCTTACCTCCTTCCCTTCCCCACAGCACCTGTGTATATATGTACAATATGTTTGTACATATTTATTACTCTATTGATTTATTTTACTTGTACATATCTATTCTATTTATTTTATTTTGTTAATATGTTTGGTTCTGTTCTCTGTCTCCCCCTTCTAGACTGTGAGCCCACTGTTGGGTAGGGACCATCTCTATATGTTGCCAACTTGTACTTCCCAAGTGCTTAGTACAGTGCTCTGCACACAGTAAGTGCTCAATAAATACGACTGATTGATTGATTGGGTATAAGTACCAAAATCATCAGGTCTTCCTCTTATTTAAACTGAGGGACATAGGAAGGGCAAGGTTTATGTTCAAATTGATTTATCTTGCATCTACTCCAGTGATATGTACAGTGCTTTTATATTTTATTAATTAAGCATTTACTATGTGCCAGGCACTGTCCCTTGTCAACCATGTGACTTTGGGTAAGTCATTTCACTTCTCTGCGCCTCAGTTACCTCATCTGTAAAATGGGGATAAAGACTGTGAGCCCCACATGGGACAACCTGATCACCTTGTATACTCCCCAGCAATTAGAACAGTGCTTGGCACATAGTAAGCACTTAACAAATACCACTATTATTATTATTATTATTACTAAGCGCTGGAATAGATACAAGCTTAGCAGGTTGGTCACTGTCCCTATCCCCCATGGGGCTCACAGTCTCAATTCCCATTATATAAATGAGGTAACTGAAGCACAAGGAAGTTAAATGACTTGTCCAAGGTCACTGAGAAGACAAGTGGTGGAGTGGGATTATAACTCAGGTCTTTCTGATCTCCAATCCTGTGCTCTATCCATTAGGCCATGCTGCTTGGCAGAGCATAAACCCTTAACAAATACCATCATTATTGTTATTGACAGGTGTATTGATTGTTTATCAAAGAGCTTATTTTCCCAGAACATTTATTTGTTGGAATAGAAATAAGAGATTTGAGTGGGGAACCTAATTTGGCTTTCTTTAACCCAATATGATGATGATGATAATAATAATAATAATAGTGGTCTTTGTTAAGCGTTTATGGTGCATCAGTCCCTGTACTAAGCTCTGAGGCGGATACAAGATAATCAGGTTGGGAACAGTCCCTGTAGCACATAGGCTCACAGTCTTAATCCCCATTATACAGATGAGGTAACTGAGGCTTAGAGAAGTTTAGTGATTTTCCCAAAGTCCCACAGCAGACCAGTCATACATCCAGGATAAGAACCCAGGTCCTTCTGACCTCACAACTGTGCCTTGCTCTATCTGCTATACCATAATGCCTCTGAATGGTGACATCTCCTGTTTGCTGTCTCAAGAACTAGGTTCATTATGTGTCATATGTTCTGGTTCCGAATCCACTGGGTGGGAATTATGTGAAAGTGCTTGCCTTGTCAGTTATCCGCTAAACCGTGGCCGATTTTCATAGTACGATATCTCCAGTGGGGTCAAGGAGAAAGAAAGAGATATTCCAGTAGATTGATTAATTCATTGTTGAATCAGTTAATAAAGAAACTGTCCCAGGGCCTTTTGTTGTCCCAAACCTGCCAGGTCAGGCCCTTAAGTATTTTGTGCCTTTAACTGTGCATATATCCGTTTGTTGAAAAGCTTCTCAATGAAAAATTTTCCTCTCAATATTAGTAATAAGGTGCTTTCAGAACACTAAGAAGATACTATCTGACATTTTCCTAATTGCGTTATAAAAAGGAATAGCATTAATATTTTAGGGCCATTTGTGGAGGCAAATCCCAAGAGCACGGTTTCCCTTTTTTATGGCAACTTCACATTAATATTCGAGGATGTCCATTTTGCTGGAGGAGATTTACTTTCTTTAAAAAAAAAAAGCTTTCTAGAATGGAAATAATTCAGGGATCACATCAGGTCAGGAAACCATAGGTATCTTCTGCAAGGTATCAATCTTGAGCACTTACTGTTTGCAGAACATTGTACCGCAGCAGCGTGGCTCAGTGGAAAGAGCAGGGGCTTTGGAGTCAGAGGTCATGGGTTCAAATCCCGGCTCCGCCAATTGTCAGCTGTGTGACTTTGGGCAAGTCACTTAACTTCTCTGTGCCTCAGTAACCTCATCCGTAAAATGGGGATGAAGACTGTGAGCCCCCCGTGGGACAGCCTGATCACCTTGTAACCTCCCCAGTGCTTAGAACAGTGCTTTGCACATAGTAAGTGCTTAGTAAATGTCATTATTATTATTGTTATTATTACTAAGTGATTTGTATAATTAATGTAGTAGAGTTAGTAGGTAGATTCCCTGCCCATAAAGAGCTTATAGTCTTGATAGCTCTATCAAATCACAAACATCGGTAGTTACATATTTTGTTGTATAATTTTTACTTTGTCAGAAGGTTAGCAATACCAATAGAATGTCCAAACTGATCTGTATAGAGGGGGAGATACAAGCATATTTACACTTTCCTTGCAACCATGCAATGCAACAAGCTTTTCAACCAAATCAAGCAGCAATCCACACAAAAGCACACTGTTTGTGTAAGATCTGCTAAGATCAGTTAAATACGATGTCCTTAGTTCACCAAAATAAAAACACAATTTATAATCTGTAGGGGGAGGTAGTCCTTTTTTCTTTTTTTTTTCTTCTTGTAAGATAAAATTACATTAATCCAATCACACTTAAGCACTTCAGAATATATTCATGGAGTTTTTTCAATAAAACTAATAACATTTCAGGTAATTACTTCTTGCCAATTTTAGAAAGCAAAAGGAATTAAATACAGACAGATGAGTGGCTGAAATAATCTTTGTTCTTGTTCCTGATAATTTATTAATAAAAGTAAGACTTGTCATCATATACATCCTTCCCCACAGTGGCGAATAGTGAAATTCCATTACCAAAGAATGTTGATGATTTTGAAATCTCACTGAGGATAAGAGGTCATAATAATAATAATAACAATAGTGGTATTTATTAAATGCTTACTATGTGCTAGGCACTGTACTAAGTGCTGGCGTGGATACAAGCGATCAGGTTGGACACAGCCTCTGTCCTGCTTGGGGCTTACAGTCTCAATTCCCATTTTACAGATTAGGTAACTGAGGCCCAGAGAAGTGAAGTGACTTTCCCAAGGTCACACAGCAGACAAGTGGCAGAGCTGGTACTAGAACTGGACCTTCTGCCTCCCAAGCTCATGCTCTATCCAGTAAACCATGCTGCTTCTCACCACCATGCCGCTTAACAAAATGATCGGATTTACAGAGAGCCACTTGGGAATGACAACAGGAGGGCATTTTGTCATTATGTCCATGATATTTTGCATATTAAAAAGACATCTCAGAAACCTACTATTAAGCTCCTTGAGGGCAGGGTTCGTATCTTCCAATTCGTTCATTTATTCATTCAATTGTATTTATTGAGCACTTACTGTGTGCAGAGCACTGTACTAAGCACTTGGAAAATACAATTCATCAACAGATAGAGACAGTCCCTACCCAACAATGGGTTCACAGTCTAGTTAATGCTCAATAAATACTTTGGCTTGGTCTAAATGAAAATTTAGCTTTTATTTACTACAGGTAAGGCAGGTGCATTCTGTTCATATTTTAAATTGAGTCATTCATTTACCTGATTTTCAGTTTTAACCTTGGTCTTGTCGATAAATCTCTCTTTTCCTACATATCTGGAAGCATTTTTTAGAATCATCATGTAGTTACTATCGAGTAGCTCTTTCATTGCTTGTTCATATCTCATACACTTCATAAAGCAATCTAGATTTTTTTGAGTATAAAACATTATTTTTAGCAAGCGGGTTAAGCATCTTTTTTTCCAGATGCAATGCCTTTTACATTGTTTCCCTCCTGCCATCTCCCCTCTCAGAATGTGTGTGTGTTATGCATAGAAAATGCAAACACATAGACACAATATTGAACATAGGGGATTGGATATCAATATCTTTGGTCAATGTCATCAAGATCCCAAATGGATTGCAGATTTTGGCTTCACTGCCAATCTTTGGGAAGCATAAAATGCCCAAAGCTGGTAATGGAACCAAGCAATTCACATCCTATCAGCATTGATAAATCACATATTTTTTTAATAGAACTTCAAGTGCATGTGTTTCTTGAAAGAATCATCACCAATATTGTGTTTATATGGACCACACTTCCAACCCTTGTTCAAACACAAATAGGAAAGCTCAACCAAGAAGCAAACCAAACCTGTGAAAAATGGAGCCTCACAACCTGTCTGACAAATTGTAAAAATCTCTTAGGAATTAAATCTGGGAATTATTTCTTAGATTCTTTATTCACCTATTATTGACTTTTCCCTTCTTCTCCACCCTTTTCCTCTCTCATACTGTCTTGGATTGAATTCCATTGAGCCATTCCTTGTACCAAATTCTAAAACATTTCCAAACCTTCTTATTCTGTTTGTAGCTTGAGATGTTTTACTTTTGCTGCTTTTACTGCTCCTTTCCTCCACTCCCCTCCAGGCTCCATTCTGGGTCCATACGAAAGAGTTCGCTGTCCGGTAATCCAAATAATTAGCTTGCAAGCACAAACGCCCTTAACTTTCTCACGGTTCACGTTACAAATAATGACTTGGGTATAATGGTGTAATTGAATAGATCAAAAATTACTTTTCTCTTTTTCTCATTTTGCTATAGCTTTCTGCCCAGCTCCTACTTCTGAATTGACAGGAATTCTCCCCCTCTTCCCTCACAGGGCTGTATACGTTAAAAAAAGAAAAAAAAAACCTGAACACCAATTAATTTGTCTAATTTACATGAAAAAAAGTGTGGAAGATGTCTTTTTACATAATTAACTCTTATTTTCCAAGTCATTAAAATTCTGAAGCCTTTCATATAATAGGGCCTTATTCATTTCATGGAGATGTGTCTCATTCCAAAAGGGACAGGCAGGCAAGGCAGAGGAAAAGTGGGGTAGGACAAGATTAGCATTTTATGTTAGTCATACATATTCATAAGAATAAGTGTAGGGCTGCCAATTCATGTCAGACTTCAGTTTGTGGTAGTATCTATAGTGGTTTATTCAGCATATGTTATTTCATAGAGGATTGTGACCATTATAATTGAACATGGACAGAGTGAAAGAGCCATTAGTTAGCTGAAGACAAGTCTGCAGAACTAAAGGATTTGAATCACACAGCAAGACTTGGACTCACCCGTTTTGAACAATGAAGGCCACTATTAGAGAGTTTTTGTCAGAGATGGCAACCTTTGGGTGAGGGAGAGGGTTACAAAGCCATTTCATTAGCCAATCGATCATATTTATTAAGCACTTACTGTGTGCAGAGCTCTGTTCTAAATTCTTGGAGAGTACAATATGACAGTTAGTAGACATGTGTCCTCTCCAAGCGCATCAGGATATAGGAAGATCATAATCAGATGCCCAATACTTTGGAAGTATGTTGAAGTCATTCACTGGTGTCATTTCAAAAGGACGTAGATTTTGTTTTAATGAAAAATTAGACCTACAGATTTATTTCTAGGGCTGTTTGTTTCTTTATAATAGTAATGATGGTAGTTGTTAAGCATTTATTATGTGCCAGCACTGTACTAAGCGCTGGGGTGTATACAAGCAAATCAAGTTAGACACAGTCCCTGTCCCACTTGGGACTCACACTCCTTATATGTTAGCCTAGATCTCACAAAGAGAATTACGAATGACAGGACCACTCAACCCCAGAGCATATATGTGCATATCTATAAATCATACATTATAAAGTATTTATTTCCATTAATGTTTGTCTCCCCCTCTAGACTGCAAGCTCACTGTGGGCAGGGAACATGTCTACCAATCTGTTAAAATGCATTCTACCAAGTGCTTTCTGCATACAGTAAACACCCCCTGCCCCCCAGACTGTAAGCTCATTGTGGGCAGGGAATGTGTCTATTATAGTATTGTACTCTCCCAAGTACTTACTACAATGCTCTACACATAGTAAGCACTCAATATATGTAATTGAATGAATGAAAAGTAACCACCGATGAGGAATCAGTCTGGTTGTTGCACATTAACAATGTACATGGTGGTTTACACAAGTTCTAGTTCCCCAAAATCTGTTCCCTCTTTCAGACAATTCTGCTTGTTTGGAATTTCCTCAAGCAATCAGTGGTATTTACTGAGCACTTACTGCTTCTCCAAATCTGCCAGATCACAGCTCTTCACATGTTCAAACCCCAAGAGAAGCAGCATGGCTCAGTGAAAAGAGTGTGGGCTTTGGAGTCAGAGGTCATGGGTTCAAATTCCGGCTCCACCACTTGTCAGCTGTGGGACTTTGGGCAAGTCACTTCACTTCTCTGTGCCTCAGTTCCCTCATGTGTCAAATGGGCATGAAGACTGTGAGTCCCCCATGGGACAACCTGCTCAACTTGTAACCTCCCCAGTGCTTAGAACAGTGCTTTGCACATAGTAAGCGCTTAATAAATGCCATTATTATTAGTATCTAAAATTCTACTGTCTTTCCCATATCATCTGCATTTCATTCTAAGCTTCCTAACCTGTATTAACTTAACAATTATCTTTAACACTTATGACCTTGTGTATATATGTTCTCAGCATTTTTATTCATATATTTCTTTAATTGTACATTCAGTTATATATTTTGATTACTCTATTGTAAATATTTATGTATTCCCATTTAGAGTCTAAGCTACTTGTGAGCAGGAAGCATGTCATTTCTTAGTTCTGTTTTTTTTTAACCACCTAAGCACTTAGTAGAATGCATTACACCTAGTGTGTGCTCAATAGATCCTATTTCTACTAACCATTCCATTATTTCTAAACACCAGGAAAATCAAAGAAATAGAATTTGATATTTATGGTTACAATAGCCGCCAAAGGAAAGAAAATAAATTCTAGTTAAAGGTTTAGCCCAGATTTGTGTGTCATCAGCATTATACTTCTTAGCCAACAGTCTTAGAAAATGTATTTATTTAGTACCTACTGATTAGTTACATCATGAAATATTAAACAGATATTGACTTCTGCATCAGACAGCATCAGGAGTTATTGTCCCAAGGGGTAAATATTGACTAAGGCCCTCCGCCTTTGTCAGTATTTAGTGGTCGATCAATAAATTCTGATGTTTAGTGAAACAGAAAGTTAATATAATCTTCATTCCACTAGGAGTTGGAGGAACACATGCTTTCCAGGCAGGGTGATATGAAACCAGTTCAGGAAACATTTGTTCACTCGCATCTGGACCTGACATTTTTGACTTGGTGCCATTTCCTCCCTAAGGAATCAATATTTCCTAGTCATTCATTCTGGTATAGAGGTTATCTGCCCCTCAGATTTCCCCTAATCTTCTCGAACAATACTACATTAGAAGGAAGCACATTGAGAAATAAAACTCCTTGGGCCAAGCACTACAAGATTTTATGATAACAATGATAGAGGAAACCAAAATTATAATAATAATAATAATTTGTTCAATCATATTCATTGAGTGCTTACTGTGTGCAGAGCACTGTACTAAGAATTTAGGAGCATATAATACAATAATAAGAAAATTCCCTGCCCACAATGAGCTTACAGTCTGATAGTAATAGTGTCTATGCACTTTGAGTTAAGCACTATACCAAGATAACAAGATTAGGCACAGTCCCTGTGCCATACTAGGAACCCAGGGAGAGGGAGAACAGGAATTTAATTCTTGTTTTAAAAACATAGAAATGAAGGCATGGAGAAGTTAAATGATTTGCCCAAGGTGACAAAGGAGGATATAGGTATAATTTTGGAATCTCTGTATCATACATTTTAGGTCCACAAATTCCCAGAAATTTCAGAATTCATTTGGTTCATTCATTCATTCATTCAATCATATTTATTGAGCACTTACTAGATGCAGAGGACTGTACTAAGCACTTGGGAAGTACAAGTTGACAACATATAGAGATGGTCCCTACCCAACAACGGGCGCACAGTCTAGAAGGGGGAGACAGACAACAAAACAAAACATGTGGACAGGTGTCAGTCTTCAGAACAAATAGAATTAAAGCTAAATGCACATCATTAACAAAATGAATAGAATAGTAAATATGTACAAGTAAAATAAATAGAGTAATAAATCTGTACAAACATATATACAGGTGCTGTGGGGAGGGGAAGGAGGTAGGGCGGGAGAGATGGGAAGGAGGAGAGGATAAAGGGGGCTCAGTCTGGGAAGGCCTCCTGGAGGGGGTGAGCTCTCAGTAGGGCTTTGAAGGGAGGAAGAGAGTTAGCTTGGCGGATGTGTGGAGGGAGGACATTCCTGGCCAGGGGGAGGACGTGGGCCGGGGGTCGACAGCGGGACAGGCAAGAATTATGTACAGTGAGGAGGTTAGCAGCAGAGGAGTGGAGGGTGTGGGCTGGGCTGTAGAAGGAGAGAAGGGAGGTGAGGTAGTAGAGGGCAAGGTGATGGAGAGCCTTGAAGCTGAGAGTGACGAGTTTTTGCTTGATGCGTAGGTTGATTGGTAGCCACTGGAGATTTTTGAGGAGGGGAGTAATGTGACCAGAGTGTGTGTACACAAAGATGATCCGGGCAGCAGCATGAAGTATTGATTGAAGTGGGGAGAGACAGGAGGATGGGAGATCATAGAGGAGGCTGATGCAGTAATCTAGTCGGGATAGGATGAGAGATTGAACCAGCAAGGTAGCGGTTTGGAAGGAAAGGAAAGGGCAGATCTTGGCGATGTTGCAGTGAGACCGGCAGGTTTTAGTGATGGATTGGATGGGAGGGGTGAATGAGAGAGCAAAGTTGAGGATGATACCAAGGTTGCGGACTTGTGAGACAGGAAGGATGGCAGTGTCATCTACAGTGACAGGAAAGTCAGGGAGAGGGGAGGGTTTGGGAGGGAAGATGAGGAGTTCAGTCTTGGACATATTGAGTTTTAGATGGAGGGCAGACAGCCAGATGGAGATGTCCTGAAGGCAGGAGGGAGACACGAGCCTGAAGTTTCCAATTATGAAGAGCGGATTATCACTTTAGGATAGGAAAGAGAACACAATTCCACCATGGAATGCCAGTTTATTAAAAATGTTCTTCAAAATGTAATGTGTTGGTTTAATTTCAATTTGGGCAGGGTAGGTAGTTTCTGTGAGTGTGCAACTTCCTTTTAAGGGGAAATTTTATTTCTCCTTTTCCTCCATCAGTCAGTCACATTTATTGAGCACTAACTGCGTGCGGAGCACTGTACTAAGTTGATGGGAGAATACGGTATAACAACATAGCACATACGATCCCTGCCCACAGCAACCTTACAGTCTAGGTAGGAGAGAGACATTAATATAATTAACAGATATGTATATAAGTGCTGTGGGACTTCATCTGTAAAATGGGGTTTGAGATTGTGAGCCCCATGTGAGACAGGGACTGTATCCAACCCAATTTGCTTGTATCCACCCCAGTGCTTAGTACAGCGTCTGGCACACAGTAAGCACTAAAGAAATTCCAAAATTACTAGTACTATTATTATTCTAATTCTGTCACTGCCACTTGTCTGCTGTGTGACCTTGTACTTGTCACTTAACTTCTCTGTGCCTCAGCTTCCTCATCTGTTAAATGGGGACTAAATACGTATTTGTGCTCCCTGTTAGACTGTAGGCCCCATTTAAGATAAGGACTGTGTCCAATCAGAATATTCTCTATCTACCTCAGCACTTAGTAAGGTGCTTGACACTTAGTAAACACTTAACAAATATCACAGTGAAAAATGTAATAGTGGTATTATTATTCATCTGGGCCACATTCTGCATGATTCAGGTATGGTACTGGTTTTCAGCATTTTTAAACTCCCAACTCCATCCTCCTTGTGTTCCTCCACTTCGTTGTGTGGCTTGGAAGCAAACCCTATAGATACAGGGAAGAGGAAGGTAATGAAAAGACAGTGGGAAAAGAAGAAACAGGGGTGTCCTCCAGAAAAGCACTCTTTGGTTTCGGCAAGCTTGTAATGGCTATTGTATGTAAAAGCTTACTATCTAGGAGACACTGCTCTAAGAGCTGGGGTAGATATAAATTAATTAGGCCTGATACTGTCCCTCTCCCATAGGGCTTAATCTCCATTTTAATCTTAATCTCCATTTTACAGATGAGGTAATTTAGGCACAGAGAAGTGAAGTGACTTGCTCAAGGTCACACAGCAGACAAGGGGAAGAATGGGGTTTAGAACTCAGCTCCTTCTGAATCCAGGCCCATACTCTATCCACTAGGACATGCTGGAGAAACATTTGCAAAGAATTGCAGAGAACATCATTATATTTTGTTCCCACAAACCCAGGATCTTCATTTGCCTCGTTTTATTGCAGTCAGGTTTTCAGCTGGCCTCCTCCTGTTCGATATGGATACAGAATGAGATGCCTTTTTATTTGGTATTTTAACTTTAAGCACCCATACTACTTTCCCCTTGATGCCTGTCACAGGACTTGAAAGATGTGCCTCCATCCAAACTGCTACCATGTTAATCCAAACATTTATTTTATCCCACCCGGATTATTGCCATCAGCCTCCTTACTGACCTCCCTGCCTCCTGTCTTTCCCCACTCCAGTCCATACTTTACTCTGCTGTTCAGATTATTTTTCTACAAAAATGTTCAGGACATGTCACCCCAGTCCTCAAAACACTCCAGTGGTTGCCCATCCACCTCCACATCATCATCATCATCATCAATCGTATTTATTGAGCGCTTACTATGTGCAGAGCACTGTACTAAGCGCTTGGGAAGTACAAATTGGCAACATATAGAGACAGTCCCTACCCAACAGTGGGCTCACAGTCTAAAAGGGGGAGACAGAGAACAAAACCAAACATACTAACAAAATAAAATAAATAGAATAGATATGTACAAATAAAATAAATAAATAAATAGAGTAAAAAAAATATGTACAAACATATATACATATATACATCATACAGAAACCTCTTACCATAAGGCTTAAAACATTCATTCATTCATTCAATCATATTTATTGAGTGCTTACTGTGTTCAGAGCACTGTACTAAGTACTTGGGAAGTACAAATCGGCAACATATAGAGACGGTCCCTACCCAATAATGGGCTCACAGTCCAGAAGAGGGAGACAGACCAAAAGAAACAACAAAAAACAAGTAGACAGGTGTCAATACCATCAGAATAAATTGAATTATAGCTATATACACATCATTAATAAAATAGAGTAATAAATATGTACAAAAATACACGTGTTGGGATAGGAAGGGGGAAGGGCTGAGGGAGGGAAGGGGGCAATGGGGAGGGGAGGAGGAGGAGAGGAAAAAGTCACTTTACCCCCTCTTACCTCACCATGCTAGTTTCCAACTACAACCCATTCTGCATACTTCACTACTTTAAGGCCAACCTCAATCTCATCTATTTTACTGCCCACCTCTTGCCCAAGTCCCTGCCTCTGGCTTGGAACGCCCTCCCTCTTCATGTCCAACAAACAATTACTCTCCCACCCTTCAAAGCCTTTTTGAAGGCTCATTTCCAAGAGGTCTTCCCTGACTAAACCCTCTTTTCCTTTCCTTCCACTCCCTTCTATGTCACCCTGGCATCCTCCCTTTATTCATTCCCCCCTCCCAGCCCCACAGCACTTATGTACATATCCATAATTTATTCATTTATATTAGTCTGTCTCCCCCTTTAGATTGTAAGATCATAGTGGGCAGGGAATGTGTCTATTGTTATATTGTACTCTCCCAAGCACTTAGTACAGTGCTCTGCACATAGATAGTAAACACTCAATAAATACAGTTGATTGATTGAGTTGGGAGGAGAACATAAAGACCTTGGGGCAAGTGCAGTTTTGGGCAGGGAGGGAGGGAATGAGGGAAGGCCCTGAGGAAATACTCTAAGTTCAGATGGACTTCTGTAAAATATTGTGCATTATGACATTGCTATGTTGTATGGCTGGCATAAAATATCTGATGTTACATGCATCTCATTGACTTGTGTCTGCTAAGGTTATCAGTGTCTATCCTATGTACAGCAATTTCACTTGCTCAGCTTTCACAGATGCATCACCAGTTACATTTCCCTAGATAATGGAGTTCATCAACCATCAGTCAGTGGTATTTATTGAGTGCTTACAACGTGCAGAGTGTTATATTAAGTGTTCAGTGGAATAAATTCAACAGAATTCCCTGCCCACAAGGAGCTCACAGATTAGAGGTGGAGACAGGTGTTAATATAAATTAATAAATTCTAGGCATCTATATAAGTGTTGTGGATCAGAGTGTGGGGTGAATATCAAGTGCTTAAGGGGTACAGATCCAAGTGTGGTAAGAGTCACACAGACTGAGCCCCCCTTTTCCTCTCCCCCTTCCCATCCCCTCCACTTTACCTCCTTCCCCTCCCCACAGCACTTGTATATATATATCTGTACAGATGTATGACTCTATTTATTTTACTTTTACATATTTACTATTCTATTTATTTTGTTAATGATGTGCATATAGCTTTAATTCTATTTGTTCTGATAATTTTGACATCTGTCTACCTGTTTTGTTTTGTTGCCTGTCTCCCCCTTCTAGACTGTGAGCCCATTGTTGGGTAGGGATCATCTCTGTATGTTGCTGACTTGTACTTCCCAAGTGCTTAGTACAGTGCTCTGCACACAGTAAGCACTCAATAAATACGATTGAATGAATGAATGAATGAATGAATTATACCTCCATAATGCTGCAATTATTTATCCACCATTTCTGATGATCCTGCAGAATTTCACATCCTTACACTTTCCAATTAGAAATTGTCCCCTTTTGCCAATTTGTCTGTTATTTTCCAGTGCTCTGATTTATATCCCAAAATGCACCTTTAGAATCATCCCACTTTATAGACCTGCAAATGGCACCTTAGCACAATCTAAGCAGTTCTGTATATCTTATATACCTTTCAGCTTCCTCCTGTTGGTAATTTATTTTAGTGGCTCTCACCCCTGCTAGATTGTAAGCTTCTTGAGGGGAGGAAGCATGTCTAATCAATCAATCAATCATATTTATTGAGCACTTACTGTGTGCAGAGCACTGTACTAAGCGCTTGGGAAGTACAAGTTGGCAACATATAGAGACAGTCCCTACCCATCTTGTTTTCTCTCCAGTGTGTAATACAGTGATCTGCACATTGTAGCTCCTCAGTAAATATTATTAACTATATATTTATGCCGTCATTAGCGAGTGATAGCAATGTAGCTTTGGAAGCATTCTTTGCTATTTAATAGCTGCTGTACATGACAAGTAGTTCTTTTTCTATAGGAAAAATACACAATAAATTTCACAAATTCATTAAAAAAGAAAACAGGGATTTCCCAAAAGGAGGATAATCCTTACCAAGTAGCACCCGAGGCTCTAAAATGCCAACACTATACATTTTAAATCATGTGAAATTTAAGACTCAGGGGTCTTGACTGAAAGCTTTTACAGTTCTCCCAGCTCTAAAAAGCCCTAATTTAGCAAGCTATTGAGTGATTTAAGAAGAGTGTAAGGTAACTACTCTGCTTGTTTCATGTTGTCACTCTTTATCAACTATTTTCTCAAGAAGCCTTAGGAGCTAAGTTTTAGCTTAATATCATAGCCATTTTCCCACTGAAAGATCATTGCAATATAGTTTCATTTTTTTTTTATTTTGCTTTCATTTTGTGTATTTGCCTGTGTTGTGTTTTATTGTTTTTTCATTCCCTTCTCCCCACTTAACACTCTTAAATTGTGAGTCCCATGAGAGATGGGGCCCTTGTCTAATTCTCACTTGTGTATTCTATTTCAGAACCTAGTACAGTGCTCAGAATACAGTAGACAATAAATACCATTACTACTCTACTACTCCTAATAGTTTGGGAGCTAGGGCAGAGACTACTTTGATCTACTGCACAGATCATTTTCCTAAAATATGGTTTCGTGCACATTTCCCCACCATCACAACTAAGCAGAATTTCAAAGAATTTGTCTTCTTCAAAATAAGATAGGCTAGGAAAAGCATTGCCCTCGCATAGCCTAATAAAGAGACCACATGCCTTGAAGTCCAAGGACCTGATTTCTAATTCCAGCTCTGCCAGTTGCTTGCTATGTGACTGTGGGCAAGTCACTTAATTTCTTTATGCCTCAGTTTCCTCAACTGGAAAATAGGGATTAAATACCTATTCTCCCTCCAATTTAGATTATGAGCTCCATATCAGACAGGGCCTGAATCCAACCTGATTAGCAAAGCAGCATGTCCTAATGAGAAGAGCACTTGCCTGAGAGTCAGAGGACCTAGTTTCTATTCCCATTTCTGTCTCTTGCCTGCTGTGTGACCTTGGGCAAGCCATTTAACCTCTCTGTGCCTCAGTTATCTCATCTGTAAAATAGGGATTAACCATGTGAATCCATGTGGGGCATGGATTGTGTCCAACCTGATTAGCTTGTTCCTATCCCCATTTTTTAGTAAAGTACCTGACACATAGTAAACTCTCAACAAATGTCATTTTAAAAAAGGTTAAATTGTATCTACCCAAGTGTGCAGACCAGTGTAGTAAGTGCCTAGAAATATAATAATGGTAATATAATAATAATAATAATAATAATAACAACAGAAGTATGCTTTACAAAGAAGTGGTTGGAATTGTTGTGGCCTTTGTTTTCCATTGTACAGAAGGTTAGCACCCCTTTAAGAGTCCCTCCTCCATCTCACACAATTAATGAAAAGCCTGGGGTTGATTGATAGATTTGGGTTGGAGTTGGATGTGTGAGGTGAAGGCGGGAACTCTGTAGCTGGCAGTTCTTCGTGAATGAAATAATTCAAACCTACCCACCACCTATAGCTGTCTAGGACTATTGCCAGAGGAGAAATGGTTTTGGAGTTGCCTGACTGCTCCTGTCCAGGATCTGTTTACGCTGTGGAAGTGCTGGTCTCCAGGAGGTAAAGGGAACTTCAACAATGACCCCCCCTCTCTGAGCAAGTCCCTTAATTTCTCTGTGCCTCAGTTACCTCATCTGTAAAGTGGGGATTAAGACTGCGAGCCCCTGTGGGATAGGGATGGTGTCCAACTCGATTTGCTTGTATCCATTATGAACCTGGAACATGGTAAGAGCTTAAATACTGTAATAATAATAACAATAATTCAAACCCCTGATTAACTACATGGATCAACTAACAGTATGAACTGTCTTGAGGGTTGGGAGTATGAGACTATTGCAAAGGAATCCTTTGATATTGTTTAATGCAATACAGTGAACCTGGGCCATTTCCCCATTACCAAACTTATCTATCTGTCGGCATCTGATCTGTTGCCTGACTTTACATTTTCACTCATATTAAGGGCTGTCTCCCCCTTTAGACTGTAAGCTTGTTGTGGGCAGGGCATGTGTCCGTTGTTATGTTGCACTTTTCCACACACTTAATACAGTGCTCTGCACTCAGTAAGTGCTCAGTAAATATGATTGAATGAATGAATAAATCTGAAAAGCAGAATGGCATACAAGTTGGGATTTTTGGCTGCTTAAAGGAGTTGAAGTTGCTCATGAGAAATATTAACTTTCTCCCGAGAATAGAGACAAAAAACAGATGCCTTGTGCGTGATAAGGAACCATGTAGTACTCAAATGCAGGGTGGGGACAGAAAAGGCTACATGAACTTCAACATTTTGGAATTTAAAGCTCTTACTACTTTGGAGGAAGCTGTTGGTGTGCATGCTTTATAGAGGAGAAACTGAAATCCAGTAATAAGAACAATGGCATTTATTGAGTACCTGTGCATTGTACTAAGCACTCAGGAAAGTCCATCAGACACAGGAAACACAGTCCTTCCCAAGAGGCAAGAAGACTGAAACGACATCCTCAAAATCAATAATAATTATTGTTATCGGCAAGTAGGGTGCAAAATAAGTTAACCGACATAAATCGGCCGCAGGGTTCGAGAACCCAAGGTGGTGACACAGGTAGGAAAAATGACCCGGAGACATGAGTTCAGATAGAGCAGTAAAGGAGGGAGGTGACTACTTGCCCGTTCACCTCCCGAGAGAGGTACCAGTGACAAGCAGCCCCGATCCCAGCCACTTCCTCCCCTTTTATTTGGTTCCCCATCTGATCTACACAAAACATTCCCGCGCGCACGTGAAAATTCGGCACATATCCCTGTTATCAGGAGATGCTATTAGGAGACAATGCCCACACAGGATGGGGATGTCCCAGACAGGGGAGAACCGCTTTGATCAGTGTAAGTCCTCCTCGATTACAGCATCTTCCACGTGGCAAGGGCCTATTCCTCACACATCCTGTTGTTGAGCCTTGCACACCATGGAGTCGTTTATGCTAAGCCTATAGAGAAAATGGATGTGGCTAGGGTGGACAACATTATAATCATAGTAATAATACTATTAATTTTGGTTTTAAGCACTTACTGTTTGTCAAACCCTGTTCTCAGTGCTGGGATAAAGACAAGTTAATCAGATCAAACACAGCCCTGTTCCACATGGGGTCCACAGTCTAAGAGGGAGAACAAGCATTTTATCCCTATTTTGCAGATGAGGAAACTGAGGCACAGAGAAGTTAAGTAACTTGCCAAAGGTCACACAGCAGGCAATTGTCACGGTCAGGATTAGAACCCTGGTCCCGAACTCCCAGGGCTGTGATTAAGAGGCGGAGATGAAATCAAAACTCTAGGTGTGTTCTTGCTGCCAGGAACTGTTGTTAATGATGCCAAGTATTTCTGGGATATGTCATCCTAGTAATAATAATGGCATTTATTAAGCACTTACTATGTGCAAAGCACTGTTCTATGTACTGGGGAGGTTACAAGGTGATCAGGTTGCCCCATGGGGGACTCACAGTCAATCCCCATTTTACAGATGAGGTAACTGAGGCGCAGAGAAGTTAAGTGACTTGCCCAAAGTCACACAGCTGGCAAGTGGTGGATTCAGGATTTGAACCCATGACCACTGACTCCAAAACTCATGCTCTTTCCACTGAGCCACTGTGTTTAGCAGCCATTATGACCAGGTTATATGTCCCAGAACAGCCATTATGGGAACAAGTCACAGAAGCTGGTCCTGCATCTTGGACACCTTAAAAGCAGTCATGGGTGGGTCAGAGTGGGGAAACCTGATAAGTCCAAGGCCTCGTTGGCCTGATTAAATGAACCACACTGTCTTGGATATGGCCTTGCCTTGTTTTCGTGGATCACCCAAGCCTGAGATGATAAGACCCTTTTCAGTCATAATTCCTGGAAAATAGAATCCTTGAATTTGTACTGAAAATATAAGCCGAGATTCATATAAGGAGCCTAGGGCATGTTTAGACTGAGCCCCAAATAAAACTTAGACTGCTTAAACAAACCAAGCTTCCAGATTGTCCATCTTCAAATAGCAACCATTCATTCATTCAATCGTATTTATTGAGCACTTACTGTGTGCAGAGTACTGTACTAAGTGCTTGGGAAGTTCAAGTTGGCAACATATAGAGACGGTCCCTACCCAACAATGGGCTCACAGTCTAGAAGGGGGAGACAGACAACAAAACAATACATGGAGACAGGTGTCAAAATCATCAGAACCAATAGAATTATAGCTGTAAGCACATCATTAACCAAATAAATAGAATAGTAAATACATACAGGTAAAATAAATAGAGTAATAAATCTGTACTCAATAAATAAACGAGTGAATTGACTCTAACTCATTTTTATAGTGGTTCAGTTTACTGTGGGATATTGATAAAATTGTTTCTTTTCCTTAATGATCAAATGATAGGATTTTTAAAATGTCACATTTTGCATTGAAGCAGCAATCTAAGTTTACTGAATAGAAATATCATCTATTACTGGGAATATCTCCAAGCTCCAGTGATTCGTTTAACTTTATTCTTGTCTTTTCTGCAAATAGCCCCTTCATGGCACAAATCTGACTTAAACCTATAAATATTGGATATAATCCTCCATTGGAGAAATGAGAGTAAAATAAGTTGCTTTCAGAGATCAAGAACTCACCTGTGATGAAAATGACCTCTTCATTTCTGATTTCCCATTTAGGATTGGCTAATTGCCGGAAAAGAAAAATTGTGAAAAGGGCTTCAGTCCTCTTTCTTGGTTAGAAATCTAGTGCACTGACTCCATTGTGTTTCAGTTTCCTCATCTGTCAAATGAGAATTAAGACTGTGAGTCTCACGTGGAACAGGGACTCTATCCTACCCGATTTGTAGATATCAGTCCCAGAGTGTAGAACAGTGTCTGGCATATAGTAAGCACTAAACAAATACCACTATTATTATTATTATTATTTTGAGAAAGTGATGATTGACATTTCCTGGTTCTTTCCTCTGGGTCTGGCTTGCCAAAGGTCACAATGCAATCTTGCTTCTGGAGGCAATGCCCTCTCAATCTCATCACTAAAAGTCCAGGGGTACTGTGAGAGTGTATAGTTGCTGTTGGAAAAAATAAACGGTTTCTGTTGAGGAACACACCACACCTCACTTTTGTCACTGACCTAAATAATAATAGTAATTTTGGTATTTGTTAAGCACTTATTATGTATCAAGCACTGTTCTAAGTGCTGGGGGAGAAACAAGGTAATCAGATTGTCCCACATTTGGCTCACAGTCTTAAATCCCATTTTTCAGATGAGGTAACTGAGGCACAGAGAAGTTAAGTGACTTGCCCAAAGTCACACAGCAGATAAGTGGCGAAGCCAGGATTAGCACCCATGACCTCTGACTCCCAAGCCTGCACTCTTTCTACTGAACCATGCTGCTTCTCAAATAAAACACGTGTCCTTCCAATCCCAGGAAAGAGTACTTTCAGTCATTAATTAACCTCCATCTAATTTTTCAACTTGTGCCATCCAAAATGACTTATTCCATTTGAAGTGTATAAAATGCATCCCCAATCCGGTTGAAACTTTTGAGTGGTTTTTCATTTTATAAATGTCTACGTATCGAGGAAAACAAGCCCTTGCTCTATTCTAGCTAGACTTCAACCAATGTGCTGACACATTCACTGCAACACTCTGGCCATAAAAAAAATGCAAGTGAACCTTTTCTGGACCTTATTTTTCTCCACCCCTTTTGTGAGAGGATATGGAGGTGATTTTTAAAATCACACGGCAGGATTGCCGGTTGGGTTTTAGAACCTCCGATGCTTAGTTCACATATTTAGTTCTGATGGGTACACATCCATCTTGAATAACAGCAGACGAGCTAGGCAGCAAGCCAGCCGAAGAAAGTTGAAGACTAGCAGGGAATGTGGAAGGAAGATCTCAGAAGAATCTGTCTACTGCAGCTCCTCCAAGCCAAGTTTCTTCTTGGCTCAGGAGAAGCAGACAGAGACCACCCTTCTCAAGACACTGATGCTTTCCTACTAAGACAGTCAGCCCCCTCCCTTTTTCCCCAACAACATTTGAAGGGGCCCTTAGATCAGAAACTATTTATATACCGAAGTGCCTTGCATTCACTATTTAGTTGCTATTGCCAACGTGTCTAAGAGCTTAAAATCCTGGCTCCGACGCTTGTCAGCTGTGTGACTTTGGGTAAGTCACTTAACTTCTTTGTGCCTCAGTTACCTCATTTGTAAAATGGGGATGAAGACTGTGAGCCCCACGTGGACAACCTGATCACCTTGTATCTCTCCCAGCACTTAGAATAGTAGTAAGTGTCTAACAAATGTCATTATTATTATTAAGGAACACAATTGATCGTCCCCATTTTAGAGACGAGGAAGGTAAGATAAAGAGAACATGAGTGCACTTCCTTACGTATTGAGTCAGGGGCTCACCTGGTACTTTCTTGGTGTTGAATGATAGGAAAAAAAGGTCCCTAAGGTTTACACTATAATATTCTTAGCAGCTTGAAATATGTTTGTTGATATTTAATGTTCTAAGACTCACGGTCTAGCAAAAACACTGCTAATATACACATTGGGTAAAATAAAATATTTTTGAAATTAGAATATTACTCACATTATCTAATAGTTCCTGCAATGGCACCTCTGTACAGTTCTGTACACCCAGTTACTCACATTATCTAATAGTTCCTGGAATGGCACCTCTGTACAGTTCTGTACACCCAGTGGGCAGTTAATAAGTGTTAATTGATGGTGAAATCTGAAACAAAGCAGAGTCCTTACAGTTTCATGCAGCAACTCTCCTGGAAACTGAAATCAGCCCAGTATGATTAGTCATTGTTTTCAGGAATAACCCACTTCAAGTAGAGAAGCAGCATGGCTCAGTGGAAAGATTGGGAGTCAGAGGTCATGGGTTCGAATCCCAGCTCTGCCTCTAGTCAGCTGTTTGACTTTGGGCAAGTCACTTAACTTCTCTATGCCTCAGTTACCTCATCTGTAAAATGGGGATTAAGATTGTGAGCCCCACGTGGGACAACCTGATCACCTTGTATCCCCCCCAGTGCTTA
This sequence comes from Tachyglossus aculeatus, assembly GCF_015852505.1. Lineage (NCBI taxonomy): Eukaryota > Metazoa > Chordata > Mammalia > Monotremata > Tachyglossidae > Tachyglossus > Tachyglossus aculeatus. Next base: position 80,251,759 of record NC_052066.1, on the reverse strand, counting down.
CAACAGTGCTTTGCACAAAGTAAGCACTTAACTAATACTATTATTATTATTATTATTATTATTATTATTATTATGTAGTACAAAAAGCAGCAATGTAGCTTGACCAAATGCTTGCACACTCCCAGAAATGGGGACATAAGAGATCCATCTTTGGTTTTGTCTTGTGCTTCTTCTCAGTCCAATCCTCAGATATATGTGAGTCTCAGTCATTCTTACATAGCCTCCTTTTCTTAATGACTACCAGGCTGGACATACTATCCATTTATGCATGAGACAGAACTTCAATGGGAAGTAGCATGGCCTAGTGGAAAGAGCAAGGTCATGGGAGTCAGATGTCCTCGATTCTAATTCCAGTTATGCTGCTTCTTGCTGTGTGACCTGAGGGAAGTCAGGGTAAAGGGTAAAGTCAATGAAAAAGGGTGAGGAAGCAGGGGTTCGGCTTCACAGTACTCATTCAGCAACCACTCACTTGCCATTCACCCTTCTAATACACCTCTGTTTGCAAGCTTCATTTTTCTAAAGGCCGCTAACTCTGTGAGTTGCCAACTCACAGAGTTTCAGTGGTATCTTTCCAACATTGACCTCTTGCTCACACTCTTCCTCCTCCCTACAACTCCCTTCCCCTTCACCCTGATGAACAACTGCTCTCCCCCATCCTAAAAGCTTTCCGGAATCACATCTCCAGGAAGTCTTTGTTGAATAGTTTCCCATCTCCTCAACTTTCAATTCAGTGTTTCCCCATCACCCCAGGACTGGAGTACTCCCACCATCCCCAACTCCTGCTTTTTTCTTCATTTTTTTAAATGGTATTTGTCATTTATTTGAGATTGCCTCTTAAATTTTGCCTTCTCCCACATCCTGGAAATAATAGGCACTCAGTGAATTATGGTCACTCCTCCCTTCTTCTCCTTTTCCTACCCTGAAGCTTACATGAAAATTAAAAAAAAACCCCAAAAACCTTAACTGCCCTAGCTTTCCTGATCTGACCTATCTTCCTATGCTAGCTTATAAGGACACATTTCTAGAAAAAGTCATATATGTGTTGATATATATATATATGGTCTAGCCATTGATGGACACAAAAATAAATTACCAATAGGAGGAAGCAATAGAGTATACAAAATGCACATAAGCAATATTGGTGTGACTATTTACATGTTCAGGACGTGGGGAAGTGCTAAAGGGACAATTAGAAGATATTACTAAGGAGATAAGAATCAAATTGAGGTTTAGGTACTCTTTTAGCCCTTCCCCCGTCTTTCAAAATCAATCAATCAATTGTACATACTGATTCTGCTTGCTGTCTTCTGAGCACTCTATTATTGGGAAATTACAATGAAATAGGGTTAGTAGTCCCATGACTACTATTACATGAAAAAGTACATGAAAATGGACTTTTAAGCAAAACGACTATTAGTCAAACAACCTATCCTCTAGTGCCCCCACCCCAACAGACCCTTTACCAGTCTGTGCAGCTCCATGATGCCAAGACCGGAAAGTCTTCCAGAAGGATTTTTGGTCTCTTCTCCCATTTCCTGTGTGTCACACTGATTTGCTCCCCTCCCAGCCCCACAACACTTATGTACATATCTGTAATTTATTTATTCATATTTATATTCATTCATATTAATATCTTCCACCCCCACCCTACTCTAGACTGTAAGCTCTTTGCAGGCAGGGAACGGGTCTGTTTATAATTGTGTTGTACTGTCCCAAGGCCTTAGTCCACTGCTCTGCACACAGAAAGCGCTCAATAAATATGACATTGAGTGAATGAATGGTCCTGAGACTAGCTGATACTACGAGGTAAATAGCTCACTCTGGGGCTTTTCATCTGTCTGCTTGTCTCTCCTGTTGCCATGAATTTCAAAACCCACCCAAACACCACTGCCCAATAGAATGCTGGTCTACATATTAACAGGAAGTAGAACATAAGGTGTCATGTGGGAGACTATGTGTTGCAGTGTATGGGGTGTGTGTGTGTGTGTGTGTGTGTGTGTGTGTGATGTATGTGTGCATGCCTGCAAAATATGTCATTTACTACATGATGCCTGTTTATGTGTATTGATGTCTGTATCCCCCCACCAAGACTGTGAACCCATTGTGGACAGGGATTGTCTCTCTTTATTGCTGTATTGTAGTTTCCAAGCACTTAGTTCAGTGTTCCGCACACAGAACTGCTCAAAAAATACAATTAAATGGATGAATGAGTAAAATCACTTCACCATCGTGAAGTTCTTTGAGAGGAATTGGTTTCTGAACAGTAAAGTATGGGTAAGAAATTTGGGGGTAAGAACAGCATTTTGAATAGTAAAATTATCCCTGTTTTAGGTAGAGTATTCATTCATTCATTCGATCATATTTATTGAGTGCTTACTGTGTTCAGAGCGCTGTACTAAGCACTTGGAAAGTACAATTTGGCAACAGATGGAGACAATCCCTACCTAACAATGGGCTCACAGTCTTCATTTACTTTTCAGTCAGTCATTTATTTGAGTGCTTACTGTGTGAAGAGCACTATACTAAGCACTTGGAAGAGGACAATATAACAATTTAACAGACACATTCCCTGCCCACAACAAGCTTCCAGTCCAGAGGGGAAGACACACCTTAATATAGATAAATTATAGATATGTACATAAGTGCTCTGGGGTTGGAGTGGGAATTAATTAAGGGTAGAAGTCAGAGAGATACAGAAGCGAGTAGAAGGAAAGGAAATGGGGGCTTAGGGAAGGCATCTGGGAGGAGTTGTGTCTTCAGTAAGGCTTTGAAGGTCGGAAGAGTAATTGTCTAATATGGAGACGGAAGACGTTCCAGGCCAGAGGCAGAATGTGGGTGAGAGATTGATGGCCAGATAGATGAGATTGAGTTAGGTTGGCATTAAGAGGAGTGATGTGTGCAGGCTGGGTTGTAGTAGGAAAGTAGTGAGTTTGGATGGAAAGGAAAGGGCCTATGTTAGAGATGTGGTTCAGGTTGAACTGCAAAGGTTTAGTGAGAGATTGAATATTTGGATTGAATGAGAGAGAGGAGTCATCATCATCATCAATCGTATTTATTGAGCGCTTACTATGTGCAGAGCACTGTACTAAGTGCTTGGGAAGTACAAATTGGCAACACATACAGTCCCTACCCAACAGTGGGCTCAGGAATAACACCAAGGTTATGGGCTTGAGGAAGGATGGTGGTGCTGTCTACAGTGATGGGAAAGTCAGGGAAGGACAGGGTTTGGGCAGGAAGATGAAGTTCTGTTTTTGACATGTTAAGTTTGAGGTGATGACAGGACAATCAGGTAGAGATGCCTTGAAGACAGGAGAAAATGTGAGACTGCAGACAGGAAGAGAGATCAGGGCTGGAGTTGTAGATTTGGGAATCATCCACAAAGAGGTGGTAGTTGAAGCCATAAGAGTGAATGAGTTCTCCAAGCGAGTGAGTGTAGAAGGAGAATAGACAGGAACCCAGAACTGAGCCTTGAGAGACACCCACATTTAGGGGTTAGGATGCAGAGGAAGAGCCCATGAAAAAGACTGAGAATGAGCGACCAGAGATGTATGAGAAGAACTGGAAAAGGACTGTATCAGTGAAGCCAATGTTGGATAATATTTCAAATAAGAAGGAGATGGTCGACACTGTCAAAGACATTTGAGAGGTCTAGTGGGATTAGGATGGAGTAGAGGCCATTGGATTTGGCAAGAAGGATATCATTTGTGACCTTGAAGAGAGTGATTTCTGTGGAGTGAAGGGGATGGAAGCTAAATTGGAGGGGGTCAAGGAGAGAATTGGAGGAGAGGAATTTGAAACAGAAAATGTGGATAACTGGCTCAAGGAGTTTGGTGATGAATGGTAGGAGGGAGATGGGGTGACAACTGGAGGGAGCCATGGGGTCAAGGGAGTGGGTTTTTTGTTGTCATTGTTGTTGTTGTTTTAGGCTATGGGAGACAGGAGTATGTTTGAAAGCAATGAAGAAGAAGCCATTGGAGAGTGAGCAGTTGAAGATGGCTGGTGGGATTGCAAGAGGGAGTGTGAAAGTGTTTTGATAAGGTGCCAAGATATAAGGTCGGATACACATGTGGAGGAGGTGGATTTTGAGAGAAGGCAGGAGATTTCCTCTTGAGCTACTGCTGGGAAAGATGAGAGAGTGAAAGAGGGGGGAGGAGGAGGGAGATATTGGAGAGAGGCAAGGGAGATTTTAGGGCGAGCACACCTCATGCTTTCATTATTTTCAATAGGTCAGTAGGCTAAATGGGGCATGAGAAGTCGAGGAAAATTAGGTGGGGTCAAAAGACTGGAGGTCTGTGTGGAGGAACAGCACAGATTTCTGGTGAGAAGGTGTGAGAGAGAGAAGGCCAGTGAGGAGGTTAGGTTCAAATAGAAGGATTTCAGACTTGGTGAAGGTAGAGACTGTAAAGCAGCTAGAGATAATAAAATTGAATATATGTCCAAGTTGATGAGTGGGCAAGCTGGGGTGGAAAGGAAATCAGTGGAGTTGAAGAGTGATAGGAAGTCGGTATCAGATAGGTTGGCAGAAACATCTATGTGGATACAGAAGACCCCCAGGGATCAATGTAGGGATGAACAAAGGGAACAAGTCAGGGTGATGTAGAAGGGAGTGGAAACAGAGAAAAGGAGGGCTTAGGGAAGGCCTTGTGGAGGTGATGTGCCTTCAATAAGGCTTTGAAGTCAAGGACAGTAATTGTCTGCCAGATATGAGGAGGGAGGGTATTCCAGACCAGAGGCAGGACAAGGGCTAGAGTTTGGAGGTGAGATTAATAAGATTGAGGTACAGTGAGAAGGAGCACTGTACTAATCGCTTTGGAGAGTACAGTACAACAATAGATATGCTCTCTGCCCACAATGAGCTCACAATCTAGAGGGGGAAACAGATATTTACATAACTAAATAAAGGATACCTACAAAAGTACTGCGGGGTTAAGTAAGGGGTGAATGAAAGGTGCAAATCCAAGTGCAAGGGAAATGCAGAGGGAAGTGGGAAAAGAGGAAATGAGGGCTTAGTCAGAGAAAGTCTTTTGGAGGAGATGTGCTTTTATTAAGGTTTTGAAGGTGGAGAGAGTGATTGTCAGATATGAAGAGCAAGGGTGTTCTAGACCCAGAGGAAGGATGTAGGCGAGCAGTTGGTGGAGAGCTAGTAGACATCGTGGTACAGTAAGTAGGTTGGCATTAGAGGAGCAAAGTGTGCAGGACGAATTATGGTAGGAAAACAGCAGCATAATGTAGGAGGGATCAAGGTGATGGAGTGCTTTAAAGTTGTTAGGAGCTCTGTTGGATGCAGAGTTGGGATGAGCAACCACTGGAGGTCCTTGAGGAGTGAATGAAATGGTTCCGTAGAAAAATGATCTGGTCAGCAGAGTGAAATATGGACTGGAGTTGGGGGAGACAGGGAGGTCAGCAAGGAGGCTGAAGCACTATTCAAGGCAGGATAGGATAAGTGCTTGGATTAAAGTGGTAGCAGTTTGGATGGAGAGGAAAGGGTGGATTTTAGCCATTTTATGAAGGTTGAACTGACAGGATTTGGTGGAAGACTGAATATGTGTGGTGAATGAAAGAGATGAGTTGATAGCACCAAAATTATGAGATTGTGAGATGGAGAGGTTGGTGGTGCTGTTTACAGTGATGGGAAAGTCAGGTTGAGGAAAAGGTCGGGGTGGGAAGATAAGGATTTCTGTTTCGGGCATTTTAAGTGTGCGGGGATGGGAGGGCATCAAATTAGAGATGCCCTGAAGACAGGAGGAACTGTGAAACTGCAGAGGAGGAGGGAGATCAGTGTTAGAGATGTAGACTCGAGAATCATCTGCAGAGAGATGGTAGTTGAAGCCATATCTATATAATGCTTCTGTATGAGAAGCAGCGTGGCCTAGTGGCAAGAGCACGGGCTTGGGAATCCAAGGGCGTGAGTCCTAATCCCAGCTCCACCGTTTGTCTGCCGTGTGACCTTGGGCAAGTCACTTCACATCTCTATGCCTCAGTTACCTCATCTGTAAAACGGGGATTAGGACTGTGAACGTCACATGGGACAACCTGATTACCTCAAATCCACCCCAGCATTTAGAACAGTACTTGGCACATAGTAAGCGCTTAACAAATACCATAATTGCTATTATTATTATTATTGTTATTGCTGTATTTCAGATTTTTTTAAAGAATGTACAACATATTCTATCCCTTAGATAAAATGTTACATTTCAAATCAGCGCTGGAAAATTTCCCAGATTTTTTTTTATAACCTGGGTTAGCAATAACCTCTGCTAAATCTCATTTCATCAATTAATTAATGAATTTTTTAAATTGAGCACTTACAATAAGCAGAGTTAATACACTTGGGAGAGTATACTACAACATAGTTGGTGGACACGATCCCTGCCTACAAGGAGCTTTCAATCAGAAGCTTACCAGAAATGAGCTCATTGTGGGCAGGAAACTTGTCTACCAGCTCTGTTCATTGGAACTTTCCTAAGAGCTTAGCACATGTGCGCACACACACACACACACACACACACACACACACTCTGCACACAGTAAGAGCTCAATAAATGCTTGATTGATTGATTGATTGATTGATTGAGTCAGGGTCTTTCTCATGTCCTCCACCATTCCCTTGCTCCCTGCTCCTTACCTAATGTGACCAAATATTGACGATGATGATGGCATCTCCTGTTGTTAAGAACAATGGATGAGCGACCACAGGACTGAGAACTGCAGAGAGGAAATGATTATTGTGGGAGTGGCCGGAGTTGCTCCATTCACCCTCTTTCTCAGGGGTGCTAGTCATTTTCCTGCTGGAACATGGAGTGAAGCCAGAGGGTAGGAAAGCAGGAGCGCAGCATATTACGCATTGCATATGCATAGTATTAGACTGCTGGTCAGCCACTGCATCAGCCAGACCAAGCTTGCGGCAGAAATTGAGAGGTTGGATCACCTAGAATCAGAACAGAACAATGAGGGACTAGCCTATTATTGAAATAAAGAGCTCTTCTTACTTGTTCATAAAATAGAAAGATGTGTTCATTCAGTCACTGGTTATAACCCAGCTAGACTACTACATTGGCCTCCTCACCAGCCTCCAGTCTATTGATTCTACTGTATTTTTCCAAGCCCCTGTATGGTTCTCTGAAGCCTGTATTTGCCCAGTGAACATAATAAATCAATCAGTGGTATTTATTGAGTGCTTACTGTGTGCACACAACTTTACTGAGCTTTTGGGAGAGTACAATACAACAGAGTTGATAGACACATTCCCTGCTCACAAGGATGTTACAGTAAGAGCAGAAGAAGGACTTAAAACAACATATGGATTTGTACATAAGGGCTGGGGTGCTGAGGGTAGGGTGAATATCAAGTGTTGAAAGGGCACAGATTTAAGTGCATAGACAATGTGGAAGACAGAGGGAGTAGGGGAAAAGAGGCTTTAATAAGGAAGGGGATTTGGAGAAGTGCCCAATCAATTAATAGTATTTATTGATTACTTATTATGTGCAGAGCACTGTAATAATAATAATTATAATGATGTTTATTAAGTGCTTACTATGTGCAATGCACTGTTCTAAGCACTGGGGAGGTTATAAGGTGATCATGTTGTCCCACAGGGGGCTCACAGTCTTAATCCCCATTTTACAGATGAGGTAACTGAGGCACAGAGAAGTTAAATGACTTGCCCAAAGTCACACAGCTGACAGTGGTGGAGCCAGGATTTGAACCCATTACCTCTGATTCCAAAACCCATGATCTTTCCACTGAGCCACACGGGAGAGTACAACAGAGTTGGTAGACCCATTTCCTCCCCACAAGGAGCATACAGTCTAAAAGGGGAGGCAGATATTGAGCACTTACAATAAGCAGAGTTAACACACTTGGGAGAGTATAATACAACACAGTTGGTGGACACGATCCCTGCCTACAAGGAGCTTTCAATCAGAAGCTGACCAGGACTAAGCTCACTGTGGGCAGGAAACTTGTCTACCAGCTCTGTTACATGGAACTTTCCTAAGAGCTTAGCGCACGCGCGCGCGCACACACACACACAATTTAGATGAATACATTATTGATATGTGCACTTTGAAGTTGGAGAGACTGTTGTTCTGTTTTATATGAAAGGGGAATGAGTTCTAATCCAGAGGAAGTACATGGGCAAGGGGTTGGAGGTGAGACACATGAGAATGAGATACAGTGAATAGGTTGGCATTGGAAGAGTGAAGAGTGTGGTCTGGGTTATATAGTAGGAAATCAGTGAGGTAGGTAGAAGGAAGCATGATGACTGAGTGCTTTAAAGCTGATAGTAAGACATTTCTGTTTGATGTGGAGGTAGATGGACAGCTATTTGAGGTTCTTGAGTGGACTGAACACTTTTTTTAAAATGATGCAGGCAACAGAGTGAAGTAAGAGCTGGAGTGGGCAGACACAGAAGACAGGATGGAGGCTGATACTGTAAACAAAAAAGGCTGTGATAAGCAATTTGGATGGAGAAGAAAGGGCAGACTTTAATAACGTTAAGAAGGTTGAACCAACAGGATTTGGCAAAAGATTTAATATGTGGGGTAAATGAGAGAGGTGAGTCGAGGACAACGAAAAGGTTATGGGCTTGTGAGGCAGGAAAGATGGTGACGATAACTACAATGATGGGAAAGCCAGACGGAGGACAGGGTTTGGGTGGGAAGATGAGAAGTTCTGTTTGGCATGATAAATTTGTAATTTTGGCGGGACATCTAGATGGAGATGTTCTGAAGGCAAGAGGAAATGTGAAACTGCAGATTAAGAGAGGGGTCAGGGATGGAGAGGAAGATTTGGGAGTCCTCTGCTTAAAAATGGTAGTTGAAGTTGTGGGATTGCATCAGTTTTCCGGAAGAGTGGGTGTAGAGCAGCATGAGCAGCAAGAGAAGCAGTGTAGCTCAGTGGGAACAGCACGGGCTTGGGAGTCAGAGGTCAGGGGTTCGAATCCCAGCTCTGCCACTTGTCAGCTGTGTGACCATGGGCAAGCCACTTAACTTCTCTGTGCCTCAGTTACCTCATCTGTAAAATGGGGATTAAGACTGTGAGTCCCACGTGGGGCAACCTGATAGCCTTGTAGTCCCTCCAGGGCTTAGAACAGTGCTTTGCACATAGTAAGCACTTCAAAAATATCATCATTATTACCATTCTTATGTTTTGACAACTCCAGCTGAGGATCTAGCTGGAGAAGACTTTTGGGGGCCAGCCCTTTACTCACCTCCAAAATTCTTAAGTGACCAAAATAATAATAATAATAATACTTCTGGTATTTGTTAAGTGCTTACTGTGTGCCAAGCACTGTTCATCCTCATCCCCATTTTAACAAATAAGGTAACTGAGGCCCAGAGAAGTGAAGTGACATGCCCAAGGTCACACAGCAGACAAGTGGCGGGGGTGGGATTAGAACACATAATCTTCTTACTCCCAGGCCCCTGCTTTATCCACTATACCACAAGAAGAAATTATAGAGTATATTTTGCTTCAGATAGCATCTGGAATATTTAAAATTAATCTCTAGAATGTAATGTATTACCAAATGACTATGGTCTAATTCAGTTATGCCTAAAATGCAATCTGGTGGTAAAGTACTCATTTGAGAAGGATAATTTACTCTGGCGATTTTGAATATATAAAAAAATTATTAAAACTCTTGCTTATTAGTTCATTTTAAATGGGTGAAAAGTTTACTCTCAGGAAAATCTTCTATATGGGCTGAAAGGCATATCATCCTTTCACAGACTGTCTTTTCATTGTCATATAATTCTATTAGAAACTTATCTTTGTGGGGCAGGGGGCTATCACTCCTTTTTAGCTTCATCAGCAACACTTCGAAGAAAAGTTTACGTTATTAAATGATGAAATACATTACCATTATACGAATTTGTATTTTGTTCATCTCTTAAAAATGCAACTTGAACGATAAGTCAATCCCTGTGCAATTTTCATTAGGACATTATCGCTGTACTACTCTACAGAGCCAGCTCATAATGCAGTTATCAACAAATACAACAGCTCAGAATAGTGACTTTGTTTGACTCTTGAAAACGAGCAATTAAATTATTTCACTTTCAGGCAAAACTCTCTTCTTTCCTTGGACACCTGCTTTCAGATTGTATCTGTCATGAGTAACTTAATGAAAAATACTTTGTTGATACAAAGTCGGTCAATAAGAAAAATGGACAACATCTTTTCACTTGCATATACAGCATGGCTCTGTGGAAAGAGCACGGGCTTTGTAGTCAGAGGTCATGGGTTCAAATACCGGCTCCACCACTTGTCAGCTGTATGACTTTGGGCAAGTCACTTAACTTCTCTGGGCCTCAGTTATCTCATCTGTAAAATGGGGATTAAGACTGTGAGCCCCACGTGGGACAACCTGATCACCTTGCAACCTCCCCAGTGCTTAGAACAGTGCTTTGCACATAGTAAGTGCTTAATAAATGCCATCATTATTATCCCTTCTAGACTGTGAGCCCGTTGTTGGGTAGGTACTGCCTCTATTTGTTGCCAACTTGTACTTCCCAAGTGCTTAGTACAGTGCTCTGCACATAGTAAGCACTCAATAAATACGATTGAATGAATGAATGTACAAAATAACTTATTTATAAGTCACAGTTGTTGACACAGAGCTGGACACAATCACCAGAATCCATTAACTGGCTTCAGATTGTCCAGTTATATCCTGGGAGTTGTAGGAGGAACACCAGACTTTCCTTTGGAAGACAAAGAGACCAAATGTGGTATCAGTGCAAAATCAAGCTGTACATCAAAAAACTGGTGAAGGGCACTTTATGCAGTAGATGCCAGATGTGAGTCTGAAACATGAACATCTACAAATGTCCTTTGGGCAAGGCTCATGTTCCAGCACCCCCTAAAGACAAGCATGCCTGGAGATCCTGCCGTCATGTCAAACTAAAGGCATATCCCCAGTCCAAATGACCATACTACACAAAAGGTGAAGTTGTAACTACAATGGTAATGATGACAATCTCAACAAACCCTTTGAACCAAGCAGTGGGGTAGATACAAGATAATCAGGCCGACACTCTCCCTGTCCCAAAGTGGGGTTTAATGTCTCCGTAGGATGAAGAATGAGCATTTAATCCCCATTTTACAGATAAGGCAATTGAAGCACAGATGTTGTGACATGCCTAAAATCACACAGAAGACAAATGGCAGAGTTGGGATTAGAAAATCCTGACCCTCTGAGTCCCAGGCCTCTTTCCACTGATCTACACTGCTTTCCATGAGCTATGTCAGGCACTGATTGCTAACATAGCTCAAGATCCTCAAGATAAAATTCTTCTACACGTGAGCCCGTTGATGGGTAGGGACCGTCTCTATATGTTGCAGATTTGTACTTTCTAAGCACTTAGTACAGTGTACTGCACACAGTAAGTGCTGAATAAATATGATTGAATGAATGAATCCTTAAGCCCCACCCAAGATAATAATAAAAATAATAATAATGGCATTTGTTAAGTGCTTACTATGTGCAAAGCACTGTTCTAAGCGCTGGGGGGGATACAAGGTGATCAAGTTGTCCCACGTGGGGCTCACAGTCTTAACCCCCATTTTACATATGAGGTAACTGAGGCTCAGAGAAGTGAAGCAACTCGCCCAAGGTCACACAGCAGACATGTGGCGGAGCCGGGATTCGAACTCATGACCTCTGACTCCAAAACCCGGACTCTTTCCACTGAGCCACGCTGCTTCACATGCAATGCCTGTCAGATTCCCTGCTTCCTCCTCCTTGGCTTGCATCCTTCTAGTAACGCTCTCCCTTGTTCTGAGCAGTTTTTCTCCCTCTTGAAGACTCCAGACTCTGTCACCAATCTCTTCCCAGTCCCCTCATTCATTTCTTCTTTAAACCAGCAATAATAACAATAATAATGGCATTTGTTAAGCACTTACTATATGTCAAGACCTGTTCTAAGCCCTGGGGTAGGTACAAGGTAATCATGTGGCGCTTACAGTCTTAATTCCCATTTTACAGATGAGATAGCTTAGGTACAGAGAAGTTAAGTGATTTGCCCAAGGCCACACAGCAGACAGGTGGCAGAGCCAGGATTAGAACCCATGACCTCTGACTCCCAAATCTGGGCACTTTCCACTAAGCCGCGCTCAAGTAGCATTGGCAGCAGGAGAGGGACAGAATTAATGCAATGGCTTACCTCTTCACTGCTCTACCCAGCTTCCTGCTCCCTTCCAGCTCTTGACTGCCTTTAGCTGAGCAGCTAGCAATGCCACCTCAGAGTCAGGATTTTTCTTTGTTGTTGTTTTTTTAGTGTTATTTGTTAAGCGTTTACTATGTGCCGGGCATTCTACTAAGTACTGCGATCGATACAATAATAATAATAATAATAATGGCATTTGCTAAGCACTTACTATGTGCAAAGCACTGTACTAAGCACTGGGGGGATACAAGGTGATCAGGTTGTCCCACGTGGGGCTCACAGTCTTAATTTCCACTTTACAGCTGAGGAAACTGAGGCTCAGAGAAGTTAAGTGACTTGCCCAAAGTCACACAGCAGACATGTGGCAGAGCTGGGATTAGAACCCATGACCTCTGACTCCCAAGACCGTGCTCTTGCCGCTGAGCCACTTCACTTATAATCAGGTTGGACGCGGTCAACGTCCCACATGGGGCTCACAGTCTTAGTCCCCATTTCACAGATGAGGTATCTGAGTCACAGTGAAGTCAATTGCCAATGGTCGTGCATCTGACAAGTAGCAGATCCAGGTTTAGAACCCAGGTCCTTCTGACTCCCGGGCCACTAGGACACACGGCTTCATCATCATCAGCATCATCAATCGTATTTATTGAGTGCTTACTATGTGCAGAGCACTGTACTAAGCGCTTGGGAAGTACAAATTGGCAACATATAGAGACAGTCCCTACCCAACAGTGGGCTAATAGTCTAAAAGGGGGAGACAGAGAACAAAACCAAACATACTAACAAAATAAAATAAATAGAATAGATATGTACAAGTAAAATAAATAGAGTAATAAATATGTACAAACATATATACATATATACAGGTGCTGTGGGGAAGCGAAGGAGGTAAGATGGGGGGGATGGAGAGGAGGACGAGGGGGAGAGGAAGGAAGGGGCTCAGTCTGGGAAGGCCTCCTGGAGGAGGTGAGCTCTCAGCAGGGCCTTGAAGGGAGGAAGAGAGCTAGCTTGGCAGATGGGCAGAGGGAGGGCATTCCAGGCCCCGGGGGATGATGTGGGCCGGGGGTCGATGGCGGGACAGGCGAGAGCGAGGTACGGTGAGGAGATCAGCGGAGGAGGAGCGGAGCTCCTTCTGCAGCTTCAGGGTTTGTGATTAGTCCCAGGATCTGACACGAAGTTAGCTATGGGTAGCGGCAAACAGCCCCCTTGGGGAACGGGAGAAGAGAAGGCAGGGCTGCTCTGAGAATGGTGGCCAGGCTAGAAGTTAGAGGAGTACCTGGAGAAACTGAGAAGCCCGGGTGCTGGGGGATAGAACTCAATGTCAGAGAACAGTGAAGGGTCAGGGTCAAATGGACCACTTGAGGCAAGGAAGCAACAGTGAGCCCCAGTAGCCCATAATGGGACTCCAAGAACATTCTCCTGCCCCACTCCTGCTGACAGTGAGGATGGTGCATGGTTCAGGCAGAGCCTTTCACTCATTGTCAATACGCAAAAATGTTAAAAAGAAAATACTGGAAGGGTGACAGATGGGGAGGAGACAAGGTTGGAGGGGGCCAAGATAGGGGAAAATGGGGAGGAAGGGAAAAGGTATGGGTGTGATGAGAAGGGATCTACAGTGCAATTTTTACCCTATGAGGCCCGGTCACCCTAGGAGGACTGGCTTTAAAACATAACCGTGTGGCTCCGTGAGGAGCGGTGTGGCTCCGTGGAAAGAGCCCTGGCTTTGGAGTCAGAGGTCATGGGTTCAAATCCCAGCTCTACCAATTGTCAGCTGTGTGACTCTGGGCAAGTCAATTCACTTCTCTGGGCCTCAGTTCTCTCATCTGTAAAATGGGGATTAAGACTGTGAGCCCCTCATAGGACAACCTGATCACCTTGTAACCTCCCCAGCGCTTTGAACAGTGCTTTGCACATAGTAAGCGCTTAATAAATGTCACCATTATTATTATTATTATTATTAAGTAAGCCTAGGGGAAAATGCACCCCATGATACTGCCATTTTAGGCTACATCAACACTTTCAAGGAGTACACCAGGGGCCTATTCCCAGGCAGGCTTATATATTCCTGAAACCTGATTCAGTCTAAGGGAAAGAAGAACTGTCAAAATTAAGGAGGCAATAGTTAAGGTCATGGGGCCAGGGATGAACAATAAACACTATTACATAAACGAAATCAAGTACAAATAAATAAACAGATAAATGCAAAGGAATGTGGTGCTGTGCCAAAGCAAAGCACAAAGAGATTGTTTATTTTAAAGCTGACTAAATTATCTCTTATTTTGTTAGTAAAAGCAAATTTTAGACCTCATCACCCATTAATTGGTATCTTCACATTTTAAGGCATGAAAGCTTTTCATGAAAGAATTAGTCTTCTAAGAGAATCCAGTTTTGAGGTGCCTATCTGCATTTGATTTTTCCTTTCAAAACCAGTTTAAGTAGATTTAAAATCATTGTTCCGAGTTCATGAAAGGAAACAGTGAACTGACTGAAAATTAGAAAATGTGTTTTTGAAGCCAAAGAAGCTGTTGATTAAAAATATAATTAGCTCAACATTTTGCTAAAGCAAAAATCTAATTAGCCTTCTTATATTTCAAACTTCCTTGTCCTGTTGCCAGAGTAATTTTTATCATAAACTCCATTGCAAAAATAGAAAGAGAACCATTCTGAATCCCCCTTTTCACATTTTTGTAACTTCCTCCAAAAAAATCCAACATTTGAGCTAAAATTGCTTATGTTAAAATCATATTCTGGAATATGGTGGTTTATTTTCCCTACATTGGCCACTGGGCAAATTGTGACTGGAATTTTTAGAATCCTATCATTCGATTGAAATGAGAATGCAGTCTGTATGTAGCTAGAACGAAGGTTGACCCTTGTCATTTTGATTTCTACATGTTATCATGTAAATTGAAGCTATCTCAATTCATGGGGCTCCATTAATTTATCAAGATAGAACATTTTTTCTTGTTTTCCATAGTAAAAATACTATGTGAGAAGTGATTTCTAGATTAGTTGATTGTCTTTGAATATATCATATTGACAAGTTTTTTGTTGTTGTTCCTAGTTTTTCTACTAGATATGGTTATTTTAGGTAAATATTGGGACCTCTGAATTGGAACTGCATTCTGGAGTATTCCAGATGGCCAATGCTCAGTGCATCTCATGGGAACAGCTTCAAAATGGAAAGACTTCAAATGAATGAATTCAATCCAACCTGCTAGCCAAATCTCATTTTTTATGTTATTTGTTACATACTTAGTCTGTGTCAAGCACTGTCCTAAGCTATGGGGTAGGTACAAGTTAATTAAGTTGGACACAGTCCCCGTCCCGCATGGTGCTCACAGTTTAAGTAGGAGGGGGAATATGTATTTAATAAGTATTTTACAGTTGAGGAACTGAGGCAGAGAGAATATAGGTGACTTGCCCAAGATCATACAGCAAGTAATTGGCAGACTCAGGATTAAAATTCAGGTCTTCTAACTCCCAGGCCTGTGCTCTTTCTGCTAGGCCATACTGCTTCTCCCCTCCCTGAATAAGGAGGGAGTTTACAGAGCTGGCTATGCAATGAGGGAAACTATTTTTCCTCCCTTATTGACCCCCATGCCCATCATCCCCCTTAGCTGTTCCGTACATTTAATTCCTTCCTGAGGCCCCCTGTTCCTCCCCCTCCTCCATCCCTCACGCACAAGGATCTGGCCTCCTACTTCTTTAGTAAAATTAACACCATCAGGTCTGAGCTCCCCAAAGTCACCCCACCCCTTCTCCATCCCTCCGCTCTCAACCCTCTCCACTACTCTCCCATCCTTCCCAACAGTATCTTCAGATGAGATCTCCCCCCTCCTCTCAAGTGCTGTTCCATCCACCTGTGCTTCGGACCCCATTCCCACTCATCTTATGAAAACTCTTGCCCCTTCCTTCCTCCCCTCCTTAATTTCCATCTTCAACCAATCACTCTCCACTTGTTCCTTCCCCTCTGACTTCAAACATGCCCACGTCTCCCCCATCCTAAAAAACCCTCTCTTGACCCCACCTCCCCCTCCAGTTATCACCCTATCTCCCTCCTAGTCTACCTTTCCAAACTCCTAGAAGAGTCATCTACACTCAGTGCCTCAAATTTCTCAACTCCAACTTCTCCTAGACCCGCTCCAATCTGGCTTCCGTCCCCTACACTCCACCAAAACTGTCCTCTCAAAGGTCACCAATAACCTCTTTCTTGCAAAATCCAATGGCTCCTACTCTATCCTAAGCCTCCTCGACCTCTCAGCTGCCTTCGACACTGTGGACCACCCCCTTCTCCTCAACACACTATCCAACCTTGGCTTCACCGACTCTGTCCTCTCCTGGTTCTCCTCTTATCGCTCCAGCTGTTCATTCTCAGTGTCCTTTGCAGGATCCTCCTCCCCCTCCCATCCCCTTTAAGAAGGGGTTCCTCAAGGGTCAGTTCTTGGTCCCCTTCTGTTCTCTATCTATACTTACTCCCTTGGTAAACTCATTCGCTCCCACGGCTTCAACTATCATCTCTACACTGCTGACACACGAATCTACATCACTGCTCCTGCTCTCTCTCCCTCCCTCCAGGCTCGTATCTCCGCCTGCCTTCAGGACATCTCCATCTGGATGCATGCCCGCCATCTAAAACTCAATATGTTCAAGACGGAACTCCTTATCTTCCCTCCCAAACCCTGTCCTCTCCCTGACTTTCCCATCACTGTAGACAGCACTACCATCCTTCCTGTCTCACAAGCCCTCAACCTTGGTGTCATCCTCGACGCCGCTCTCTTATTCACTCCACACATCCAATCTGTCACCAAAACCTGCTGGTCTCACCTCCACAAAATCACCAAGATCCGCCCTTTCCTCTCCATCCAAACTGCTACCTTGCTGGTTCAATCTCTCATCCTATCCCGACTGGATTACTGCATCACCCTCCTCTCTGATCTCCCATCCTCCTGTCACTCTGCTGCCCGGATTATCTTTGTACAGAAATGCTCTGGGCTTGGCACTCCCCTCTTCAAAAATCTCCAGTGGTTGCCTGTCAACCTACGAATCAAGCAAAAACTCCTAACTCTCGGCTTCAAGGCTCTCCTCATCTCACCCCCTCCTACCTCATCTCCCTTCTCTCCTTCTACAGCCCAGCCCGACCCTCCATGCCTCTGCCGCTAATCTCCTCACAGTGCCTCATTCTTTCCTGTCCCATTGTCGACCACCAGCCCACGCCCTCCTCCTGGCCTGGAATGACCTCCATCCACACATCTGCCACATCTCTTCCTCCCTTCAAAGCCCTACTGAGAGCTCACCTCCTCCAGGAGGCCTTTCCAGACTGAGCCTCCCTTTTTCCTCTCCTCTTCCCCATCATCCCTCCCACCCTACCTCCTTCCCTCCTCACAGCACTTGTATATATTTGTACATATTTATTACTCTATTTTACTTGTACATATTTACTACTCTGTTTTATTATGTGCATATAGCTATAATTCTATTTATTCTGATGGTTTGGCACCTGTCTACATGTTTTGTTTTGTTGTCTGTCTCCCCCTTTTAGGCTGTGAGCCCGTTGTTGGGTAGGGACCATCTCTATATGTTGACGACATATACATCTCAAGTGCCTAGTTCAGTGCTCTGACACAGTAAGCGCTCAATAGATATGATTAAATGAATGAATGAATAAGGGCTTATTCTGTCTTTATTTCCCACTCTCTTTGTTTCTATTTTTTCCTTTCTTCCTCTTTTCCTCCTATTCCTCTTTCCCCTTCTTTTCAATTTTCCCCTTCTCCCACTACTCTTCTTTTTCCACTCTAGACTGTACTCTCCCTTTCTGGAACATAAACTCCTCATGGGCAGGGATTGTATATCCCTACTCTGTATAGGTATAGTGCCCGGCACACATTAAGCATTCAATAATCCCATTAATAGATTGACTTTACAATTGTGTAATAATTTGCGAGCATTGGAATGCACACATGCGTAGAAAGAATCAGGATATTTTTGTAGAAAAACTCTTTCATTTTCATACAGCTGTATTCTATTAGTTATCTTTTAAATTCATGGAATTAGTCAAGGAAGGTTAAAGTAGATGAGAGCAGATGCAGAGATGATAATGAATATATATACTGATTTTTATTCCAAGTGAATTGGTAGGAAATATTTTTGTTATGCAGACATTTCATGAGATCAATCAAATTTTATCTGGTTTGAAGTCAGTGTGACCTTGTGGATAGAGCATGGGCGAGGGAGTCTGAAGGGCATGGGTTCCAATCCCAGCTCTGCCACTTGTGCTGTGTGACCTGGGCAAGTTACTTGACTTCTCTGTGCCTGTCACCTTATCTGTAAAATGGAGATTAAGACTGTAACCCCCAGGTAGGACATGGACTGAGTCCAACCTAGTTAGATCATATCTACGCTAATGCTGTACTCCAAGGTGCAGTGCCTGGCCATTAAAAAAAAAAAAAAGTCCTTTAGCAATGATTTTTCATTGTTGCAATCTTTTAGTTGGGTATCTTCACTTTGTTTTTGAAGAGATGCTACACATTATGTGTTTTAATTCTGCAGTTTTCCAGATCTTGAAAATTATGCCAGAAGTGTTCTCTCTGGTAGTTAACAAAGTTACAAGAGTAAAATGAATCTATAAAGCCTAAAGGCTAAAATAGGAGAAAAATACAGGGCACGTTGACAGACGTTATATTATGTGATGTCTTATTTTGTTAAGCATTGTAAGGGTAATAATTAAGAGCCACAGTGGTACCTTAAAGAGATTCTGACTATTCAGCTGGGACACCAGAGTTTATGAAATAGGTGCTATTACTATGTGAAATGAGTCTTAGGATATTGCTTTGTAGAGAAGGAGAAGTGTTCATCTTTTTAAACTACAGTTACACAGACACCCAGCTGGGAATTCAAAATTACCTTTCTTTTCCGGGTCTTGTTTTCCTGTATATCCAACTGATGTGCTTCTCAGACAGTGTCAATAAAATACTTTTGACATTTTCTTCTGAACACAACATCCCACTGAGCAAGTCTCTGAACATGAAAAGAAGTCACTATTCTCATGCCTTGTTTGATTGTTTCTAGATAAAAGGCCACCAATCTCCCCCTCTAGGCTGTAAATTCCTTTCATTTATTCATTCAATTGTATTTATTGAGCACTTACTGTGTGCAGAGCCCTGCACTAAGTGCTTGGGAAGTACAAGCGGCAACATATAGAGATGGTCCCTACCCAACAACGGGCTCACAGTCTAGAAGGGGGAGACAGACAACAAAACAAAACATGTAGACAGGTGTCAAAATCGTCAGAACAAATAGAATTAAAACTATATGCCCATCATTAACAAAATAAATGGAATAGTAAATATGTACAAGTAAAGTAAATAGAGTAATAAATCTGTACAAATATATATACAGGTGCTGTGGGGAGGGGAAGGAGGTAGGGTGGGAGGATGGGGAGGGGGAGAGAAATGAGGTGGCTCAGTCTGGGAAGGCCTTCTGGAGGAGGTGAGATCTCAGTAGGGCTTTGAAGGGAGAAAGAGAGCTAGCTTGGAGGATGTGCGGGGGGAGGGCATTCCAGGTTGGGGGGGGACGTGGGCCAAGGGTCGGCGGCAGGACAGGCAAGAACGAGGTACGGTGAGGAGGTAGAGGAGTGGAGGGTGTCGGCTGGGCTGGTCTGTAGAAGGAGAGAAGGAAGGTGAGGTAGCAGGGAAAGAGAAGCCCCTTAGAGAAGCAGCGTGGTTCAATGGAAAGAGCACGGGCTTTGGAGTCAGAGGTCATGGGTTCAAATCCCGGCTCTGCCAATTGTCAGTTGTGTGAGTTTGGGCAAGTCATTTAACTTCTCTGGGCCTCAGTTCCCTCATCTGTAAAATGAGGATTAAGACTGTGAGCCCACTGTAGGACAACCTGATCACCTTGTAACTTCCCCAGCACTTAGAACAGTGCTTTGCACATAGTAAGCGCTTAATAAATATGCCATCATTATTATTATTATTAGGGGGCAAGGTGATGGAGAGCCTTGAAGCCTAATTGTTTAGTACAGTGCTAGGCATACAATAGGTGCTCAGTAAATACCATTGATTGATTGACTAAGCCAAGGTGTGGGGCAGTGGGGGTGAGACTACAGGTGTGACTGGTGGGAGAAATTAAGACAAGGTGCAGTGACATGGAAATTTGGGGATTAGAGCATGGAGGATTGGTTCATTCTCAGGGCTCTCCCTCACTATTTCCCCTATGCCTGAGTGTGTGCAGGAGGTTCTGATCAGCAACCAACATTCATTCATTCATTCAGTCGTATTTATTGAGCACTTTGTGCAGAGCACTGTATTAAGTGGTTGGGAAAGTACAATACGGCAGTAGAGACAAACCTTACTCACAACAAGCTCACAGTCTAGAGGCTTGGAGACAGACATCAGTACAAGTAAACGGGCATCAAGATATCAATACAAATAAACAGGTATCAATATAAATAAATCAGATTACAGATATATATATGTAAGTGCTGTAGGGTGGGGAGAGGGGAGAAGAGCAAAGGGAGCGAGTCAGGGTGACATGGAAGGGAGTGGGAGATGAGGACAAGTGGGGCTTAGTCTGGAAAGGCCAATCTATAGTAATTGGAGCTTTTCAAAGACTACATTTTGGAGTCTAAATGCTTATATAAGAAAGGACATGGTCAATATATTTTATTATGGTACTGATTTAACAGAGATGTTTGGCTTACTATTTGTGGCAGTAACCTTTTAGCTATTTCTCTGCTCCGTATTACTCCCTCTTTGGGTGGCCAGGGAAAAGAAAAGGAGCAGAAACTACAAGGAGCTACTGAAGCTACTTGAAAGCAGCTCTGGTAAAGCTTCTAAAAGGAGAGGAGTCTTAAAGTATTAACTAATGCTAGTGTGAGGAATTTTCAACTTATTTCATTTCTCTATACCCTCTCTCTCTTTCCCCTTTTGACTTCACAGCACTTAAATACATATCTGTAATTCATTTATATTAATGTCTGTCTCCCCCTCTAGATTGCAAGTTCATTGTAGAGAAGCAGCGTGGCTCAGCGGAAAGAGCCCGGGCTTTGTAGTCAGAGGTCCTGGGTTTGAATCCCGACTCTACCACATGTGTGCTGTGTGATCTTGGGCAAGTCACTTCACTTCTCTGGGCCTCAGTTACCTCATCTGGAAAATGGGGATGAAGACTGTGAGCCCCCCGTGGGACAACCCGATCACCCTGTATCCTCCCCAGCGCTTAGAACAGTGCTTTGCACATAGTAAGCGCTTAACAAATGCCAATTATTATTATTATTGTAGGCAGATAATATTTCTGTTATTATATTGAACTCTTCCAAGCACTTAGTACAGTACTCTGCACACAGTAAGGGCTCAATAAATATGATTGACTGACTGATATCATTAATTAAGGTTTGCATGGATTGAATTCAGGTTAGGAGTGTTGAGAGAAACAGGAATCCAGAGACTGACCAGGTATGCATGTACCCAGGGAATGTTAGACCTGCCCTTATCCTGTGCTGTTAAGTCAACAAAATCCTAAAATTTCAAATTAAGCCAGATGGTAGTCCAAGCTCCCTGGAAGGGTTACGGTCAGAAAACAAGTGTTATTATGGTAATAATAACAATAATAATTGTAGTATTAGTGCGCATTATGCACCAAGCACTGTACAAAACACTGGGGTCTTGTCTTATGCTGTCGAGTCGTCTCTGACCCACAAGAACTCCACTGACATATCTGTCTCAGAACACCCCACTCTCCATCTGCAGTCCTTCTGGTAGCGTATCTACGGAGTTTCCTTCGTAAAAATGTGAAAGTGGTTTACCATTGTCTTCTTCTGGACAGTTAATTGAGTCTTCACCCTCGACTCTCTCCCATGCTACTGCTGCCCAGCACAGGGAAGTTTTGACTTGTAGTGGATTGCCTTCCACTCAGTAGACACTGCCCAAGCTAGGAATGAAATGGGTATGCTGCTGCTTGACACTCCCTCCCATAACCAAGACTGATAGAGTACTGGAAACCCTCTAGCTGCCATCCTGAGAGGGCAAGCACTGGGGTTGTTACCAGATAATCAGGACAACTTGGCACTCACAGTCTAAATAGGAGGGAGAACAGGAAGAGAAGCAGCATGGCTCAGTGGAAAGAGCACGGACTTGGGAGTCAAAGGTCATGGGTTCTAATCCTGGCTCCTCCACTTATCGGCTGTGTGACTTTGAGCAAGTCACTTAACTTCTCTGTGCTTCAGTTACCTCATCTGTAAAATGGGAATTAAGACTGTGAGCTCCACGTGGGACAACCTGATCACCCTGTATCCCCCAGTGCTTAAAACAGTGCTTTGCACATAGTAAGTGCTTAACAAATGTCATCATCATTATTATTATTATTAAGTGACTTGCCCAAAGTCACACAGCAGGTATGTGGGGACACTGGGATTAGAATCCAGGTCCTCTGACTCCCAGGCTCTTCCTGTTGTTATGCTGCTTCTCTGAAAATGAAAATAGTGAAAAGAAGGCTGATCACAATTTGTTGATGGGGTTTGGGGCTGAATTCAGTATCAGTAGACTAAATGATCCCAAAAGTACATTCACAAGCCAGCATCAATGGGCGGCCAAATTGAGCTGCACTTGGTTCCAGTCCTAAAATTGGTGATTCAGTTATTGCATTCAAGATGATCATAACAAATGCTTTCTCTATTTGTCAAGGATGGGGGTGAAGAATCTAATCCTGGCTCAGCTCCCACCCCATGCTGCCGTGGGGCTGGGAGCTAGATCAAGCGCTTAGTACAGTGCTCTGCACACAGTAAGCACTCAATAAATATGATTGAATGAATCACCTAAAAGGAGACCCTCAAAGATGGAGCTCCCCGAGTTGCTGCTTGGCACGGGGAGTTTTTGCCCAGATCAGCTGAGACCACACTACATTCCAAACATTTGGAATGGGATTCTTCACTTCCACTTAGCTTTATAAGATGCAAGTTGGAGATTTCCCTAATCAGCCGGGAGCCTGGACTCCACTTGAATTCCAGAGACTCCAGCCCGAATTCAGAAATGGGCCTACACTGTCCCCAAAGCTTTGATTTGAGCTGAGCGGACAGAGGGCAATCTGTTGGATTGTGTGGATCTAGAGGTAGTTAGAATAATTCTGGAATACATGGAGAAGTAGCATGGCCTAGTGGAAAAAGCACAGGCCTGGGGGTCAGAGGACTTGGGTTCTAATCCTGGATCTGCCCCTTGTCTGCTGTGTTTGACCTTGGGCAAGTCATTTAACTTCTTTGTGCCTCAGCTACCTCATCTTTAAAGTGGGGATTAAGACTGTGAACCTCGTGTGGGAATTGGAATCTGTCCAACCTGATTATCTTGTATCTACCCCAGTGCATAGTACAGTGATTGGCACTTAATGAATCAGTGGCATTTATTGAGCATTTACTATGTGTAAAGCACTGTACTAAGCTCTTGTGAGAATGCAATACAATAGAATTAATAGATACATCCCCTGCCCACAATGAGTTTACAGTCTAGAGGTGGAGAGACACACCATGGCATAATAGAGCACAAGCCTGGAAATCAGAAGGTCATGGTTCTAATCCTGCCTCTGCAACCTGTCTGCTGTGTAACCTTGGGCAAGTCACTTCACTTCTCTGTGCCTCAGTTCCCTCATCTGTAAAATGAGGATTAAGACTCTGAGCCCCATATGACAGGAAATGTGTCCAACCCGATTTGCTTATATTCACCCCTGAGCTTAGTACATTGTCTAGCAATATAAGTTCAGAGAGCTGTCTCAATTTCCTCCAATAGCATCTTCAGCTCAGGCACAGGAATGGAGGAATTATACTGTAGAGGTGATCCCATTCATCCATTTAGTCGACTTTATTGGGCACTTTACTGTGTGCAGATCACTGTACAAAGCACTTGGGAGAGTACAGTACAACAATAAACACAAATTCCCTGCTCACAGTGAGACTATAGTCTGGATTTTTGGGGGGAGGTGACGGCGGTAGACAGATATTAATATAAATAAGTAAATTACAGTTGTGTAAATAAGTTCTGTGGGGCTGGGAAGGGGGGAGAACAAAGTGAGCAAGTCAAGGCTACACAGAAGGGAATGGGAAAGAGGCAAGTGGGGCTTAGTCAGAGAAAGCGTCATGGATAAGATGTGCCTTCAATAAAGCTTTGAAGTCAGGGAAAGTAATTGTCTGTCAGATTTAAGGAGGGAGTATGTTCCAGACCAGAGGCAGGATGTCGGGGAGGGGGCAGTCAGTTATACAAGATGGAGGCACAGGGAGAAGATTAGCATTAGAGGAGTGAAGTGTGCTGGCTGAGTTGTAGTAGGTGAGTAGTGAGGTGAAGTAAGAGGGGGCAAGGTGATTGAGTGCTTTGAAGGCAATGGTGAGGAGTTTTTGTTTGATGTGGAGGTGGATGAGCAACCACTGGAGTTTTTAGAGGAGTGGTGGCACATGTCCTGAACATTTAGGTAAAAAAAAATGATCCAGTCAGCAGAGTGGAGTATGTACTGGAGTGAGGAGAGACAGAAGGCTGGAAGGTCAGCAAGGAGGCTGATGAGGTAATCCAGGTGGGATAGGATGAATGATCATATTAATGTGGTAGCAGTTTGGATGAAGAGGAAAGGACAGATTTTAGTGATGTTGTGAAAGTGGGACTGATGGGATTTAGTGATGGATTGAATATGTTGGTGAATGAGAGGAGTCAAGAATCACACCAAAGGTATGGGCTTGTTTAGACAAGAAGGATGGTAGTGTGGTCTATACTGAAAGGAAAGTAAGGAGGAGGGCAAGATTTGGGTGGGAAGATAAGGTGTCCTGGTTTGTACATGCTAAGCTTGAGATGAAAGGAGGATATCCAAATAGAGATTTCTTGAAGGCAGGAGGAAATGTGAGACTGCAGAGAGGGAGAGAGATCAGGGCTGGAGATGTAGATCTGGGTATTATCCACATAGAGGTGGTAGCTGAAGCCATGGAAGCGAACGAGTTTCTTCAAGGGAGTGGGTGTAGGTGGAGAATAGAAGGGGATCTATAATGGAAACTTGAACCCAGAATTGAATCCAGGGTTGTGGGTTAGAGATATGAGACTGGTGGAGGGACAGTGGATCAAGGGAGTTTAGAACAGTGCAGAGGGTGATGTTGAGTGGGTCAGTAAGTATGTCAGGAGAAGTTAGTTTGGGTATGGAGACCAAATGGGGTAGGATGACTGTAGAATACTGGAGGGGTTCAAAAGAATGGATGTCTCTGCGGGAGAGAAAGGCAGGCTTTCAGAGGGTGGTTGTATGGGAAAGAGAGCAATGGGCTCAGTCTCCTGAAGAATGTGCTGGAGAGTGATAAGGATTTACCACCCCGGATCCTTTCAACTCTGGCAGGTGATATTTCACTCCTTACCTTTGGTCCCTCTCACTCTGCTTGTCCCTCAACTGCTGCTGGGATTTAGTTTCCAACTGACTCCATAGTTTGCAAAAACTTGATTGGCATAGTGGGATGCTTATGGAGGCAAATGAGTAGTTAGTATGTAGTTTCAGTCACACTGGATAAAGTTTATGCCTGTCAGAAATGAACATATAGAAAAGAGAAGCATACTGTATGTAAAAATATTTTTAGCTCACCTTTTTTACTCCCAGTTACAGTTTGTGCTAATTCTTCTGGAGAAATTGCAGTAACCTTCATTATTAGGTGTGCATGAGTGAGGTAGGTGAGGCATGGAGAGCCATGTGTCCACCTATTTCCCACAGTGGGAACTCCATGGCTAGCATGCAAGACTACGGACAATTTGAAGTGGCAGGTTGTGGACAGATACCCAGCCCTGGAATTTACCCTTGGCATTTACCACTGGTATCTAGACCAGGGTAGTCAGAATGGCATTCAAAATATTAAGCTTGGATGTGCAAGAATGCAGTTGGGAATCCTAGTTAATAAAGAGAATGCTGTGATACAATTGTAAGAACAGTGGACAGGGCTTTCTTAATAAAAAAAAATGCTACCACTGCCTGGAGAAGTGTAGTGTAGTAAACACCCAAACAGCTGCTCATTACAGCCCAAATGCCTTTATTCCCACTCCTTTTCAGGAAGTCCATATGTCCAGGACTGAGCATGTATTGCCTGCTTCATTGTCAATCCACTCCCATAGTCTGTCAGTGGTTGCCACCATCAGAGTCAATTCTTCCTAATGGGGCATATTGGGATTCTCCATTTTGGGCTCACTTCCACCTTGTGGTACAGGGTTGGAAAGCTGGGGTGGAGGTGAGGTTCCTGGGTCAGACCTCCACTTTTTTTTTAATGAGGTTTATTAAGTCCTTACTATGTTGCAGGCACTGGGGTAATAATAATAATAATTATTATTATTATTGTGGTATTTGTTAAGCACTTATATGTGCCAGACACTGTGCTAAGCACAGGGGGGATACAAGCAAATTGGGTTGGATTTAGTCCCTGTGCCACATTGGGTTCATAGTGTGCATCCCCATTTTACAGATGAGGGAACTGAGGCACAGTAAAGTGCCTACTCAAAGCCACACAGAAAACAAATGGCAGATCTGGGATTAGAACCCATGACCTTCTGACTCCCAGCTCTGTGCTCTATCCACTATGCCATACAAGCTAATCAGGTTGGACATAGTCCATGTCCCAAATGGGGCTCACAATCAATCCTCATTTTACAGATGGGGTCACTGAGGCACAGAGAAGTGAAATGATTTCCCAAGGTCACACAGCAGACAAGTGGCAGAACCGGGATTAGAACCCAGGTCCTTTTGACTTCCAGGCCTGCTTTCTATCCATTAGGCCAAGCTGCTTCTCACAGCTGGATTCCAGAGAGCAGGATGTCAGGGTCTCGGTCCCTGCTGCTGTGGAGTCAAATACTGGGAAATGGGAAGGAAAAGAGGCACCCATGGAGGGGGAGGTGGAACTTCACCACTACCCAACTCCAGAACCCATGTGATGGGGGAGAAGGAGATTAAGGGGATTCAGAACCAGGGCTCTGATTCCCAAGAAGAGCGGGCAAGGGGACATCAGGCCTTAGGACAGGGGATGTGTCCTAAATTCTCCGTGGAGTGGTGCACCTTCTCCTGCCCCCAACCCCCACCCATGACTCAGAATCAGCATTATCGTCCTCTTCCCTCTCCCCATGAGAGATGTCACTCATCCTCCACCCAAACCTTACAAAATACCAAGCCCCTTCCCTTCCCACTGTCACTCATCATACCACGTCCTCGCCCTGGCCTGGAATGCCCTCCCTCCACACATCCGCCAAGCTAGCTCCCTTCCTCCCTTCAAAGCCCTACTGAGAGCTCACCTCCTCCAGGAGGCCTTCCCTGATGGAGCCCCCTTTTTCTTCTCCTCCTCCCCATCCCCCCACCCTACCTCCTTCCCTTCCCCAAAGCACTTGTATATATTTGTACAGATTTATCACTCTATTTTACTTGTACATATTTAGTATTCTATTTATTTTGTTAATGATGTGCATATAGATTTAATTCTATTTGTTCTGACGATTTTGACACCTGTCTACATGTTTTGGTTTGTTGTCTGTCTCCCCTTTCCAGACTGTGAGCCTGATGTTGGGTAGGGACTGTCTCTATTTGTTGCCGACCTGTACCTCCCAAGTGCTTAGTACAGTGCTCTGCACACAGTAAGTGCTCAATAAATACAATTGAATGAATGAATCAGGGGAGAGCTGGAACTTCACCCCTCACTTCCTGACATCTGGCACCCAGACATATGTTCATGGCTAAGATGCAGGTCTCTGCCTGGGAGTGTGACCAGCACAGCTCAGGCAGATGGCCTCATCACTGGGCAGAGTGCCACCTGTAAAAATGATAATAATAATGATCATAATTGTAGTGTGTGTTAAGTGCTCACTACATCTTAAACATGGGTGTAGGAACAGGGTGATCAGCTTAAATACAAGGTAGGAATCATATCTACCTTCTTATAATAATAATAATAATAATGGCATTTATTAAGCACTTACTATGTGCAAAGCACTGTTCTAAGCACTGGGGAGGTTGCAAGGTGATCAACCCCCCCCCCAACCCCGCCATGGGGGGCTCACAGTCTTAATCCCCATTTTACAACTGGGGTAACTGAGGCCTAGACTTGCCCAAAGTCACACAGCTGACAATTGGCAAAGCCAAGATTTGAACCCATGACCTCTGACTCCAAAGCTCATGCTGTTTCCAATGAGCCACGCTGCTTCTTTCTCAAGTGCTCAGTCGAGTGCTCTGCACAGATTAAGCAGTCAATAAATACCACTGATCAATTGATTTATTGATGATGGCAGGGGAATTGTCAAATTATCAGCCACTGGCCGTCACCAACCAGGATCCTACCCTCTTACCAGCAATTCAACTTGCATTCCTCGGCAAACTTTAGGCCTCCTGAGGCCAAGGATTACAAACAGTAGCCCAGTGTTTCTAAATGGGCCTTACAGTTGTGCAAGCAATTGCAGTTCGACAGTTCTGCTGGCTGGAAACCATCCCTCCTTGGACAAACCCTGCCAGGAGAAAAGCGGGTGAGTAGTGGGGAGGAGGAGAAATGAGAAAAAATGAATTAGTGCGCTTGATCCCTCCTTCATTGTTATACTGCTGTAGCAGATGTGATCCTGATATTTTTATTCCTCCTGATAGCTGTAAAGACAGTGTGTCACTTCCAGTACCCCAAATCGCATTGACCACATGAGAGCCAGAAGAGCAAACAGTGGAGTGTGTTTTTTTTCCTGCAAATTACTAAAGACAGGTTTTTTTGAAGAGTTTAAAAACTAATTAGCATCAGATGACTATCGGCAGTAAATTTTATTGTTTTTAATCACTTTATGATGTTTAGCACAGCTGTATTGCTTCAAGAGCACTCCAAAACCAGAAGTTTCAGCCAGAAGAAGTGAATTTTAAACTAGTTGGAGGGTGGAAGTGATGGTGGAAAAAGAAATACACAACTGTCTGGATTAAATGAAAGCACATTTGCACCAAAATCTACCTACAGCATCCAGGTCATTTTATGGTGAAAAAGTGAACTCCAGGGAGAGTTTTAGAGAGGATCCTTTTTTATGAACTGCAGTTTTAGATTACAGAAATAATAATGTATGTGGTATTCATTAATAATAATAATAATAATATTTATTAAGTGCTTACTATGTGCCCAGCACCGTACTAAGTGCTGGAGTGGATAAAATCAAATCGAGTTGGACACAGTCCCTGCCCCATGTGGGACTTACTATCTCAATTTCCGTTTTACATATGCGGCAACTGAGGTACAGAGAAGTGACACACAGAGGACAAGTGGCAGAGCAGGGATTAAAACCCATGACTTTCCAACTCCCAGGTCCATTCTCTATCTACTATGCTGCTTCTAAGCGCCAAACGCTGTTATAAACACTGGGGAGGATAAAAGTTAGATTGGTTGCAGCCCTACTTTTAAAGACATCATGATGAAAGTTTGCGTATATTTTATTTTTATTCTCTTTATGGACAGGCATGAACCTACAAATTTTTCAGGGTTGTTTTTTTTACAATTTTAGTAAAAAAGCATTGTTGCTTGTGTATCATGTGTGCGTTTTTGTGTGCGTGTGTGTGCGTGTGTTTGTGTATGCGTTTCTAAGATTCCTTTTTCCTAAGAAGGGCTTTTTACAAGTATCCCCACAGAAATACTGAGGCTGGAGGCTCAAAGCCTTGGCTTCAGAGACCCAGTCATCAATCAGTGGCATTTCTTAAGGGCTTACTGTGTGCAGGACACTGCAAAAATGGATGACACACAAATTCGTGAAGCGTTCCATATTTTTACGTATCTATTCTATTTATTTTATTTTGTTAATATATTTTGTTTTGTTCTGTGTCTCCCTCTTCTAGACTGTGAGCCCACTGTTGGGTAGGGACCGTCTCTATATGTTGCCAACTTGTACTTCCCAAGTGCTTAGTACAGTGCTCTGCACACAGTAAGCGCTCAGTAAATACGATTGATTGATTTCCCTGACTTGCTCCCTTTGCCCTTCCTTGCCCCACAGCACTTATGTTTATATATGTAATTTTATTTATTTATACTGATGTCTTTCTATTTGTCTTGATATTTGTCCCCTCCCCCCATACTGTGAGTTCGTTGCAAGCAGGGATTGTCACTCTTTGTTGCTGTATTGTACTTGCACTGCACACAGTAAGCACTCAATAAATCTGATTGAATGAATGATTGAATACTATAAAATAGAGTTTTTAGTCACAGTCCCTTCCCTAAAGGATGTTATGGTATGTTGGCCATTCCAAAGCCTTATTGACTCTGCCTTCTGCAGTGGCTGGGCATTTGGGGACTGTGAACAGGAGAACATGTCAATAACTGTTCCAAACTGGTTGTGGGACCATGGCTATGGAGGGATTAGAAATCCTGTTATTGCCAGAAACTGACCTATAAAACTATACTTTCCCTGCTGGAGGATGACAACATCTATCTTCTCTATTATCATTCCTTATCTATGTTTAGATTTACTACTACTAATAATAATAATGATGGTATTTGTTAAGTGCTTACTATGTGTCAATTACTGTTTTAAGCACTCGGTGAGTTACATTTTATCAAATTGTTCCACATGGGGCTCACAGTCTTAATCTCCATTTTATAGATGAGGAAACTGAGGCACAGAGAAGTTAAGTGACTTGCCCAAAATCACACAGCTTATAATTGGCAGAGACGGGATTAAAACCCCAAGCCCATACTCTTTCCACTAGGTCACACGCTTCTCAATTATGGTATTTGTTAAATGTTATGTGCCAGACACAATTCTAAGCGCTGGGGTGGATACAAGCAAATCAGGTTGGACGCAGTCCCTGTCCCACATGGGGCTCCCAGTTTCGATTTTTACAGATGAGGTAACTGAGGCACAGAGAGGTTAAGTGACTTGCCCAAGATCACACAGAAGATAAGCAGCAGTAGCAAGGATGAGGAACCATGACCTTCTGAATCCCAGGCCTGTGCTCCATCCATGACACCATAAGTGTTTAGTATGCATCAGACACTGCCCTAAGCTCTGGGGTAGATGTAATTAAGTCAGGTTGGACACAGACCCTGCCCTCCTAGGGCTGATAATCTAAACAGGTGGTAGATTGGTTTTGAATCCCCATTTTCTAAATGAGGAAACTGGCCAGTCAATCAATTGTATTTACTGAGTGCTTACTATGGGCAGAGCACTCTACTAAGCACTTGAGAGAGTTCAGTGCAAGAGAATTAGAGAAAACACGTTCCCTGCCCATAACGAGCTAACAGAATAGAGGGGGAGACAAGCATTAATAATAAATAATTTATGATATATAATTTAAATGTATGTACATAAGAGCTGTGGGGTTGGGGGTGGGGTGAATAGCAAAAGCCCAGAGGTCACAACATGAAAGGGAGAGTGAGCACGAGAAAATGACTTAACCTGGGAAGGCCTCTTGTAGGATATTTGATCTTAATAATTCTTTGAAAGTGGAGAGAGTGGTGGTCTGTCATATGTGGAGCGGGATGGAGTTCCGGTCTAGGGGTGGGAAGGGGATTGGAGGCAAGGTGGACAATATCAAGGCCCAGTGAGACATGGAACAGTTAAGTGACTTACCCAAGGTCACACAGAAGAAATTTGCAGATCAGAGATTAGAATCCAGGTCCTCTGATTCCTGGGCCAATGGTCTTTCTCTCGGCCACACTGCTTCTACTCCCCTATAACATTCTGCCCTCTTCCTCCCACCCAAGGGGAAAAACAAAACATTTTTTCCCGCACGGCTTTGCACCTTATAAAGTCATCTTGGTTTTTTTTTTTTTCTCTCTGACACTAAAATTGTTTTTACCTCTCATTGATCAATAGTACTCCTATTTGCCCTGGATAATAACTGATTTTAATATATTAAATATGCCAACATTAATGTAGCTCACAGAGAAAGCCCCTAACATAGTCTGAAAACTTATAAAACTGTTTGTTTTCTTTTTATTGTTAGGGTTGCAATGGTTTATCCTGAAGGTGCACAATCTGTCCCTTTGAAGTTACAGATGGGCAAACTTTGGGTAACTATGTAGGAAACAAGATAATTGTTATTTACTTTGAATGAATTTTTCATGACTGAACTCTCCCAAATCACATCTCCTTTTGCCCTTACCAACAAAGCCACTGCTGGGGGCATGATGAAGATGGTTTTCTTCATAATAATAATAATAACAACAGTGGCATTTGTTAAGTGCTTACTATGTGCCAGGCACTATACTAAGTTCTGGGGTGGATATAAGATAATCGGGTTGGACACAGTCCATGTCCCATATGGAGGTCTCAGTTTTAATCCCCATTATACAGATGAGGAAACAGGCATAGAGAAATTGAGTGAGTTGCCCAAGGTCATACAGAAAACAAGTGAAAGAGGCAGGATTAGAACCCAGGTCCTTTGACTCCAAGTCCCATGCTCTTTCCACTAGACCATGCAGTTTATGCTGGCATGTCTAGCTCTTAAAGGGGCAATGCCCTATAAAGAATGGGGAATGGGCTCCAGGAGAGAGGAGCATGCATGTCCCCTAGAACACTTAGGGCCAGTCTCGGGACATTACTTTAAAATCCCCTCTGCCTCCACCTCCTTCTCCTCCTTCTTCTCAGTCCAACCTCTGGGATTACGATTAACACAAATTGGTGCCAATCACCATCCCTCACCCTAGCACTTCAGTTCTGTGCCTCCAGGAAGAATCTTGTTCATTTCTTGGTGGAGGGGGAGTCTATAACAGTTAGTGAATAGAAGAGAAGGTGGATTTGCAGTTTGGGGATTAGGTGAAATGGAGAGTCAGTTTTCGCAGAGTAGAGTTGTTCCTCATTTAGGGGTTGCCCAATTGTGGGGTGTCACTATGACTGGGAAGGGGGAGGAGAGAACTCTTTGCCAATCCACTTCCCCTCCCCATGCCCCCAGCTCTGCAGCTATCTTCTCTCCAGAACAGCAAGCATGGAGAGTGAGTAGGGAGAGGCACATCAGAAAATGCTACTCATTCTGGATAGGAGTTCTCCTCGCCCACATCCTGCTTCTGGCCTGAAACATCCGCCCTCTTAATATCTGACAGACAATTACTCTCCCTGAATTCAAAGCCTTACTGAAGGCACAGCTCCTCTGAGAGGGTTTCCCTCACTAAGCTCTCCTTTCCTCTTCTCCCACACCCTTCTGCATCGCCCTGACTTGTCCCTTCATTCATCCCCCCTCCCACCCCAACAACATTTATGTATGTCTGTAATTTATTTATTTCTATTAATGTCTATCCCTTTATGTTGTAAGCTTGTTGTGGGCAGGAAATGTGTCTGTTTATTGTTATATTGTACTCTCCCAAGAGCTTGGTACAGTGCTCTGCACACAGTAGGTGCTAAGCTTGTTGTAGGCAGGGAATGTCATCTTTTATTGCTGTATTGTGCCTTCCCAAGTGCTTAGTTCAGTGCTCCGCACACAGTAAGTGCTCAGTAAATATGAATGACTGAATGAATGAATTTGATTAACTGACCGACTGACTCGACTCCTGTTTTACCCACTTCTCAACCCTTCCACCCCCTCCCTACCGCGCCCCCCCCCCCCACCCCCCCAACAACAAACGACCCATGGCAACATCTGCTAAGACTACCCACAGATTCCCTACAGCAGCATGGCTCAGGGGAAAGAGCACGGGCTTTGGAGTCAGAGGCCATGGGTTCAAATCCTGACTCCACCAATTGTCAGCTGTGTGACTTTGGGCAAGTCACTTCACTTCTCTGTGCCTCAGTTACCTCATCTGTAAAATGGGGATTAAGACTGTGAGCCCCCTTTGGGACAACCTGACCACCTTGTAACCTCCCCAGCGCTTAGAATAGTGCTTTGCACATAGGAAGTGCTTAATAAATGTCATTATTATCATTAATTATTATTATTATTTATTATTATTATTATTATTATTATTATTATTTCAGCTGCCAGTATGGCTGGTGGTGACACTGTAATGCTGTCACTGATTATCACTTGAGATCCTGGGGGCAGGGGGGTGGGGGGCTTCCTGCTAGAAGAACCAGCCTTGGGCCCAGACTTCAGTTACTGTGACTTTTCACTCATGTGGGCTCTTCCTTTAGCATGCTGGTCTTTTCACTCATTTTAATATTATGATTTGTTATGAGCCACTTCTCTTCCTTGCCTTGAATTCTCCTTCCATTCCAATTAATACCTTTCCCCTAATTACTTTATGACCCTTTTTGCCTATAATATTCTCAAACTCTCCCTTCTTTACATATTTATCTTCTCATCATGATCAGTAATTGATGCCTCAATCTTATTGTTTCAATCAGTCAAGTCTCTTGATAGGGAAACAGCAAGGCCTATTGGGAAGAACATGGACCTAAGAGTCAGAGGACCTTGGTTCTAATCGTGGCTCTGTCACCTGCCTGCTGGGTGACCTTTGGCAGTCTACTTAACTTCTCTGTGCCTTGGTATCCTCATCTGCAAAATAGGATTTCAATTCCTGCTCTCCCTTCCACTTAGACAGAGAATCCCATGTGGGGCAGGGACTATGTCCAACCCATTCATCTCTATCTATATCTGTGCTTAGTACAGTGCTTGTCACATAGGAAACCCTCAACAAATACCATTACTATTTTCATCATCATAATCATCATTGTTATTTATTGAACACCTACTGTGCCAAACACTTTACTAAATGCTTGAAAAAGTACAGTAGTTAGATGACATGATCTTTGCACTCGAGGAGCTTATAGTCCTTTTGGGAAAAATAGATACAGAGTAATTCACAGATGGAAGAGAAGGAAAATTAGCCTGGATATATAGATATGAAATTGTTTAAATAATAGTGGCTATTTACAGAAGTGGTCCTGGCAGATGTGAGTACATATATGTGTAGCTGGCAGAGATTTGCTGAAGAAGAACTTTGGGGAATGTGACTTCAGGAAAAGAGTAATTCTTGGGGAAGCCTCCTAGAGGAGATGTGAGGTTTTTTTTTTTCTTCTCTATTTGAATGACTGTCCTTATATCTTGTTATTTAGTCTGGTAATCCTGATTGTTGCTATTACTAGAACTGGTTTTAGATCATCCCAATCATGTTTGGAACATGTACATTACCTTTTAGTGAAATTAGGGAAAAGACTCACTACTGGGTTTATAGAGCACTGTTCACTGTCTTTCTTGGTAACTCTTAGGTACATCCTAAACATTTTTCCTGGCTTCTCACCTCCTTGACAATCTGTCATTAACTTCTGCCTCCAGGACATCTCTAGGTGGATATTTCTCTGGAAACTCAAACTCAATATGTCCAAAACTGTATTCCTCATCTTACCTCCCAATCCCTTCCCTCTCCCGAACTGCCCCATCAAAGTTGACAGCATCATCCTTTTCCCCGTTGTTGAAGCCTCCATTTATTTCTTTCGACCTTATATTTGGGCTGTCACTACATCCTGTCAGTTTTTCCTTCTCAACATTTCCAGGATCTGCCCCTTTCTTCTCCATCCAAATGGTCATCCCACTGATCCAGTTACTTACATCCCAGCTTGACTAATACACCAGTCTCATCACAGCTCTCCTGGCTTCCAGTCTTCCCATACTTCTCCATGCTGCATGGATCATTTTTTCTAAGATGCCATTATGCACTCACCTCCACATGCTTCGGAAATGTTCATAGGTTGTCTATTCCCCTCCACATCAAGCAGAGACTTCTGACCATTGGCTTGAAAGCACTTCATCAGCTTCTTCCCTTCAGTGTATCCACTCTCTTCAACCACTACACCTGAGCTCACACTCTTCACTTCTCTCAAGATCAACTGCTCACTTTGCCTCACTCTCTTCCCTGCTGTCTTCAACCCTTTATTCATTCGCCCCTCCTGCATTTTAAGCACCTTCCTGCTTCAAATCTCCCAGTCCTCAGCTCTCCTCTGCTTCACAGCCCTTCTGAAATCATATCTCATCCAGAAGACCTTACCTGATTGACCTTTCTTTCCTCCAGGTCACTTTTTTTCCCCACCTCTAACATTCTTCCTACATAAACTCTGCCCTTTTGTAGCTATAGTTCTTCTGTCCATATCAATTTATCCTATCTCTATGCATTCTCTCACCCATATATCATTTTTCTTCTTCATCTTTCTGTAAATAATTCTGTGTCTCTCTTCAAGTGGACTGTCAGGTTCTTAAGGGAAGGGATATTGTTATTGAATGATATTAAATTTTGCCATCAGCTGAGTTCAGTGCTCAGCACAAAGTAGATACCAAATACATCCTATTGATTCATTTCTCTTATTTAAGTTTCTATATGTTTCCATATATATTCTTCATACAATGAGGTGAACACTAAAGCCGTTAGTGCCTGGTTATGTCAGATCAAAAATTTTAGTTGATGTCTTCTTTATGTATGCTGAAGGTTGGACCGTGCATATTTCTAATTTGAAATATTATCTCTAAAGCCTCAGCACCAAAATGGTATCTTTTAATAAGAGATTTGATTTTACTTGACTCTTCACAGTGAAAAGTAAAACATTTCACTCTGAAATGAAAATGATCCCCTCCACACAGGGCTTGGAAACAGATAATTATTCAAGAACATGAAACAGAATTAACATGCACTGGAGCATGTCATGAACATTTCCTTCAGCAAATATACAAAGATAATTGCCGTCTGAGTACAAAGTAGAGTGGAAAGGTTTGGCTCAGCTCAGACAGACAATTCAGAGAAGCCACTATTTACAGCAGGTAGGCTAAGCTACATAGAAGATGGGGCTGGCTGGGGACTGGTGGAGGGAGGTCAACCTGCTCTAAGCAGGCGCTTCTCATTTCACATTCTCCATCTGCTTGTTTCATTACAAGGACCTTAGGCAATGGCATGCTTGAGCTGACTGCCATGCTGTAAGTGCTGTACTAGGAGAAATCAGTAATCTCAAAAATGTTCCGCAGTGTGACCTAGTGAAAAAAGCACAGGCATGGGAGTCAAAGAACCTAGATTCCAATCCAGCCTCAGTCACTTACCTGTTTTGTGACCTTAGGCAAGTCATTTTGTTTGTCTGTGCCTCAGTTTCATCATCTGTAAAATAGGAATGAAATACCTATTCTCCCTCTTGCTTAGTAATAATAATAATATTGATGATGATAATAAGATGATGATAATAATAATAATTATGTTAAGTGCTTACTATGTGTCGAGCACTGTTATAAGCTTTGGGATAGATACAGGATAATCAGGTTGTCCTAACACTTTTAATCCCCATCTTACAGATGAGGTAACTGAGGCATAGAGAGGTTAAGTGACTGGCCCAAGGTCACACAGCAAACAAGTGGCAAAGCCAGGATTAAAATTCATGTCCTCTGACTCCCAAGCCCGTGATCTTTCTACTAAGCCATGCTGCTTCTAAGTCTGTGTGTTCCACGTGGGACAGGGACTGTGTCCGACTGGGTTCACTTGTATCTACCCCAACTCCTACAACAGTGCCTGACACATAGTAAATGAATAGCACGTACCATAATCATCATCATTTATGATCAGTCCTCCGACATACAATAGATCCCACCCTCCCTGCTCAGGTCGATGACTTTTGTGACTTTGAACTGGTGACATCGTCCAAGTACTGCTCAGCTCATTTGCATGGTGATGGATGTATCCTCGGTCTTTCCTTCCTTTCCTGTCCCTCCTAAACCCCCAGAATAAGGAAACTGTCCCTTCTCAGCTTGTCGTTGTCGTCCTCATAGTAGTTATAACAATATTTATTAGGTGCTTATTCATTCGTTCATATTTATTGAGTGCTTACTTAGGAAAGTACAATACAGCAGTAAAGAAAGACAATCCCTACTCATAACAAGCTTGCAGACCTCTCTGCTAAGTTCTGGGGAAGAATACAGCACAGGAATTAGACATGGTCCCTGGCCCTCAAGAAGTTCACAATCTAAAAATTAAAAGGGGAGAAGGAACTAGCGACAGACACATAAGGAGAGATGACCCAGTGGATTACCCAGTGGATAAAGCATGCTTCTGGGAGTCAGAAGGACCTGGGTTCTAATCCCAACTCTGCCACTTGTCTGCTGTGAGACCTTGGGCAAGTCACTTCTGGGTCCCTCAGTTACCTCATCTGCAAAATGGGGACTAAGACAGTGAGCCCCTTGTGGGACAAGGATTGTGTCTACCCGATTTGCTTGTATCCACCTTAGTGCTTAGTATCGTGCCTGGCACATGGTAAGAACTTAATAAAGACCAATATTAAGGCAACATCAAGACAGCAGTTAAGCTCAGTAGGTGACTGTGGTTAGAAAAGCAGAATTTCAGGCTCCTAGCACTCAGAGTCCACAGTCGCAATGGCAGCCACAGTGATCAGCAGCTGCTGCCACCGTCTTTCCCAGGTTTTGTGGAGGGAGCATCAGATTGAGGCTACTTTTCTTTTTTAGCAGACCCGTAGGAGACAAAAGACTGCTAGATGCTACAAGCATTAAGTAGGACAACCCAAGAAAGGATAAGCTTTTTATATGTGCACAATGTGACCTGGACTGTGAATACTGTGACTTTGGGCAAGTCACTTCACTTCTCTGTGCCTCAGTCCCCTCATCTGTAAAATGGGGATTGAGATTGTGCGGACCCCGTGGGACAACCTGATCACCTTGTAACCTCCCCAGTGCTTAGAACAGTGCTTTGCACATAGTAAGTGCTTAATAAATGCCATTATTATTATTATTATTATTACTGCATTGACCCTAACAGCAACAAGTGCCCTCAACGGACAACTTTATATCAGTGATGTCATCTTGGAGTTAATAATAATGGTGGTATTCTTTAAGTGCTTACTATGTGTCAGGCACTGAACTAAGTTCTGTGTTGGATACAAGCAAATCGGGTTGGACACAGTCCCTGTCCCATGATGGGCTCACAGTCTCAATGCCCATTTTACAGATGAGGGAACTGAGGCAAGGAAAAGTGAAGTGACTTGCTCAAGGCCACACCACACAGCAGACAAGTGGCAGATCAGGATTAGAACCCATGACCCTCTGACTCCCAGGCTCAGACTCTCTCCACTATATCATGCTGCTTTGTGTGTGTGTGTGTGCGTGTGTGTGTGTGTGTGTGTGTGTATTGGCATGTATGTATTAATGGTATTTAATAATAATAATGACAGCATTTGTTAAGCACTTACTATGTGCAAAGCACTGTTCTAAGTGCTGGAGGGGAATACAAGGTGATCAGATTGTCCCACGTGGAGCTCAAAGTCTTAATCCCCATTTTACAGATGAGGTAACTGAGGCACAGAGAAGTTAAGTGACTTGCCCTAGGTCACACAGCTGACAAGTGGTGGAGCCAGGATTTGAACCCATGACCTCTGACTCCCAAGCCCGTGCTTTTTCCATTGAGCCACACTGCTTCTATTTATTGAGTGTTGAGTACCATAGTAAGTTCTTGGGAGAGTAGAGTGGGGAGGAAGAATCCTTGCCTTTGAGGAGCTTATGGTCTAGTGGGGGAGACAGACATTAAATTAAATCACCACTGGGAAAAGAGTATAAGGTTATGAACATAAGAGCTGTGGGGCTGGAGGACTGGAGTAGGGTAAATATCAAAGTGCTTGAGGGATACAATGTATCAGTGATGTAGAAGGGAGGGAAAAGAGGGTTAGTCAGGGAAAGCTTCTTGGAGGTGATGTGATTGTAATATGACTGCAGGTGGGGGGAATTTTGGTCTGCTGGATAATAAGGGAGAGGGATTTCCAAGCAGGAGGGTGGATGTGAGCAAGGGATCTTACCCATGAGAGAGACAAGATCATTTTATAGTAAGGTTGGTGTTAAAGGAGTGAAGTGTGTGGGGGCTGGGTTGAGAAGCAGTGTGGGCTATTGGAAAGAGCACAGGCTTGGGAGTCAGAAGTTGTGGGTTCTAATCCTGGCCCTGACACTTATCAGCTATGTGACTTTGCGCAAGTCACTTAACTTCTCTGTGCTTCAGTTACCTCATCTGTAAAATGGGGATTAAGACTGTGAGCCCCTCATAGGACAGCCTGATTACCTTGCATCTTCCCCAGCGCTTAGAACAGTGCTCGGCACATAGTAAGCACTTAACAAATGCCATCATTATTATTATTATTATTATTAATAGTAGTACTAGTAAGAAATCAGAGAAGTGAAGTAGCAGGTGGTGAGCTGATTGAGTGTTTTAATGCTTTAAATGAGTTTCTGCTTAATGCGGAAGTGGATGGGCCACGATTAGAGATTTTGAGGAGTGGGGAGAGGTGTGTTAAAAAAAAAAAAACAATGATCCAAGCAGTAGAGAGAGGTATTGGTGAGGATTTAGTTAATGACATTGATGAACAGTTGCTAGAAGGAAAGTAAGCGGCATAAAGGAAAAAGTTAGGGATGTTAGATGTTTCAGTACTAAATGTTACAAGTGTGGTGTCAAGGAGAGTGACCATTATGTTGCTCCTCCGAGCATCCTTGGGGGCTGGATAATAATAATAATAATGATGGCATTTATTAAGCGCTTACTATGTGCAAAGCACTGTTCTAAGCGCTGGGGAGGTTACAAGGTGATCAGGTTGTCCCAAAGGGGGCTCACAGTCTTAATCCCCATTTTCCAGATGAGGGAACTGAGGCCCAGAGAAGTTAAGTGACTTGCCCAAAGTCACACAGCTGACAATTGGAGGAGCCGGTATTTGAACCCATGACCTCTGATGCCAAAGCCCGTGCTCTTTCCATTGAGCCACACTGCTTCTCTACAGATGGGTCAGTGATCTGATCCAGTAATATCATTTTCATGTTCATATGTACCTGGAATGAAAAACACAGTGTAAGATGGAGAAAGGTAATGCAGGGGCCAGGCCATCAATAGTACAGCCAAAGTGTGATGAGAATGAGACAAAGAATAAATACTGGTGCTTGTTAAATTCTTACTATGTGCCCAGCACTGTAATGAGTGCTGGAGTAGATGCAAGATGATCAGTGTGGGCACAGTCACTGTCCCAGATGGGGCTCAGAGTCTTAATGGCAGGAAGTAGGATTTAATCTTCATTTTGCAGAATAGCAAAATAAGGCAGAGAGAAGTTAAGTGAGTTGCCCAAGTCACACAGCAGACAAGCGGCACAGCGGGGATTAAAACCCCTGTCCTCTAACTTCCAGATCCGTATTCTTTACACTAGGCCACACTGCTTCTACTAGGCCACGTTGCTTCTCAAAAAAGAAAAATGGGAGATAAATAAAATGAAGACCATCAGTGTGGCCTAGTGGAAATAACATGGGCCTGGGTGTC
This sequence comes from Tachyglossus aculeatus, assembly GCF_015852505.1. Classification (NCBI taxonomy): domain Eukaryota; kingdom Metazoa; phylum Chordata; class Mammalia; order Monotremata; family Tachyglossidae; genus Tachyglossus; species Tachyglossus aculeatus. Next base: position 80,210,410 of record NC_052066.1, on the reverse strand, counting down.
TGAGGATCTGGGTTGTTTGTTTTGCTGTTGTAGTTAACAACTACCAAGTTGTTAAGTGCTTACTATGTGTCAGGCACTGTCTTAATCTCTGGGGTAGGTACAAGTTTATCAGGTTGATCACAGTCCCTGTCCCTCAAGGGGCTCACAGTCTAAGTAGGAAGGTATAGGATTTATGTCCCATTTTACAGCTGAGGAAACTGAGGCAAAGGGAAGATAAGCTATTTGACCAAGATCACACAGTAAGCAATTAGCAGAGCCACGATGAGTATCCAAGTCCTCTGACTGGCAGACCCATGTTCTTTCCACTAGGCCATATTGCTTCTCATCCTTCCCCTGACACTCGTCTGCTCTGTGGCCTTGGACAAGTCACTTAAATTTTCTGTCTCAGTTACCTCATCTGTAAAATGGGGATTGGATCCTATTCTCTCCAATTTAGGCTATTCATTCAATCATATTTATTGAGTGCTTACTGTGTGCAGAGCACTGGACTAAGCACTTGGAAAATACAATTCGGCAACAGATAGAGGCAGTCGCTACCCAACAATGGGCTCATTGTCTAGAAGGGGAAGGCAGACAATAAAACAAAACAAGTAGAAAGGTGTCAAAACCATCAAAATAGATAAATAGAATTATAGATATATACACATCATTAATAAAATAAATGAGCCCTATGTAGGACAGGGACTGTGTAAAAACTGATTATCTCATATCAACCCCAGCAATTAGAACAGTGCTTGACATGTAGTATGTACTTAACAAATACCATAAATAAAAAAGAAAGTAAATGAGGTAGTGGAAGACTCACGGAGGGAATAGGAATGAAGAACTTTTGCCTACGATATTATACTTTGTTTAGGCTCTTAATTGGTTCCTTGTAAATTGAATGTAAGTGAAAGAGCCCAGAATGAATTATAGAGACTCATATGATGTGATACAAAGCATAGTAATGCCTTCTTAAGATACAAAAAATGCCAAACTATGTAAACATATTAAAAAATGATAGTGATAAAAAACCACATTGTAGTACAAGAACAAATAGCAATCATAAATATGCACCAACAATAAAATACTCTGTTACTTTATCCCTGTTTGAAAATAATTTTCAAAATGTTATCATTTACATCTTCCTCAACAAAGATACCTTTTGCTAAGTAGGGAGCTCTCATTAATAATACCAAAAAGAGAATAAAGAACTATTGAAATGTGCTTTAATCTCAGTATTCAAGTTAATGAGAGTACTTTAAATGCTGAGTGGAAAAGGAAGAGAAAGAACTTGAGATATCTGAGCCAAGTTGAACTTTGCAGGGATCTTGAAATCAAACTAAAATTTCCTAACGCTATGGCAAAAAAAGTACAGAAAAAGAAATCAGTTTAACAGGCGATCCCTGTAGTAACTATCTGCTAAGGCTGTGAAGGAATAATAATAATAATAATAATAATGGCATTTATTAAGCACTTACTATATGCAAAGCACTGTTCTAAGCGCTGTGGGAGGTTACAAGATGATCAGGTTGTCCCACGGCGGGCTCACAGTCTTAATCCCCATTTTACAGATTAGGGAACTGAAGCCCAGAGAAGTTAAGTGACTTGCCCAAAGTCACCAGCTGGCAATTGGCAGAGCCAGGATTTGAACCCATGACCTCTGACTCCAAAGCCTGTGCTCTTTTCCACTGAGCCACGCGCTGAGCCATGATGTTGGGTGATCCATGCAATGTTCTCTTTCACTCCTCCCTGTCCTGTGACACTTAAAATGGCATCAAAATCAAAATCAAGGAGGGGGATTAGTGGTGGTGTGTCCCACCCTTAAACAGGTGGGTCCTGGAATTCTGCCTCTTCTTCCATAACGAGTGCAGAGGCCTGGGAGACAGATGACCTGAGATCTAATCCCAGAGTTCTGATATGGCATTTTCCTGCTGGGTGACCTTGGGCAAGTTGTTTAACTTCTCTGTGCCTCGATTCCTTCATTTGCAAAACGGAGAGTCAATACCTGTTCGCCCTCCTTAGACTGTGAGCTCCAGAGGTGGGACCTGATTATCAGTCAATCAATCAATCAATCAATCGTATTTATTGAGTGCTTACTGTGTGCAGAGCACTGTACTAAGCGCTTGGGAAGTACAAGTTGGCAACATATAGGGACGGTCCCTACCCAACAGTGGGCTCACAGAAGCAGCATGGAGTAGTTAACAGTATGGGCCTGTGAGTAAGACGGTCATAGGTCCTAATCCAGGCTCTACCACTTGTTTGCTGTGTGACCTCGGGCAAGTCATTTGACTTCCCTGTGCCTCACTTACCTTATCTGTAAAATAGGGATTAAATTCTCCTCCTGCTGACTTTGACTGTGATACAGGGACTGTGTCCAACTTGATGGTCTTGTATCTACCGCAACCCTCCTTAAAGTCACTTCACTTCACTGTGCCTCAGTTCCCTCATCCGTAAAATGGGGATTGAGACTTTGCGCCCCACAGGGAACAGGGACTATGTCCAAGCCGACCTGCTTGTATCCATCCCAGCGCTTAGTACAGTGCCTGGCACATAGTAAGAACTTAACAATACCATTATTATCATTAATATTATTACCCCAGTTCTTACTACAGCACATAAATCAGTGCTTAAATATTTTTAAAAATTATAATTATTTATCATTAACTTCGATGATCACATACCAATATTGCATATAACATCAATATTACACATAATTAGAGCTTGAGTAGGTATATCTCTCTATTAGAGGTAATGGATCACTCGGCATTCTGCTGCCCACCAGCCCACTTACTCGTGCCTTGTGGAAGCCATTGGCCAGGGAAAACTTGGCTGGCAGAGATGAGAGAGGGCAACCAGGTTGCGGAAGCCATCATCACTCTATTTTTTTTTATAGTACTTGTTAGGTGCTTACTATGTGCCAGGCACTGTTCTAAGCACTAGGTTAGATACAAGGCCAGGTTGGACACAGTCCATGTACCACAGGGGGCTCACAATCTGAATCCCAGTTTCACACATGAGATAACTGAGGCAAAGAGAAGTTAAGTGACTTGCCCAAGGTCACGCAGCAGACAAGTAGTTGAGCTGGGACTAGAACCCAGGTCCTTCTGTCTCCCAGGCCCGTGCTCTATCCACTAGGCCATGTTCCTTCTCCATCATTTCTTCATGCTGTAGCTGAGTCTGGAAGGCCTAATATGACTGGCAGAAAAACCACAGACCTGGGTGTCAGAAGATCAGCCTGTCAGTCATTGATCACCATTAGCAATCAGGGCACAAATGATTTTAATGGTATTAAGTGTTTACTATGTGTCAGGCACTGTACTAAAAACTGGGAAGATACAAGCTAATCAGCTTGGACACAGTCCATTTCCCACACAGGCTCACAGTTTTAATCCCCATTTTACAGATAATAATAATAATAATAATAATAATAATAATAATAATAATAATAATAATAGCGTTTGTTAAGTGCCTACTATGTGCAAAGCACTGTTCTAATTGCTGGGGGAGATACAAGGTGATCAAGTTGTCCCATGTGGGGTTCACAGTCTTAATCCCCATTTTACAGATGAGGCAACTGAGGCACAGAGAAGTTAAGTGACTTGCCCAAGGTCACAGAACTGACAAGTGGCAGAGCCGGGATTCGAACCCATGACCTCTGACTCCCAAGCCCGGGCTCTTTCCACTGAGCCACGCTGCTTGGGTAAGTGAGGTGAACTGACTTGCCCATGGTCATACAGCAAACAAGTGGCAGGACCCAGGTCCTTCTGACTTCCAGACCTGTTTTCTTTCTGCTAGGCCATGTGGTTTCTCATGCTCCCCTGAGGGCAAGCATTGTCTATACTCACACTGTTGTTGTGTCCTCTCTTGAGTGCTTAGTCCAGTTCTCTCCACCCATGAAGTGTTCAATAGATCCCATTGGCTGCATTGATTCCATTAATAGCATACTATTAGTACTCAAACCCTGCCAAATCCAGGTCGACAATTGAGAATCAAACTGGATGCCAGTTTTTTACTTCGGAACTCACTCTAACAAATATTTTATTGACACCATTTATCCATGATCACATTAACAGAAATATTTTTTGTCCATCCTATTAGGTTGAGCCCCATTTACCTAGGACTGCCCTGTGCAAGTATGATTTCCCGTTACAGATTTGTTGATTGCGTATTTCCCTCTTCTGTCACCAAACTGCAGGCTCCTTAAGGGCATGTAGAAAGATAAGCCTTTTTATCAGGATAATGCCTCAGTGCTAGGCCTGCAATGAACATATAACTTGGAGTGAATGAGTTTCAGACTACTTTTAAGCAATGGTTCAACAGTGACCCTCCTCAGTGAATCAGGTAATCAGTCAATTGTATTTATTCAGTCAGTTAATCTATGAATGGTACATATTGAGTCCTTACTGTATGTAGAGGGCTGTACTAACTGCTTGGGGAGAGTATAATATAATAGAGATAGTAGACATGTTCCCTGACCCTAAGGAGGGTTTGGGTTCTAGTTCCTGCTCCACCACTCATCTGTTGTGTGACCTCGGGCAAGTCATTTAACTTCCCTGTGCCTCACTTACCTTATCTGTAAAATAGGGATTAAATTCTCCTCCTGCTGACTTTGACTGTGAGACAGGGACTGTGTCCAACTTGATGGTCTTGTATCTACCCCAACCCTTCATAAAGTGTTGCTTAGTAGTAAATACTAAAGTACCATTAAAAGAAAAAAGACCAAGGCTCACTCATTTCTCCTCTTCTTCTTCTCTTTTCTTCTCCTCCTCCTTCCCCTCGTCCTCCTCCTCCTTTCTTTTGAACAACAAAATAACTTACATTTTCAGTTTCTGCAAAAATGCTAGAATTTTTGTGTTGACCAAGTGAAAATTCTCATGTTGTATGTTCTCCCACTTGCAAAATTGGCTTTTCAACTTTGACCTTGCTTACAGGAACAGACCTTCTATAAATTCTCAGATCCTACCCCATACAATCTCCCTAGGAGGTTTTTTCTCTTTTAGAGGGCCAGGTATGTACCTATCAAATCTGTTATAGTGTACTCTCGCAAGTGCTAAGTACAGTGTTCTGCACACAGTAAGCACTCAGTAAATGCAATTGATTGTTTGACTGCACAAGCACACCAGGAAGGAACCCTTTTTTTTTTGAGGGAGGAATGTCTGAAAGTTCTTTGCAAAGAGATATGAACTAGTGTGAAATATGAGCATTAATATATACAGGGAAACATCCTATCCTGTTATCTTAACTACCATATGAGCGTAAGTAATAGTTGTAGCAATGGTGTTTATTGTGCAGTGTTCTAAGTACATGGGAAGTACAAATAAAGCACAAGACATGTTCTCTGCAAACAAGATAACATAAATTCATGTTGAATTTCACATCATATTCAAATATAAGGAACTTAAAATAATCAATCATATTTATTGAGCTCTTACTGTGTGCAGAACACTTTATTAAGTGCTTGGGAGAGCACAATACAACAGAGTTGGTAAGACATAATCACTGACAATGGTGAGTTTACAGCCTAGAAGAGGAGAGAGACAGTAGTATTTAATTGTGGATAAATTGTGGATCTGTACATAAGTTCTGTGAGAATGGAGGTGAACTTAATAAAGGGTGAGCTGAATAAATGAAGACCCAAGAGGAAATCAGGGATTAATCTAGGAAGGCCTCTTGGAGAAGATAGCTTTTAATAAGCTTTTGAAGGAGGGAAGAGTGATCACCTGTTAGATATGAAGAGGGAGAGTTTTCCAGACTAGAGACAGGATGTGGGCAAGTGACCAGCAGTGAGATAGATGAGATCAAGGTATATTAGGTTGGCATTAGAGAAACAAAGTGTCTGAGCTGGGTTGTAGGAAATCAGAGAACTGAGGTAGGAGAGGGCAAAGTGATAGAGTGCTTTAAAGTCAATGATAAGGAATTTCTGTTTGATGCAGAGGTTTATAAGCCACCAGTGGAGGTTCTTGAGAACTGGGGAAACATGGACTGAATGTTTTTATAGAAAAATGCTCTGGGCAGCAGAGTGAATTTTGGACTGAAGTGAGGAGAGGCAGGAGGCAGGGAGGCCGACAAGGAGGCTGATGCAGTAATCAAGGAGGGATGGGATAAATGGTAAGATTAATGTGATAGCAGCTTGGATGGAGAGGAAAGGGCAGATATTAGCGATGTCGTGAAAATTGAATGGACAGAATTTGGTAACAGACTGAATATGTGGATGGAATAAGAGTGATGAGTCAAGGATAATGTCATGGTTATGGGCATGTGAAACAATGAGGATGGTGATGCTGTCTACAGTTATGGAAGTCAGGGAGCAAACAGAGTTTAGGTGGGAAGGTGAAGAGTTTATTATTGAATGAAGGATGAAGGTTTATTATTGATGTCCATGGGCCAAAGTGAAGTTTTCTTTCAAATATTTGACTCCTAATCTTTATCACACTCTAACACCAATTTTTGAGGGTTATATTTTAAAGTGTTGAGAAATCAATTTACTTCAGGCATAATTTGTTAGAGGAATATCTGTATATGAGCTCAAAATAATTCAAAATAGATAAAGTACTCTTGATGGTATCTTGTAATTGGACATGTATTTTGTGAAAGAGGTGAATGCATATTTTAAACCATGGGGAGCACTATGAAGTTTGGTAAACATGATTATGAATTCCAGGGCCTTCTGACACAATTGTACAAGAGGATTAGCTCAGTGATATTTGAAAAAGCACAGCTGTAGTCACCTGAAGAGCCACTTTTCATAATGTCCCAGAGAGAAAAATGATCCAGAGTTAATTTCAGCAAAATAAAAATGTGGTTATGCTGAGGTATATGACAGTGCAAGTTTGACCCTCAGATGAAATAATCCCATTATATCTGTAATCAATTGCTAGAAAAAAAGTGGGGCTTTCAATTAACCTTTTGGCTCTAGGATGTGTGGCTCTCTATTTGCAAAGTTTAAATTTTGGTACCATGCAGGAAGCAGAATGAAATGGGGAAATACAAAATTATAGCAAAGGACATATATGTGAAATTGAAAATATTAAAGATAAATGGGAATGTGCCTCAAAGCTATATGAGTCATGTTTCCATATTACTCTCCCTGCCTCTTGAGAGGGGGAGTTTGGGGTTCATGGAGACTTTTCTCATGTGAGAAAAGCATGGGGTAAAGTGAGATAGAGTATATAATACCTGAGATGGCTGGGAATATTGGGAAATAAAGGCATAAAATAGAGTGAAACCAAGGATTTTTCTTTCATCTCCAAAGCATGTACTCACAATGTCTGGACTGTCTGCCCTCCCAAAAGCTCTTGAATTTTTGATGGGGGCATAATAATAATAATAATAGTAACAATGATGGCATTTGTTAAGTGCTTACTATGTGCAAAGCACTGTTCTAAGCGCTGGGGAGGATACAAGGTGATCAGGTTGTCCCATGTGGGGCTCACAATCTTCATCCCCATTTTCCAGATGAGGGAACTGAGGCCCAGAGAAGTTAAGTGACTTGCCCAAAGTCACACAGCTAAGTGGCAGAGCCGGGATTTGAACCCATGACCCCTGACTCCAAAGCCCGTGCTCTTTCCCCTGAGCCACACTGCTTCTCTGCATAAAAGAAGACGGGGTGGGTAGAAGGGTAAAAATAATAATTGTGGTATTAGGTAGGAGCAAACTATGTGCCAGGCCCCGGGGTAGGTACAATGCAAGGAGATTGGTTGTAGTCTCTGTCCTACATAAGGCTCACAAGTCGAAGGGAGAGGAAAAATGGATCCCATTCTACAGATGAAGAAAGTGAAGCACAGGTAAATGAAGGGATTTTCTCAGGTACACACAGCAAGTAGGTGACGAAGCCAGAATCTATGTCTCTGGAATTTGAGACCCTGTGCTCTTTCTGCTAGGCCATGCTGCTATCCTCTTAGCCTTGAAGCAGGTTTCTTCCTCCCTCCTTTGCACTTCTTTCTGCTTCTCTGAAGTCCCTAGGGCAATGCCATTTCATGTGTGTCTGAGAGAGGACTTGGCAAGGGTACTGTCTGGCCAGGGGCTACAAGGATAGCAGCATGGCCTTGTGGAAAGAGGACAGACCTGGGAATCAGAGGACCTGGTTTCTAATCCTGGCTCTGACACGCACCTGCTGCTAGACCTTGGGCAAATCACTTTACTTGCCAGCAAATCACTTTACTTGCCAATACCTGTTCTCCCTCCTACTTAGAGTGTTATCCCAGGGAGGGATAGGGAATGTGTCCGATGATTATCTTCCGCTCTTAGAACAGCACACATAGTAAGCAAATGCCATTATTATTATTATTATTGTATCTATCCCGGTGCTTATTACAGTGTGTGGTACCAAGTAAGCATTTTAGAAATACCACCAGTACTACAAGTTAACTTCTTAATTTGGTTACATACGTTTCCTCCCCAAGAACTAACTGCAGTCTTTCACACAGTATGAAGGTAGAACTGCTTATAGAGGAGATATTCCTATCCGGTTCAGCAAAGTTTCCAAACACTTGTCAGTCCCATAGTTAACATCTTTCACTCACTTTGAGTGAGTTGTGTTGCCAACTTGTACTTCCCAAGCGCTTAGTACAGTGCTCTGCATACAGTAAGCGCTCAATAAATACGATTGATTGATTGATTGATTTGAGGGAGCAAATAAAGCAACTTAACAGTACAAATACATATGCATGCATTTTCCTGGAATTCCTACTTTTGGAATAAAAATGCATTAAGTGATTAAAAAATAGGTGGGAATGAGAGTTGAAGGTGCTGGTCAATGTTGAATGGAAATGATTTGGAGAGAATAAAGACAATTCTTTAATGAAATCCACAAGGACCTGGAACAATTTAGCCTACTCTAGAAGAAGAAAAGCTCAGCCAGGCGATAAAATTTGCTGATGAAACAAAAGGAAAAGGAAATGTAATTCAAATAATTGGACTCACAACGCCAACACATAATTAACTTATTCCATTCAGTTCCAGAGAATTAAAGGAATTAAATAAAAGGCTAATAGTATTTTTACAAGGACATCATGGTTATATACTACACAAACTGATCAAGGAAAGACATGGCTTAAACTTATTGGATAGTTTTTAATTGGTTCATAAAGATTATTAAGGATTATTGAATGTCAAAATTAATTTAATGTACTGTAACTAATCATCAGATTTACAACATAGTGAGACCTAGAAGACAACTAACTACACTAGTGATTTTACAAAAGAGACGGACAACAACCGTCAGAAAGACTCCTGAATAAAGACTGTAAGCTCCCTCTAGACTGTAAGCTCTTTGTGGTCAGGGAATGTGTCTGTTATATTGTGTTGTACTCTGCCACTTAGTACAGTGCCCTGCACACAGTAAGCACGCAATAATACAAATGATTGTTGACTGTCAAAGAGCCATCATTGTTATACAAGTCCCAGACAGCATGTCTGCATGTCTGGGGAATAAATGAGGTAAGAGAATGTTCCTGTGGAGTAATACATGCTGCCAATGAGAATATACTAGAGAACTATATACAAGCTTTTAGGTTAGTGGGAAACCCAATAGTATTTTGTATTTATATATAATTTTGAGGGGTTACAAAATATCTTTCTTCCAAGAATCTGAAAGGCAAGGCACAAGAGATCACAAAGGAACAGACACCAGAGGGATTCAGTGGAATTTTCTTTCCATTGAGAAAAAAAAATCAGTTATGGAATAAATTCAAAGAACTGAAAAAAAAAGACAAAATAACAGAATTATATGCATCTGTAGGGGGGAATGTAAGATAAAATTACCTCAAAGATAAGATTGGCCTGGAATGTTTTATCCCAAAATGGCTTGTCTTCCTGTTTGGAGTGTGAATTGACATGATGTTGGTCCCAGGACAAAGCACCAATAAACCCTCTGGATAAAACAATGATTTTGTTTCAGTTCACATGGAAAAAATGTGCCACCATGGCTCAAGAACAAAATAGGATATTGTTTCTTTCCACTTTAGTCACTTTTGACCTGATGATTGCTTTTAAAGAACATTTTTATGGAGCAGATTAAGCATGCAGAGCTTCACTTGATTTGAGAGGGAAGAACTGAGGCATTTATGACTTTATCTTAAGCAGGGTCTTTACATTATCCCTGCACAAGCCAGCAGCAGAGATTCTCAGAAGGGAATGCATCTTTTAGCATAGCGGTTTCAATAGAAAACTGATTGTCAGGGTCTTGAGAAAAGATCATGCTTTGCTTTCAGATACTAAACGTTGCATGTCAAATGTCTTTTTTGGTCTTTGAAAACATCAGGGTAAAAGACAGCTCAAACACTTTGTGAATGATTAACAGGTGGACTTGCTGTCAAACATATTCAAATCATAGCAGTGACTACAATTTCAGATTCTGTAAGCACTCAGGGTCACACCTTTAGAATGAAATATCATAAACCTATTTTCATGGCTCTTGTAGCGGATTTCAATCTGTCAACCAGAAGTGTATGTCTTTAACTTTAATCGATTGGTGTTTCTTCAGGATAGTGCAAACTGAAGCTGAGCAAAAATATTTTGAAGGTTTGTGCATTTTACTATAAACACAGCTCCATATAGAGATCTTAACTGTGACATAGTATTTTCATTTTTATAAGAGATATGCATTCACATTACAACAATAATCTATGGATAATTGAAAAATGATCTGATTAAATGTAGTAAAATATGCATGATATAAAATTTGTATTTATAATGTATACGTAATGTTATTGAAAAAATATTTAATAAGTATAGTCTTCATTGTTCAACCAGGTGATTAAAATTCAGACCCATAAACAATGACATATATGAACTAACCATTGGATCTAGGAAAAAGAACAAGTATAAAACAGTTTATATTGCAAGCCAAAATATATACATGTAAGCCCATCTGACCTGGCATTGAAATGGTGTCTTTACAATGGAACTATTGAAGATGCTGTTACTTCACTAGTTACTAATCCTTCCTTCTGTTCCCAACATTGCTAAATGTCTTCATTAAACGTGTCATCGCTCCATTCACCATTTAAAAATAGAGAGGATTTTATCATCCAAAGGGTTTGCAGCTAAAGAATGAATGACTCTTTGTTCTTTTATTGTTGTGACATAATAACAATCTGTGAGGTAATGTAAAAGCCCTTTCTCTTTCATACACAGATTTCTTTCCAAATAACAAAGGAAAATTTAGCTTCAGTCCTCCATAATGTCAGGGTTTCCGCTTGTGAATATGGCTTACCAACGGGCAGCTTGTGAAACAATGAACATCCACAATTGGATAGTGTTTTATACCTCTCCAGTGCTATATATAGATAAAAGTCTCCCCCACCCATATCCTTCCAACAACACTGCAACACTGTATGAATTTTCAGAGAAGATATAGAGGAAAATTCACTTTCCCAAACTAGAAAGGTTAAGTGATCACCAGAGGAAAGAATGGCAACAACTTTTGCATAATAGAAGCATTTCATAATCATCATGTAAACTACCAAAACTCTGGAGTTTTATTCAAACTGCTTTCTGTTTGCCATTTAAGACACAATAAGTTGTTTTCAGCTATAATTTCCATTTAACTTCTCTGAGCTTCAGTTTTTTCATCTGTAAAATAGGGATTAAATAATTGTCCTTTCTCCCCTAAAATGTGAACTCCCTGTGGGACAGGAGCTGTCTGGCGTGATTATCTTGTATATACCTCAGCACTTAGCACAATGCCTAGGGGCTTAATTAATACCATTGTCATTATTACTATCATTATTTTTAATAAGAATTATTATTTTTATGTAGTGCATCAGATGGGTGCTGCCACCCGAATTTAAACTGATTTTTACATCTGATTATTAGGTATTTACCAAGCTGATTCAAATCCATGTGGTTGCTGACTTCTGACAGTAGAGAAGTAGCGTGGCTGGGTGGAAAGAGCACGGGCTTTGGAGTTAGAGGTCATGGGTTCAAATCCCAGCTCCGCCAATTGTCAGCTGTGTGACTTTGGGCAAGTCACTTAACTTCTCTATGCCTCAGTTCCCTCATCTGTAAAATGGGGATTAAGACTGTGAGCCCACCGTGGGACAACCTGATCACCTGTAACCTCCCCAGTGCTTAGAACAGTGCTTTGCACATAGTAAGTACTTAATAAATGCCATTATTATTACTGTTATTATATTATTAATCCAGATAACTGGAAGTTAAGTGTCAAATTGAAATGGAAAGAAAACTTCCCTCCCAGGAAATGTTCAAGTGAAAGGAATTGAGAGTTTGGGGATTAACAACAAAACATGCCAGTTCATTATTCTGTTTTTTTTCCTTTCATTCTAGTTGGATCCAGAGAAGAAAAAGATGAAATCAGAGATGTGGGCTTCCAGGGATCTTGGCAGCGGGGCTGGGAAGAGTGAAGAGGCTGAATCAAGTGGTGATTGTGATGACGAGGACGGATGTCAGGGATCTGGAGAGGAGACTCTCGTGACAGGTAAATGCAGTCTTTGGAAGTAAGCTTAGAAAGAAACAAGCTAAGAAAATTAGCTTCTGTTTAAACAGCAGCTGATTTACACTGGAGGTTGCAGCTCTGTAGAGAAACAGAGAAACGAAACAAAGCATCCACAAAGTACAAGTTTTACTGTACACTGAAACATAATGATATTACCATCCTCCTAACTTCATCTCTGAGATGTAAATCCATGCTGACTCATTAGTGTAGAAAGTGATCAGCTGCAATTTAGTAGAAAAATTAATTTTAAACTACATTTTTTTTTCAACCATATGAAGACATTGATGGCATTCTGTATGGTCTGCAAAGTGAGCATATTTTTTCCTAATTCTCATCCAAGCATATTGGGATGAATAACACTTATAATTTTGCTTCTGAAAATATATATCTTTTTAAAATATATACAGAGTGAACATCTACATGCATATGTTGTTATTCTGGAATTAGCTTTCCTACTTTGGCTATATTATGAACATCCATTGACCCTCTAAACCAAGACTTTAATATTAGAAGCTAACGTCAAATGCAAGTCCCCAGGAAGTTTCTTCAGTTTACTAGGGTGAACAGTATTTAGAGCTGTATTTTATTGCAGGATCCTGACATGCAGATGACTGGCTTATTTGTTAAGCTCTGATTTTAGATCAATTCATATAATATATACTTTTGGGAGATTTCTAGCATCATAATCTCAAAATATGCTTTCTGAGATTCACCCCAGGGCAGATACAGATTTACTCATGGTGTCATCTTTAAGAATATATTGCATTTCTTATAAATGTACTAGATAAAGAAGGAAGAAGACTCCGTATTTATGATGAAGATCAAGTAATAATGGAGTTATTCAAGTCATCTCGATATCATCATTTGTTAAGGGAATGTTTTCTTAAAGGACCATCAGTATCTCGAGAACCCTTGATCAGTTTCATTTTGGTGTAAATAGAACGTGTAGCTTTTTCAATAGTCTTGTTTTCTAAACTCCTTAAGGTTTCAATGTTGAAGCTTGGAAAGAGCCCATTAATATGAATTTATTGGTGGCAGATCATCCCAAAGTTTAGATACAGTGCCTTTTTACCTTCAGAAATGGGGACTTCCAGTTTAAGAAGGAAAATCTGCCTTTCAGGGAAATATGGGAAAATGTAGAAGGCTATAAGCAGGCTACCCTATCAATGCTGAAGTTAGTTTCCTACATAAAAGAGTAAAACTTCTGGATTTGACCTTTTGGCATTGTTTCATGTCACTATGGCTATTCTTGAATCATTCTTTCAGCTCTGCACCTATAATTTGCATTTCATGGTCCTGTGTAATCCAATTTTGACCAGGCATTCTGATTCAAAGGCTTTCTTTCCCCTAATGGATACCATCATTCCAATCATGTTACAGTTCGTATTGTTTTTCGTCAATTTAGGGTACTTTGAAATTCCATGTAAGCTGATGTTAAGCTGTGAAGTGTCCACTTTCGTCATGCAATCAAGTTGTACAGGATTTTATTATATGAAAAAAAGACATGCTGTTAAATCTGGATAACATAATGACTTGTCAGGCATCTCAGACCTAGGCCTTAATTTTGTTTCAGCTGAATTTCGTTTTGGAAAAACGGTAATTTCTCTTGTTCCTCCAAGCTTGAAATACAAGGTGGCTTTCTGGGCAACACTCATAACCACCTTACATTAAATCTTAAATATGAATGATCTTTCACACAAGCATTTTAGTTTCAATGTGTAATGTTGTTAATTGTAGTTCTCAATGTCACTTCCCCTCACTCTGGACTAATTAATAGCCAGTTAAGTAATTTAATATGACATAATTAAACCGGTTTTAGTGCTTTGAAATAGCAGATATGCTACATCTCCAGTATTCTGAATTGTTACACAAAACACCTTTGGTATATAATGTATATTTCCAATTGAGGTCAGGAAACAAAGTCCTAATGTATCTCTGTGATGGGCACTCAAAGTAGCCCAAACACTCAGAAGAGGGAAATCTAGGAGAACCATTCCATGGTACCCTTTCATGGGGAGAGTTTAATTAATGCTTTATATGGTGATATTAGTAACCGGGCAAGTCAGAGGGAAGGATTGGGAAGGACGTAGGGAGGCCCCGCAGTTGGGGAAGAAGACAGCACTTGACTATTTTGAGATATGATGTTTGGAGTCAGGACATAGGGAAGACTCTGAGCTGTGACCATAGGTGGACCCAGGGAACAGAGATGGATCAGTGATAGTCCTGTGTGAAGGTTGGGATGCACTGGAGATTCAGTGACCAGAGTTAGGAGTCTGGAGGAAGGAGCCTCCTGCTCCTTCTGAGAGGTAGAAATGGCACAGAGATGCCCTGGCATCTGAGGGGCTCAAACAGAGTGAGACTGAAAGCTGTGCTGCCCTGAGAGGAGAGAGGGAAGGACCAGAAGAACATGAGCCCTATGATGCCTACAGGGAAATACAGACAGTCATGAGGGGGAAAGTATGAGAGCTAGGGAAAGGTGGTTTGAACTGGATTGCCCTATTACCTGATTAAGGAGACTAGCAAGAAAACAGTTAAACATTATTGAGATCAGAAATCTCATTAGGGTTGGAGGTAGGTCTGGAACGGAAGCAATGGGTACTCGAGAGACTCATGGACCACAGGAGACAGCACTTTCTGCATGAGCTTCTGGTAGCCAGTCCCAGGAAAGGGGTGGTTACCTAGTCCCCAGAAACCCCTGCTCCTTCAGGGAGACACCTGTCTGTTGGCAGGATAAAAGTTCAGGGATTTGGGAAATGCTGGGCAGAGGTCCCGAATCTAGCTTTTCAAGAAGGGAAGAACTGAAGGGCTTTACGACACAGCAGGGATTAACAGGGATCTGGTCACTCCTAAGTGACTCTGGGGGATATTTTGGCAGGGATTTGGGGTGGTAAGATCCTGGTAACATTGCAGCCTTCTATTGGTGATTAAAGAAAAAGACATTATTTTAGGCTAGGTTCAAAATATAGTTTTAAACTAGGATATCTACTGGCTGAACTGAGATTGATGAGACCTTTTGCCGCATTTACATTTGGAAGAAAACAACCCAGACATTGAACAGAACTGGGACATCTCCCCTTCCTCCTTAAATTCTCCTCTCAAGTCAAAGGTGATCCTAACTGAAGGGGAGCATTTCTGCAATCGGGTGGTATCCAGGATTCTGGCTCGATGGTTTCCAGGTAAAGGTTTGGCGTGGAATTCAGTGCCCATAGGTGAGACCCCATTCCTCCACTCTAGTGAACCCTATCATCATTTCCCTTACTGGAACTTTTTGACATATCACCAATCACATCTCCTCCAAGAGGCTTTCCCTGACTAAGCCATCATCTCCCTACTCCTTCTCCTTTCTGTATCACCTCTGCACTAGAATCTGTACCACTAGAATATCACTAGAATTGGATATTCACCTATCCAACTCCTCCCACTTTTCCAGTGAGTATAGGGGATTGGGAGAAGATGAGCGCTCCCCCCCAAACCCCAACCCCAAGAGAATAGAAGGGCAGGCACTGTTACCTGGGCAGAGCTAGATTTCACTTCATTTGAGAATAAAGGATATTTAAGATTGTTAGTAATGATATGGTACCTGTTAAATTGGGAAAATTTTCATTAAATGTCATAATTACCTAAAAAATTTTAAATATTAACAATACATCTATTTTGCCTTTAGAATAATAAATTAAGGGATGCTATCAGAAAACCCTTATTATATTTTTATGAACTCATTTTGATATAGTTATTTTATTCACATCTGCATATTATAGTATCTTTCCATGCATATGACAACTGATCTTCAGATTTTTTGATTTTTCAGAAGATGACTGCAATAAATTAAATGATCTAGGGAACAAAGAAATTCAAAAAGCCCTGGATAATCAATCTGTCATGGAAATGACAAATTTTGCAGGGTCTGTTATACACATCAGTGCACGGTGCTGATTGTGTGAATTGGTAAAAAGAAAATTGGGCTGATGATTATTCTGGCACCATCTCTTTGCAAAAGCCTATCTAAAGCAGACCTGCTTAGGTTTCTGACTTTAAAACCATGAGAGTGGAATTCAGGCTTTATAAAGAGGAATATTGCATAAAGCCAACTGAGATTACATTTCTCATAACCTGATTATATTGAAATATATGTGGTAATGTGGATCTGGACATTCACTTCCAATGGTGAAATCCAGCTTTTTGAATGCATTATGAATCTGTAAATAATAGCTTTTCTCATATAGTACACAAACTGCAAAATCTTTCCCCGCAATTGCATGTTGCTTCTTTACCAATCCTTTTTGCAATTAGAATAGTCCATGCTGACTAACGTCTATGTCTCCTCCTTAGAATGTAAACTCACTGTGGGCGTGGAATGCGTCACTGTTATTTTCTACATCCAAAGTGCCTGATGCATTGTACCACACCAAGTGGGAGATTAATGAATGCTACTACTTCTACTTTCTCCACTTTATATCATCTGGCTCCTGCATTGGACAACTTCAGACCCTTTTAGCATTTAATACTCACAACCCAATGCAGCACTTATTTACTTACCTTACGCACTCTTTTGCTTCTCCCTATAATTTACTTTGGCATCTATCTCCTCTGCTAGATAGTAAAATTCTGAAGGGCAGGAATCTGGCCTTCTATGTCTACCTCCAAGCACTTTCTACAGTTCTCTGGACTTAGTAGAGCCTCAAGAAATGCTACTGATAAATTGAGTGAATGGTCTCCTCCCAGCCTGGAACTCATTACTCTGTTTCTGCATCACTGAGAATCTGTTTCTGCATCACTGAGAATGTACACCACCTCTTCCCAACCACATATGTCACAAAATCACTTCCTTCTATTCCACCCTCTCTGTGTTTAGTTAACTTTAGAATTTTATCAAGGAGTTATTTTCTAATGTCTCTGATTAATGCTATCTGATGAACATATTTTCTGCCTGATATCTTACCTGATTTTCAGCTGAACAAAAGAACTACTCAAGTTTAATTTGCTTTTCTAATTGCACCTATATACTCACATTGCCTGATATTTGCTATCAAAACACTGCGGCTATTATTACACCCATCCTATTCTGTGATCTGCTTATTTGAATATTAAAGTTTATATATTTAGCTTTAACATACCTATGCTCAATTAATCACTCTATCATAGAGGGCTTAGTGTGTGCAGAGCACTGTGCTAAGCACTTGGGAGAGTACAATACAAAAGAGTGGGTAGACACATTCCCTGCCAACAGGAATCTTATAGTTTAGAGAGGGATACAGACATTATTATAAATGAAACAAATGCGGCAATTTACATAAGTGCTGTGGGACTGAGGGTGCAGAAATAAGGGTGCAAATCCTAGGAAAAGGGGGATGCAGAAGGGAGTGGAAGAAGATAAAATAAGGGCTTAATTGGGGATGCCCTCTTGGAGGAGATGTTCTTTTAATAGGGGTTTGAAGGTGGGGAGAAAGTAATTTTCTGTTTTTTATGAAAAGGGAGAGCGTTCCTGGATGGAAACAGGATGCGAGTGAGGTATGAGATAGATGAGAAGCAGCGGAGAACAGAGAAGCAGCATGGCTCAATGGAAAGAGCATAGGCTTTTGAGTCAGAGGTCATGGGTTCAAGTCCCGGCTCCATCACTTGTCAGCTGTGTGACTTTGGGTAAGTCACTTAACTTCTCTGTGCCTCACTTACTACATCTGTAAAATGGGGATGAAGACTGTGAGCCCCCATGGGACAACCTGATCACCTTGTAACCTCCCCAGTGCTTAGAACAGTGCTTTGCACATAGTAAGCACTTAATAAATGTGATTATTATTATTATTATTATATCGAAGTCCAGTGAGTAGGCTGGCATTAGAGGAGCAAAGTGTGCAGGCTGGGTTGTAGTAGGAGAGAGTAGTGAGGTGAGGTAGGAGGGGGCAAGCTGATTGAATTCTGTGAAGCAAATGGTAAGGGTTTCTGTTTGCGGCAGAGGTGAATGGGCAACCACTGGAGGTATTTGAGGAGTGGGGATATATGCCCTGAACCGTTTTTTAGAAAAAAAAATCCGGACAGCAGAGTGAAGTATAGACTGGAGTAGGGAGAGAAAGGAGAGAGGGAGGTCAGCAAGGAATTTGATGCAGTAATCAAGGAAGGATAGGACAAGTGCTTTGATTAATGTGGTAACAGTTTGGTTGGAGAGGAAAGGGTGGATTTCAGCAATGTTCTGAAGGTTGAACTGACAGGAGTTGGTGACAGACTGAATATGTGGGTTGAATGACAGAGACTAATTGAGGGTAATGCCAAGGATTCGGGGTTGTGACACAGGAAAGATGGTGGTCCTGTCCACAGTGATGGGAAAGTCACTGGGAGGACAGGGTTTGGGTGAGAAGATGAGGAGGTTTGCTTTAGACATATTAAGTATGAGGTGTCAGAGGGCCGTCCAAATAGAGTTGTACTGAATGGAGGAGGAACAAGGGACTGCAGAGAAGGAGAGTGATAAGGGCTGAGATGTAGATCAGGGAATCCTCTGAATAGAGCTAGTAATTGAATCCACTGGAGCATATGAGTTCTCCAAAGAAGTGGATGTAGATAGAGAGTAGAAGGGGACCCAGAACTGAGCCTTGGGGGACTTGCACAGTTATGGGGTGGAGGCAGAGGAGAAAGGGCCAGAGAGCGGCCAGAGAGATAGGAGAACCAGGAGAGAAGGTGCCATGAAGCACTTAGTACAGTGCTCTGCATACAGTAAGTGCTCAATAAATACGATTGAATGAATAAATGAAGCTAATGCTGTATGATATTTCCAGGAGAAGGGGACGGTTGACAGTTTTGAAGGCTGCTTAGAGGTCAAGGAGGATTAGGATGGAATAGAGGTCATTGGATTTGGCATGAAGGAGAACAGTGGTGGCCTTTGAGAGGACAGATTCCATGGAGTGAAAGGGGTGGAAGCCAAAAATATTACTAATTACAACTGGGGTATTTGTTATACTCTGATTATATGCCAAGCACTGTACTAAGCATTGGGGTAGATGGAAGATAACCAAGACCCACATGGAGCTCACACTATAAGTGACAGAACAGTTTAGAAGTTAGAAGCAGCAGGCCCAATGGAAAGGGCATGGTCCTGGGAACCAGGAGGACCAGGGTTCTAATCCCCTCTTTACCACTTGCCTGCTCTGTGACTTTGGTCAAATCACTTAAATTCTCTTTTCCTGTTATCTGATCTGTAAAATGGAGATTAAGACTGTGAGCCCCATGTGGGTTAGGGACTGTGTCACACCTAATTAGCTTGTAACTACCCCAGCCCTTAACAAATACTTAAAAAAATGTGTTGAATCTCCATATTTGCTGATGAGGGAATTGAGGCCCAGAGAAGTGAATTTGTGCCCAGTGTCACACAGCAAGCAAGTGGCAGAGCTGGGATTATTTCCCCGGTCCCCTAAACACAGGCTTCTGCTCTTTCCACATGGATAGAGAATGGGCTTGAGAGTCAGAAGACATGGGTTCGAATGTTGGCTCCACCACTTGTCTGCTGTGTGACCTTGAGCAAGCCACTTAATTTATCTGTACCTCAGTTACCTTATCTGTAAAATGCAGATTAAGACTGTGAGCTCCATGTGGAACAACCTGATTACCTTATATCTACCCCAGTGCTTAGAACAGTACTTGGCGCATAGTAAATGCTTAACAATTACTATCATTATTATTATTATAAATGGTCCTTAAAGCCTCCAAATTTTGGTCATGGTAATATGATTGCTGAAAAGAAAAGAAGTCTCTTTTCAAAATGCTATGAACTCAAAGTGAATTAGGAGTGGTTAAGAATGAAAAGTGTTGAAATTACATTAAAATAAACAAATCAGACAACTTAGTAAAAATTTCAATGAGGGTATCCAGAAATACTTTCACAATTGTAAGGAAGAGTACAATTTGAAAGCAAAAACATTAAAATCCATATTTTGAGTTTGTTACCCAACAATTTGGTGCTTGGGGACTTTAAATAGTCAGTGAGGACAAGGAATGATAACCCTCACATGGTCTGAATGGCACATCTCAATTTGGGCAACATTTGTGGGAGACTTTCAGTTACTCTGAGGTGGGAGGTCTTGTGAGCAGGAAACGTGTCTACGAATTCTATTCTGTTCTATTCTCCCAGGCACTTAGTGCTCGGCATGCCGTTTGCATACACACAAAAAGTGTTATTGAAAATGGGCAGGGGCAAAACTCACTGCCATCTTCTGCAAAAATAAGTGAACTGTCCCTGTCAGGAATAGCTGCACCAGATAGATCACCATTACCATTAAGTAATAATAATAATTATTATCATTATTATTATTGTATTTGTTAAGCTCTTACTATGTGCTTGGCACATAGTAATCAGGTTAGACAAAGTCCCTGTCCTGCATGGGGCTCACAGTCTTAATCCCCATTTTACAGCTGAGGTAACTGGGGCACAGAGAAGTAAAATGACTTGCCCAAGATCATTCATTCGTTCATTCAATCGTATTTATTGAGCGCTTACTGTGTGCAGAGCACTGTACGAAGTGCTTGGGAAGTCCAAGTTGGCAGCATATAGAGACGGTCCCTACCCAACAGTGGGCTCACAGTCTAGAAGGGGGAGACAGACAACAAAACAAGACATATTAACAAAATAAAATAAATAGAATAGTAAATATGTACAAGTAAAATAGAGTAATAAATATGTACAAACATATATAGAGGTGCTGTGGGGAGGGGAAGAAGGTAAGGCGAGGAGGATGGGGAGGGGGAGGAAGGGTAGAGGAAGGAGGGGGCTCAGTCTGGGAAGGCCTCCTGGAGGAGGTGAGCACACAGCACACAAGTGGCAGAGCCGGGCAAAGAACCCATGACCTTCTGACTCCCAGTCCCTTGCTCTAACCACTACACTTACTAGCATTCAAACCCCGTCAAATCCTGGTTTGCAATTGACCATTATTCAGGAGTCCATTTTTTCCTTCTAAACTCATTCTTAGAGATATTTCAATGACTCCATTTGCCCCTAATCACATTAACGAACACTTCCTTGTCCCATCTTCTTAGATTGAACCCCATTTACCTAGGAATGACCTGTGCAAGTGTGATTTCCCATTAGGTATTTTTTGATTATTCCTGTCTTTCATGACCAAAACTGTTGGTTCCTTAAGGGCTTGGAGAAAGAAAAGAAAAGTTTTTCTAACAGCACAGTCCTTCCGTTCAAGGCCTGCAGTGGATATATAACTTGAAATAACTGTTTCAGACTACATTAAGGACTATCCCTGGACAGTGGCCCATAATTATCCCTCTGAAATGAATCAATCAAACAATTACATTTACTCAGTCCAGCAATTTTTGTATGGTATTTATTGAGTGCTTGCTGTGTGCAGATCACTGTACTAAGCGCTTGGGAGAGTACAATACAGGAGTAAACAAGACATTCACTGCTGTCAACAAGCTTACAGTCTAGAGTGGGGAGAGATAGACATCAATGCGAATAAAAAAATTACAGATTTGAACATAAGTGCTATGGGGCTTAGAGAGAGGGAGAGCAAAGGGAGCAAGTCAGGGCAACACAGAAGGAAATGGGAGGTGAGGAAAGTTGGCGCTTAGTCTGGGAAGGTCCCTTGGAGGAGATGTGCCTTCAGTGAGGCTTTGAAGATGGGGAGAGTAATTTTTCAATGGGGCTTTGAAGTGGGGAAGACTGTCTGTCAGATTTGAGACAGACAATTATTCTACCACAACAAAATTGGTACACGTTTATCATGGCTACAAGGAACTCAGTCTAGCAAGGAAGATGGACATTAAAATAAAAGCAGAGAAGTGTTATACTAGCTTTAGAGTTAAGAAGCATTTAACGCAGGTGCTCAATAAATACCATTGATTTGAACACAACTTCAAACCATCTCAGAGATCACTAAGGCCAGGCTTTTTAAATGGAATTTTAGTTCAGATTGAGTAGTTGAGCTGAAATTTCTTCTAGCTAAAATAATTAGGTCTCAAGAGATCAGGTTCCCCAGAATATTTTCAAATTCTTCTCCCTTAGCATTGAGGAGACCTAACTAAGGCCTCTGCTCCCACTACATGCTCTACACTGGTGCAGGCAAGAGGCTGGAAGTGTCAGAAATGTATTCACCCATTCAGTTGTATTTATTGAGCACCTACTGTGAGCAAAGCACTGTACTAAGATGCTGAAGGGTGGGGTACTTTTGCTTCCCATTAACTTCAGGAAAAGTCTGTGTGGTTATGATGATTGTAGTATTTGTTAAGTGTTTACTCTGTGTCAAACACTCTTCTAATTGTGGGGCTAGATACCAATCTGGTCAGACACAGTCCCTGTCCCACAGGGGCCTCCCAGAAAGGAGAAGAGGTAGAAAATCCCCATTTTACAGATGAGGAAACTGAGATAAAGAAAAGTTATGTGACTTGCCCGAGGTCACATGGCAGGGAACTAACTGGTTTTGTCAGGATTAGAACCTAGGTCCTCTGACCCCAGTCCCATGCTTTTTCCATAAGAGAACACTACTCCTCATATGAATATAAATTGGAGTCTTATTCATTCATTCAATTGTATTTATTGGGCACTTACTGTGTGCAGAGCACTATACTAAGCGCTTAGGGAGTACAAGTCGGCAACATATAGAGAAGGTCCCTACCCAACAACGGGCTCACAATCAGTCAATCAATGGTATATATTGAGAGCTTACTATGTGCAGAGCATTATTGTAAATGCTTGGGAGAGTACAATACAACAGAATTAGCAGACAAGATCCCCGCCCTTAGTGAGCTTAGAGTCTAGAGGGAGAGACATACGTTAATGTGAATAAGTAAGATAATCAAAGTAAACACTTTAAAGATATGTACATAAGAGTTCTGGGTTTGGGTTGGGTTGGGGTGAATATCAAGCATTCAGCGGTCACAGATCCAAATGCATAGATGATGCAGAAGAGAGAGTGAACCAGTGAAAAGAGGGCGTAATCAGGGAAAGCCTCATGGAGAAGATGTGACCTTAACTGTGCTTGGAAGGTGGAGAGCGTAGTGATATGGCATAAATGGAAGGGGAGGGAGTTCCCAGGCCATGGGGATGATGTGGGAAAGGGGTAAGTGGTGAGATAGATGAAACTGGGGTACAGTGAGTAAGCTGGCACCAGAGGAGGGAAGTGTGCAGGTTAGGCTGTAGTAGGGATTTAGTGAGGTGAGGTAGGATGGGGCAAACTGATTGAGTGCTTTTAAAGTCTTAAAGGTTCCTATCACCAATCTGGGTGAACAGGGCACTTTGACTCTTTGAGGAACTGGAAATATCAAGAATAACAGTGAAGCAGATTTGACCTAGCAGAAAGTACCTAGGCCTAAGACTCAGGAGACCAGGATTTTAATACCTTCGGTGTCACAGGCCAGCTGTGTGACCTGGGGCGAGTCCCTTAACCTTTCTGTGCCTCAGTTTCTTCTTCTGTAAAATGAGGGGGATAACCACTATCCCTTCCTCTTAGACTGTGAGCCCCCTGTAGGAAAGGGACCACATAATCTTGTACCTTTCCTGGTGTATGACTCTGCGCTGGGCACACTGTAGGCATTTAATAAATATCACTGTTGTCATTATTGTTCCTATTAATAAGAACTGTGAGCTGCTACCTCTAGGAGTAGCTGTTGCACTGAAAGATTCTGGTGCAGTGTACAACATGGGATGCTTTTGGTCTCTTCCAAGAGCACCAAAAACTCGTTGGTGGGATAGTAGGGAAAGGAGGGGGAGAGCTGTGGAGGACTTGGGTTGAATTAGATCATGAAATAAAGATGAATCCCTATTTTCCTCAAGTGTGTTACCTTATTTGTTCACCTATGCAAGTTGAATCTATCCAAGGAATTCGTTTTAACGCAGCGATTTAGCAGTTCCTGATTTCAGAAAAGATAAACGGCAAACCTCTATTTATGAATGGTGAGAGCGGAACACGTTTTTGAGACGAGATTTAAACAGGAAAGAACATATTTATTAAATCCTAGAGATGTGATTCTGACCAAAAATTGAGCCAAGCCTCAGTTTTTGAATTAAAAAGCACAGGATTTCCTGAAGTTCAGAGATTACACTCCCTTAATTACCAAATAAATCTGGTGATAACAATGACAGAATGTTTATTTAATCTTAATTGTTTTGCACGTTATCTAAGAGTCTTAAGAGAGTAATAATTCATCTTCAAATTCCTTCTATCTAGTTTTGAAAAATCACTAAATGGAAGAGCTTCTAACTCTTTTCCTTTGACATTGTTGTGTTCATAGTTAATAGTCTACTCAGGATTAGACAAGAAAAATTTTGCGACACTAGAAATTAGTTACATTGACGTGAACGGATTAATGGGTGAATTGCTATATTGCCCTTTGGCCCATGAATTATTGTTCCTTTGTATAGCTAAATTCAGTTTTCAATCATCTTTCAAAATGATTTTTGCACACACCTAAAATGAAAGGGACACTAGTCCATGTCTGTCTAGCAAAAATTACCCAGTAATAAATCTTCATCTGATATTTATTGCAAAGAATTACATTTGTGATTCAGACCTATGAATGACCATTCAGGAGGACAGATTTAATAAACACTCTAATAAGGAGAGGAGTATCTTGCTGATGCGAAGTCAGACAAGCCATCTCCTATATAATTTGATGAGATGAAATTTCTTGGGATAGTTTTGGACAAGGGAGAAATTGCATAGAATTAAACTATATAGAATTACAAGATAAATCCCTTTCTAAAAATGAATTTTACATAAGCAGGAGCGTGTATATAGATGTATGTAATAGATCTTCATGTATACATATTGTCAAATATTAATCAATCAGTAGTATTTATTGAATGCTTACTATGTGCAGAGCACTTTACCAAGTTGGAAGACATGTTCCCTGTCCACAAGGAGCAGCATGAGCTAGTGGATAGATTAAATCCTACTATCTCCTACTTAAACTCCGTCCTTTGTAGGACAGGGTCGATGTCATGACCTAGTGACAAGAGAATGGGCTTTGGAGTCAGAGGTTGTGGGTTCTAATCCCGCCTCCGCCACTTGTCTGCTGTGTGACCATGGGCAAGTCACTTAGCTTCTCCTTGCCTCAGTTACCTCATCTGTAAAATGGAGATTGAGACTGTAAGCCCCACGTGGGACAACCTGATCACCTGGTATTCATTCATTCAATCACATTTATTAAGCACTTATTGTGTATAGAGCACTGTACTAAGCACTTGGAAAGTACAATTCAGCAACAGATAGTGACAATCCTACCCAACAGCCAGCTCACAGTCTGGAAGTGGGGAGACAGACAACAAAAAACAAAATGAAACAGGTACAAATAATAATAATAATAATAATAATAATAATAATAATGGTATTTATTAAGTGCTTACTATGTGCAAAGCACTGTTCTAAGTGCTGGGGAGATTATAAGGTGATCGGGTTGTCCCACAGGGGGCTCACAGTCTTAGTCCCCATTTTACAGATGAGGAAACTGAGGCCCAGAGAAGTGAAGTGACTTGCCCAAAGTCACACAGCTGACAATTGGCACAGCTGGTATTTGAAGCCATGAACTCTGACTCCAAAGCCTGGGCTCTTTCCACTGAGCCACACTGCTTCTCTACTCAAATAAACAGGGTTTACTTATCTACAGGGGAAGCAGCGTGGCTCAGTGGAAAGAGCACGGGCTTTGGAATCAGAGGTCGGGTTCAAATGCTGGCTCTGCCTCTTGTCAGCTGTGTGACTTTGAGCAAGTCACTTAACTTCTCTGTGCCTCAGTTCCCTCGTCTGTAAAATGGGTATTAAGACTGTGAGCCCCCTCGTGGGACAACATGATCATCTTGTAACCTCCCCAGCACTTAGAACAGTGCTTTGCACATAGTAAGCACTTAATAAATGCCATCATTATTATTATCATTATTATCTACTCCAGCAGTTAGAACAGTGCTTGGCACATAGTAAGCACTTAACAAATGCCATCATTATTATATCCAACCATTTTTGTTAATGGTATTTGTAAAGTGCTTACTATATGCCAGAAACTGTTCCAAGTGCTGGGATAGATACAAGGTAATCAGGTTGGACACAGTCCATGTCTCACATGTGACATACAGCCTTAATTCCCATTTTACAGATTTGGTAACAGAGGCACAAAGAAGTCCAATGACTTGTCCAAAGTCACGAAGCAGGTAAGTGGTGGAGCCGGGATTAGAACCCATGTCCATCTGACTCTCAGTTTCGTGGCCTATCCACTAGGCCACACGGCTTCTCAACCTGATCATCTTGTAAATAGCCCAATGTCTCATACAGTGTTTGACACATAGCACTTAAAAAGTACCATTAGAAAAAAAAGGAGTAAAATAAAACAGTTCTGAGATTATGATTACCTTTCCTCACTGAGTAAGAGTGTAATTTATTACAGGGTCATGACATTATAGAAACATAATTCTTCCACAGTAAGAAATAGTGAATATATGTAGTTGTTTTTTGTAACTCCTTTGCGTATGCATCACTAATTTCGAAAGCAATCGAACTCGGCTCTCTTTTTCAAATACTACTCAAAGGGGAATAGGGGGTAATATTTCAGAATTATCCTGCTCTTTAAAGACATCTTGTTGGACCATCACATTTGGTTTCTTTTAAGGAGAACTTGTAAGGGGCACAAATACACACAGACAATTCTGTACGTGAATTCTGTATCAGCCTGAGCTAACCTAAATGTGCCCTCCCTCTCCACTCTCCTGCCTCTGTCCCCTCACTCATGCTCTTTCCCAACGTGGAATTGATCCTCCCCTCTCAAAGCCAATGGACTGCAGCCCTCCCCATATTCATAGCAGTCCTATAGTTCTCCATCCTCTACCAAGTCTGTTTAATTCCCACCCTGAACCATAACCCCCATGGGACAACCTGATTACCCTGTGTCCTCCCCAGCACTTAGAACAGTGCTTTGCATGTAGTAAGCACTTAATAAATGCCATTATTATTATTATATCAACCCAATTGCCACCTCCAATCAATCATATTTATTGAGTGCTTACTGTGCGCAGAGCACTGTACTAAATACTTGGGTGAATACAATATAACAGAGTTGGTAGACACATTCCCTGCCCACAATAAACTTGCACTCTAAAGGGAAGATAATCAGTTTGGACATAACCCCTATCCCTCTTAGGGCTCACAGTCTAAGTAGGAGAGAGAAGAAGTATTTCATCCCTATTTTATAGATGAAGAAACTGAGGCACTGAGAAGTTTTAATTGCTTGCCCATGGTCACACAGCAGGTATGTGATAGAGCTGGGATTAGAACCCAGGTCCTCTGACCCCTAGGCACAGGATCTTCCCACTTCTCCATGTTGCTTCCACTAGGCCACACTCCTTCCACTGCTTCCTTACTCATTTAAACCCTACTTCAGCATTTGTGTATCTATGTATAGTCAATTGACAACTCAATAATTTACTTCAATTAAACTATTTTGTGAATATTTTACACCCATCCCCCTGATTAGTGTTTATGTTCTTTGTTGGCAGGGACTATGTATTTGTTGTACATTCCAAATGCATAGGTGACTGTAAACTTCCTATTTATGAGCAGGAATCTTGTTGACTGATTCTGTTATATTGTACTTTCCCAGGTATTTAGTCTTTGCTCACAGTAAGTGCACAGTAAACACCACTGGTTGGTTGGCAGTAGAGTGCATTGCACCTAGTGGGTGCTTAGTAAATATTGTTACTACTATTATAACTACCGCTCTATTGGGTGTCCAGTCCAGTACACCTCTATTGAGGTAAGTGATACTTTCTACTTAAGGAGACTGACTTCCTTCCAGGAAGCAGCAAGATTTAGTGGAAAAAGCACAGAACTGGGAGCCAGAGAACCTAAATTCTAATCCTGGCTCAGTCAATTGTCTGCTGTGTGATTTGGGGCAAATCACTTAACTTCTCTGTCTTAATTCCTTCATTTGTAGAATGGGGATTTAATACCTATTCTCTCTCCTCACTAGGTTGTCAGAGGTCGTGGCTTCTAATCCCCGCTCTGCCACTTGTCTACTGTGTGGTCTTGGGCAGTCACTTTGCTTCCCTGTGCCTCAGTTACCTCATCTGTAAAATGGGGATTAAGACCATGATCCCCATACGGGACAGGGACTTTATCCAACTCAATTTGCTTGTATCCACCCCACCTCTTAGAACAGTGCCTGCCACATAGTAAGCACTTAACAAATACCATGATTATTACTATTATTATTTTTACAGTGTTTGGCTCATAACACTGTAAATCCCCCAATTACTACTATTGCTATTCTTATCATTAGCATGACTATTATGATTATTATCATCATTATGATTTTTGTTGTTGCGGTTGCTTTGTTTTTTGTGATTCTCCCTTACCATTTGATGTGGAATTTAACTCATAAATAATACTTCCTTAGGTAAACCCAGCTGGTGAAAATACAAAGGAGAATCTTGTAAACTACCAACTCATTCACCCAGTTAGCAGCTTGCATGGGGATAGCAGGGGGCCTAGGGGAAGAACCGTTGCCTTAAAGATAGCTATTGCCCCTTTGTGTCTCAGAAGCAGGGATTTCTCAGTTAAATCAGAAGTCTTGAGGGCAGAGGCCACGTCTAATCTTCAACATGAACCTTAATTGTTCAGTTCAGGGCTATGCATTTCATGGGTGCCCCATAAATAACTCTTGGATGAAGTCAGTACTTCCTGGCTCCTCTCCTGGCTTCCTTGGTCGACAATTTGACCCTTGTTATTCACAGATCCCAAGTGTTTCCAACTGAGATACAATGGTCCTTTATTGTAATTATATTCAGGGCCCTCGCTGGATGTTAATAAAATACAAAACTTTTATTTTCGTGCGGTAGTTTGGATGCTTAAGTTGACGAGTTCCTTTCTCATGTTTTAATCAAGTTGTATATGCCTATTTTTAATAGCTTCAAATATGAGTAGCTAATTGCAGAGAGTAAAGAGAAGATTTCTATATATAACCCCTATTGTCTGGGTATCCCATAATTGCCACAGATTCTGATGCTAATAGATTATTCAGTTTCTTGTCAGAGTGCTTTTTTTTTAACAAATTCTTGCTGTGTAGATATATCCATTTATATATAACGTATCTGTGCCTCAGTTACCTCATCTGTAAAATGGAGATTAAGACTGTAAAACCCGTGTGGGACACAAACTGTGTCCAACCTGATTAGCTTGTATATACCCCAGGGATTAGAACAGTGGCTGGCACATAGTAAGCACTTAACGAATGCCAATAAAAAAAGAAAAAGTGGATCCTATGTGTCCACTGCTTTAACAGAAAGTTCATCAATCGCCAGTTAATTACTGAGCCCTTACTATGTGCAGAGCATTGAAATAAACACTTGGAAAATCACTATAGACCTGCCTTCATTACACTTTGGTGGAATGTAAACATTCAAGGTCTCATTTAAAAATTACATACATCTCCACTGTATGTGTGTAAGCTGTCTGCTTTGAAATCTTGGTAGCGGCAATTTACAAACTGAAGCATAAACTAAAAACCCAAACTTTGAGATACTTTGTATCCTAGTATATTTAAATTTAATTTTGCAAATATATTTTACATATTAGAAAGCTTTACAAACGAGAAACAGCTTGGGGCAGAAAAAATGTAATAGGTAGCCTAAACATTTACAGATACTCATAGATTTTGATTACGAGGGTATTATTTCCTTGTAAATAGCCATCTTTTGAGTTAGAAAATGATTCAGTCGATGGTCACATCTATCGGGGGTGGGTGTAGCTGTTAGGATCAGCGCTAGACAGACAATTCCTTCTGTTTTTGTGCATGAAACATTGCCTCTTGCTTCACTGCTGTTCATTCACTGAAGCTGCCTGGAGCTGTTTCCATTTCTTCCTTTTGGTTTTGCAATCTTCTGGAAATCTCTGCTCTAAAAAAATATTTCCTTTGGTCTGTAAGCCCCTTGTGGGCAGGAATTATATCTACCTACTCTATTGACTTTCACTCTCCCAAATGCTTAGTAAAGTTCTCTGCGTGCAGTAAGTGCTCAAATACCATTAATTTCATTCATTTTTATTGCATATCGCATCACCTGTCTTCTGCAGGCTAATTCCCAACAACTTACTACTCTGCTAAAGTGTTTGAGGCTTTGCTTAAATGTGTCTTAGACACAATACAATTGTATCTCTAGGCAGTAATCTTCTCATGGGCAGGTAATATCTCTACCAACTCAGGTATATTTTATTCTCCCAAATGCTTAGTATAGCGCTCAGCACATACTAAAGGCTCAGTGAATAAGATTGTTTGATTGTTTGAGTTGACGTTAAAATGTGTCTTCTGCCCACTTTTTCTACAATGACCCCATATCTGCTCCCCATGGAGTCATTTTTAGCTCATCTGTTATCATCTATTTCCCTCACATGTCTCACCTAGTACAGGTATGCTTCAACTATTGCTTTCATGCTAATGGTCCTGAATGACAGTGTTCACATTGTTTGTGATCCTGAATTATCCATAAATTCCATTGTATTTATTGAGTGCTTACTGTGTGCAGAGCACTGTACTAAGTGCTTGAGTTAGGCATGTAGAGTCCATTGATGGAACTACTCTTGAATTAAAAAATGCAAACAAGGTCTTCATTGTACGTTCAGGTCTTACGGTCATAAATAATGTTGGATGCTACAATTGTCCCATACATTTTCAGTTAAAGTTTTTTTTTTAATTTTCAAATCTAGTGTCATGCAGATGCTAGCCTCCCTGTGAGCCTCTCAGTGGACACTCTCACCAGATTGATTTGATGCTTTATCTTATTGTCTCTCTTAGCATCATCAATAGTGACTTATCCAGGGAACAAACTTAAATGATAGCATTCATTTCTTTGTTGTGATTCGGGTTTGCCAGTGCAGAGTGGCATTTTATCTGTCTTCGTCAGACTTAGTTTTCAAGCCTCAGCACTTTGCTGACTCTGAGGAGTTGTTCATAACGTTTTGTATCTCTTCTAATTGTATATGTTCAAAGCAATCATCAGCATATAGGGAGTCATCATCATTCAATAATGTTTATTCAATCAATCAACGGTATTTGTCAACTAATCATATTTATTGAGCAATTATTGTGTGCAGCGCACAGTACTAAGCACTTGAGAGAATACAATACAAAAATAAACAGACACAATCCATGCCCACAGGGAGTTTACTGTCTAGAGGACAGTATCTCTGAGTGCTTACTATGTGCAGAGTACTGTACTAAGAGCCTGGGAAAGAATAATAATGATAATAATGATGGCATTTGTTGAGCACATACTATGTACTAGGCACTGTACTATGCACTGTGGCGGAAGCAAGCAAATCAAGTTGGACACAGTCCCTGTCCCATATGGGGCTCACAGTCTTAATCCCCATTTTACAGATGAGGTAACTGAGGCATAGAGAAGTGAATTGAACTGCCCAGGTCACAAAGCATACAAGTGGCGGAGCCAGGATTAGGACCCATGACCTTCTGACCTAAAGACCTGAAATAAATTTATTTATTTATTTATTTTGCTTGTACATTTCTAACCTATTTATTTTTTTTTGTTGGTATGTTTGGTTTTGTTCTCTGTCTCCCCCTTTTAGACTGTGAGCCCACTGTTGGGTAGGGACTGTCTCTATGTATTGCCAATTTGTACTTCCCAAGTGCTTAGTACAGTGCTCTGCACATAGTAAGCGCTCAGTAAATACGATTGATTGATTGATTGACCTCCAGGCCAGTGCTCTATCCACTATGACAACACAACGTATTTAGCAGACACATTCTCTCCCCATAACTAACTTACATTCTAGAGGGGAAGACAGGCATTTGTAAGAATAAATAAGTAATTTATATGTACATAGGTCCTATGAGGTTGTGTGGGGCGAATATCAAATATCCAAAGGTCACAAATGCAAATGCATTGATGATGCAGAAAGGAGAGGAAGCCGGAGAAAAGAGGGCTTAATCTTGGAAGGCCTCTTGAAGGAGATATGACCTTACACTAATGCTTTGAAGGCAGAAAGAGTGATGTTCTGGTGTGTATGGAGGGAGAGGTAGTTCCAAGCTGGGAAATAACATGAGAAAGGGGTTGGCGGTGAAATAGACCAGATAATGGCCCATTAAGCTGGTACTACAGGAATGAAGTGTGAAGGCTGGGCAGTAGTAAATCGGTGAGGTGAGTTGGATGGAGTGAGATGATTGAGTACTTTAAAGGCAATGGCAAGGAGTTTCTGTTTGATGTCAGAGTAGATGACAGCCATTGGAGGTTCTTGAGTGGGGAGACTTTGACTGAACATTTTTGTTGATAAATGATCTATGCGGAAAAGTGAAGTATGGACTGGAGTGGGGAGAGACAGGAGGCAGGGAGGTCAATGAGGGGCAGATGAAATAGTCAGGTGGGGTAGGATAAGTGCTTAGATCAGCATGGTAGCAATTTAGCTGGAGGGGAAAGCATAGACTTTAGCTATGTTGTGAAGGTGGAACAGATGGGATATGCAGACAGATTGACTATGTGGGTGGAATTGGAGACAATGCCAAGGATACAGGCTTGTGAGGCAGGGAGGTTGGTGGTGCTGGCCACAGAGATGCAAAAGATGGTAGAGGATGAAATTTAGGCAGGAAGATAAGGAGTTCAGATTTGGACATGTTTAATTTGAGGTGTCGGTAGGATATCCAGATAAATAAGTCTTGAAGACAGGAGGAAATGTGAGATTGCAGGGAAGGAGAGAGGTCAGGGCTGAAGATGTAGATTTGGGAATCATCTGCATAGAAAAGGTAATTGGCTCCATGGGAGTGAATGAGTATGTAATAAATATCTGCAATTTATTTATTTATTTATTTACATTAATGCCTGTCTCTCCCTCTAGATTGTGAGCTTGTTATGTGCGGGAATGTGTCTGTTATTATACTGTACTCTCCCAAGTGCTAAGTACAGTGCTTTGCAAATAGTAAGTGCTCAGTAAATATGATTGAAGGAACGAATGAATGAATGATAGCACAGTATTAAATACTTAGAATACTACAGTCAAAGAGAACTGACATCATCTGCATAGAAATGGTAATTGGCTCCATGGGAGTGAATGAGTATGTAATAAATATCTGCAATTTATTTATTTATTTATTTACATTAATGTCTGTCTCTCCCTCTAGATTGTGAGCTTGTTATGTGCGGGAATGTCCCATATCCCTCCTACCATTCCTTTCCAAACTCCTTGAACGAGTTGTCTACACGCGCTGCCTAGAATTCCTCAACAACAACTCTCTCCTCGACCCCCTCCAGTCTGGCTTCCGTCCCCTTCATTCCACGGAAACTGCGCTCTCAAAGGTCACCAATGACCTCCTGCTTGCCAAATCCAATGGCTCATACTCTGTCTTAATCCTCCTCGACCTCTCAGCTGCCTTTGACACTGTGGACCACCCCCTTCTCCTCAACACGTTATCTGACCTTGGCTTCACAGACTCCGTCTTCTCCTGGTTCTCCTCTTACCTCTCCGGTCGTTCTTTCTCCGTCTCTTTTGCAGGCTCCTCCTCCCCCTCCCATCCTCTTACTGTGGGGGTTCCCCAAGGTTCAGTGCTTGGTCCCCTTCTGTTCTCAATATACACTCACTCCCTTGGTGACCTCATTCGCTCCCACGGCTTCAACTATCATCTCTACGCTGATGACACCCAGATCTACATCTCTGCCCCTGCTCTCTCCCCCTCCCTCCAGGCTCGCATCTCCTCCTGCCTTCAGGACATCTCCATCTGGATGTCCGCCCGCCACCTAAAGCTCAACATGTCGAAGACTGAGCTCCTTGTCTTCCCTCCCAAACCTTGTCCTCTCCCTGACTTTCCCATCTCTGTTGACGGCACTACCATCCTTCCCATCTCACAAGCCCGCAACCTTGGTGTCATCCTCGACTCTGCTCTCTCATTCACCCCTCACATCCAAGCCGTCACCAAAACCTGCCGGTCTCAGCTCCGCAACATTGCCAAGATCTGCCCTTTCCTCTCCATCCAAACCGCTACCCTGCTAATTCAAGCTCTCATCCTATCCCGTCTGGACTACTGCACTAGCCTTCTCTCTGATCTCCCATCCTCGTGTCTCTCTCCACTTCAATCCATACTTCATGCTGCTGCCCGGATTATCTTTGTCCAGAAACGCTCTGGACATATTACTCCCCTCCTCAAAAACCTCCAATGGCTACCGATCAATCTGCGCATCAGGCAGAAACTCCTCACCCTGGGCTTCAAGGCTGTCCATCACCTCGCCCCCTCCTACCTCACCTCCCTTCTCTCCTTCTACTGCCCAGCCCGCACCCTCCACTCCTCCACCACTAATCTCCTCACTGTACCTCGCTCTCGCCTGTCCCGCCATCGACCCCCGGCCCACGTCATCCCCCGGGCCTGGAATGCCCTCCCTCTGCCCCTCCGCCAAGCTAGCTCTCTTCCTCCCTTCAAGGCCCTGCTGAGAGCTCACCTCCTCCAGGAGGCCTTCCCAGACTGAGCCCCTTCTTTCCTCTCCCCCTCGTCCCCCCTCTCCATCCCCCCGTCTCACCTCCTTCCCTTCCCCACAGCACCTGTATATATGTATATATGGTTGTACATATTTATTACTCTATTTATTTATTTATTTATTTATTTATTTATTTTACTTGTACATTTCTATCCTACTTATTTTATTTTGTTGGTATGTTTGGTTCTGTTCTCTGTCTCCCCCTTTTAGACTGTGAGCCCACTGTTGGGTAGGGACTGTCTCTATGTGATGCCAATTTGTACTTCCCAAGCGCTTAGTACAGTGCTCTGCACATAGTAAGCGCTCAATAAATACGATTGATTGATTGATTGAATGTGTCTGTTATTATATTGTACTCTCCCAAGTGCTAAGTACAGTGCTTTGCACATAGTAAGTGCTCAGTAAATATGATTGAAGGAACGAATGAATGAATGATAGCACAGTACTAAATACTTAGAATACTACAGTCAAAGAGAACTGACATGATCTCTGTCCATGAGGAGTTTACAGTTTATGGGGGAGGGTGATCTCAAAGTAAATTATAGATAGGGGAAATAGCAGAGTATAAGGATATTTAAGTAAGTGCTGTGGAGTTCTGTGGCGTGGGTATCAATATTCTTAAAGGCCACAAGACTAAGTGTACAGGTGATGGAAAAGGGAGAGTGGGTAGGGGAAATGAAGGCATAGTCAAGGAAGACCTCTTTTAGGAGAATTGATTTTTAGGAGGGTTTTGTAGGTGAGGAGGGTGGAGGATTGTTGTAAATGAACAGAGGGCATTCCAGACCAGAAGGAGACAAGGAGTCAGTGGAGAGATAGATGATATTGAGATACAGAGAGTGGGTTGGCATTAAAACATTAAAGTGTACAGGTTAGTTGAGGTAGGAATCAAGTAGGTAAGGTGTGAAGGAGCAAACAGATTATGTGCCTTAATTTAATTTTATTCCCTAGATGATATGTTATCAGTGATGCATGGAGAGACAAGAAGGTAAAACAGTTTGTGCATTTTTCTGGGATGCATTCTCCTAAGGGTCCATAGTTTGATTTGAAGCTGCATAGTTCCAGTTTCAGCTCTGCCACTTAACCTCTCTCCATCTCTGGTTCCTCATTTCTTTAATTGGAATACTAATACCTGCCTTTCCCTATCTTTCAGGGTTATTGTGAGCTTAGAAGTGATCTATGTAATATGAAAGTGCTTTAGGAGTAAAAGTCCTCTGTAAAATCAGGGGATTATTGCAACCTTACCTATGCCTTCTGTAATTGGTTAGAAAACCAGACTCAGAGCAGAAAAAGCTGAAGATATGTAATTGCTCTGGTAACTTTTGACAGGAAAATAGTAAAACACATTGGAATATCCTTAGAGTGCATACAGATTTTGTTTAAAATTGAACTTGTAAAAATAAGTTGGGATGTAACATGCTCATGTGAAATTGTGATCCTTAACTCATGAAGCCATATCAAAATAGTGAATTAATCTAGCAGTTGAATAGCATATAGAAATATTCAATATGCATTTAATTTGTACTTAGCCTGTAACATACAGAACAGATAGATAATAAGTGTTTGCAGAAATTGTAATTACTGTGTCACCATTTGTAAAGCATTTATGCAAAGTATGTAGAATTGACTAACCATGTGCAAGCTGTTGGCATCTTGTTAAAAATCAAATCATCATTTTAAATTCTTTACACAATGGCCATAATGAAGACAAGCCACATCTGTTTTGTGTCTGTTGGCGTGCTCCTTCAGTTAAATCTTTACATTGTGTTCTGTAGCTTTCTAATTTCATCTAAACAAATATTTAATTACTATTTCATTCAAGAATATACAAATACATATATGTAGAGCTTCCCAAGTAAATATATGTATTTGTATATTCTTGAATGAAATAGTAATTAAATATTTGTTTAGAAGAAACAAATTGGTATTGGTATTTTGGTATTTGGTAAATTGGTATTTGTTAAGTTCTGGCTATGTGCAAGTCACTGTATTAAGTACTGGGATAGATAGAAGCTAATCAGGTTGGACATAGTCCATGTCCCACATGGGGCCTACAGTCTTCATCCCCATTTAACAGATGAGGTAACTGAGGCAAAGAGAAGTTAAGTGATTTGCCCAAAGTCATATAGGTGACAAGTGGTGGAGTGGGAATTAGAACTGCGGTCCTTCTGACCCCCATGCCTGTGCCCTATCCACTAGGCAATGCTGCTTCTTATTGACAAATAAGTAAAAGAGTGGGAACAATGGGAAATATTCTCTTACCTGTGAAAGCCTGTCTCTAGAATTTGAAAAAAAGTTTTGCAGAAATATATAAAAGCACAACCAAGTGATATTAACTTTCCCTGATAAAAGTTTCTGACTAGAATATTGTTATTCTTTGAATTTTTAGGACATATTCTGTGAAGTAGATTTATGTCAAACAGTAATTTGGGGAAATTTCACTCTTTATGCTTTTAAAAGCTTATCACTCATTGTATGACTACTAAATTTTGCCATAGTATGTGCCAAATCTGTTCTAATTGAGGAATCAGTGGAGCACCCACACTTACTTCCACAGTATGGTTTGAAATTCATATTTTTTTTTCTAAAATAGAAGATTCCCTTCATACCTCTTAGTAACAGTGCACAGAGATTTTGGTAAAACTAATCTGCATAAATGCTCTATGATTTTTAAATATTATGTTAATTGTCTATGTTGGGAGATAAAAAACAAATTACCATATCTTAAAATGAATGGTTGCTAATATGCTGTGCTGAAGACATTTTTACTTATTTGACTTTTATTTCTGTGCCATTATCATTTTTAATAGCACGAATAAGTAGATTAAATATGAATTCAAGTCAGAGCACTTTCATTCTGTCAAAATATTTCCTGGTCAAAATTCTTAATTGCTTCCGCATTAACATTCTGGCATCAGGAACCAAGCGTAACTTTTAAAACTTAATGTTCACCTCTATTTGGCTTCTGCAGTTTTAGCATTTGTAATGGTGTCCAGTTATTCATTCCAACTGGGGGGTGGTCTGAGACTGTACTTCCACATGAAATTGTGCATCTGTAAAAATACAGATCAGAAAGGGAGAAGACAGAATTAGGGTAATTAGGTTTATGTTTCAAAATACTGGCTCTTGGCATTATACTGTTCTCTACCAGAATGAACCATGAGGAATGATAATGAAGAATGAACCAGGAGTCCTGGGTCCCAGATCCAGCTCTGCTCAGCCTGCTTAGTACAGTGCTTTGCACACAGTAAGCACTCAATAAATATGATTGAATGAATGAACACTGGGCAAATTGCTTAACCACTCTGGGCCTCATCTGTAAAATGGGGATAAGATCATGATGTGTACCATTGACTGTGGCCAACATGACTGGCTGGATTCTACCCCCAGATCACTATGCTTATGGCACATTAAGCGCTTAATAAATTCCATATTTATTATTGTTATTTTAATCATTACTAAATTTTGATAGTAAGTGAGTTTAGATGTACAAGGCATTATGTAGGGCCAACATTTCAAAAACTAAGGCATGGTTGGGGATTTGTGAGTGTGTTTTCAACATCATACCCCCGTGTAATACCCCCAGAGTAAATTCAAACTCACTATTTAATGTTTTAAATAGCATGTAACATAGGTTGACGTTTAATGTTTATGTAGAAACCCATTACTACTGAGATTCAGCAGAACTCATGTTATTTTATAAATCCTCAAATATGGAACTGTACAA
Organism: Tachyglossus aculeatus; assembly: GCF_015852505.1. NCBI lineage: Eukaryota > Metazoa > Chordata > Mammalia > Monotremata > Tachyglossidae > Tachyglossus > Tachyglossus aculeatus. Next base: position 80,171,809 of record NC_052066.1, on the reverse strand, counting down.
GCAGTGTGGCTTAGTGGATAAAGAACGGTTCTGAGAGTCAGAAGATCATGGGTTCTAAAACCAGTTCTGCCACCTGTCTGCTGCATGGCCTTGGGCAAGTCACTTGACTTCCCTGTGCCTCAGTTACCTCATGAGTAAAATGGGGATTGGGATTGTTAGTCCCACGTGGGACAGGGACTGTGTTCAACCCGATTTGCTTGTATCCACCCCAGTGCTTATTACAGTGCCTGGCACATAGAAAGTTCTTAAATACCATGATTCTTATTGCTATTACAGTAATGTGATGCACTACCTCTACTACTAAATAATGATGTTACTATGCAGACATTTTTGGAAGACAACTGAGGCAGATCCACAAGTTTCTCGTTTGGTAAATAAGACTGGAGAGGCTCTTTACCAGAAGTATCGTTGGGACAATCAAAATAGAATCAGAAACAGCTATAGCTGTGGCAAGTAGCATTGTGTGTTCACTTTTGAGGGAAAAATCAGACATTTTATATAGTAGAAATGTGGAAACAACTAATTTTAAATGTTTCCACATTGGCATCTGGAAACAATATCCCTTAGATCAAATATCCAGGGATGGTGTAGGGACATTGGCTCCAGTGGGATAGAGGAAACAGTCACTCTCAAACCATGAGGAAGAAGAAGTCATTAGATTCATTCTCAAAGCATTTTGGTCAAGGCAGACTGTGTTGTTAGCTTACCAAATCCCTTGGAGCCAGAGCGATCTGCAAGTGGAGACAAAATGGTGAGCTTAGCATGGCCCTGTGGTAAGAGCACCCGCTTGGGAGTCAGAGGATATAGGTTCTAATCCCAGCTCCTCCACTTGTCTGCTGTGTGGCCTTGGCCAAGTCACTTCTCTGGGCCTCTGTTACCTCATCTATAAAATGGAGATTAAGAGTGTGAGCCCCAAGTGGGAAAGGGACTGTGTCCAACCTGATTATCTTGTATCTACCCAAGTGCTTAGTACAGTGCTTGGCACTCTGTAAGCCCTTAACAAATACCATCATTATTATTATTACCCCATAATCACCCCTGTAGGCAGGGCAGGGCTCTGGACCAGCATTGGAAATTTCTGGGTTTCTTGCTCATTCTTGCCAAGCTCTGCGGCCAGACCAGAGGGCCCTGCCAGCTCTGGATAGCAGTTTGTGTTTTGGACAGTCTTAAGAACCCCTCGTTCCCCAAGGCAGACAGCCCAACAGGCAGCCTCAGGGGTAGAATGGGGGGGGGGGGGGGGGGGGGGAGTAGGTCCTTGGAAAAGACCATAGACGCAGAAAGAAATAGAAAGAAGCAGCATGGTCTAGTGCATAGAGCATGGGCCCGGGTGTCAGAAGGTGATGGGTTCTGATTCTGGCTCTGCCACTTGTCTGCTGGGGGACCTTGGGCAAGTTGCCTCATTGGTAAAATGGGGAATAAGACCGTGAGCCCCATATAGGGCAAGGACCATGTCCAACCTGATTAGCTTGGATCCACCCCACCACTTAGTACAATGCCTGTCACATAGGAAGTGCTTAAAAAATACCATATGAAAAAAATTAGAAAGAAAGGGATGATTCTGGTCTAAGACAGGAGAGGGCATTCCAGGGCATGAACAGACACTCAGAGGATAGTCTGATCCAGGCTTTGGTTAGGATGAGCCGTCCATCTAGAGAAGCAGCGTGGCTCAGTGGAAAGAGCCCGGGATTTGGAGTCAGAGGTCACGGGTTCAAATCCCAGCTCTGCCAGTTGTCAGCTGTGTGACTTTGGGCAAGTCACTTCACTTCTCTGTGCCTCAGTTACCTCATCTGTAAAATGGGGATGAAAACTGTGAGCCCCCCATGGGACAACCTGATCACCTTATAACCACCCCAGCACTTAGAACAGTGCTTTGCACATAGTAAGTGCTTAATAAATGCCATTATTAAATTAATTAAATTATTGATCTAGCCTTGTCCTCTGACCTCATTTGTGTCTCCCTCTGCCTGGACCAAGGCATGCCTTCATTTTTTTCCCCAAACCTACCCTGCTCCAAGTTTCCCCTTGCTCCGTAGTGGATAGAGTATGGGCCTGACTCAGAAGGAGGTTTTAATCCCCTATCTCCCACTTTCCTGCTGTGTGAGCTGGGGTAAATCACTTAACTTCTCTGTGCCTCATTTACCTTATCTGTAAATTGGGGATTAAGACCGTGAGCCTCATGTGTGATATGGACTGTGACCAGCCTGATTATTTGGTACCTATCCCATTACTCAGTACAGTGCCTGGCACATTGCAAGTCCTTAACAGATACCATGAAAAAAGCTCTCTGGCATCATTGCAATTGTTTTTGTTCGGCACCTATCACTCTGCTGTGGGTAGATATATAGTTAATAAATAGTAGTCCTAGGTATTCGAAGATGATGGTGTTGTTTACTGATGAACGGGTATAGAACAGAGCTTTGCACATAGTAAGCGCTTTATAAATGTCATTATCATTATTATGAGGCCATAAAGACCAACGTGGGACTCATAATTCCAATGACATTGTGCACATACAAGGGTTGTCTCTAGTAGTGTCATGTAATTGAGTGTGTGACCAAGTTGGTGAGTGAGTGAGGCAAAGTGGAGCAGGAGATCAGTGAAATTGAGGAGTGAGAGGAAACGGGCAGCAAAATAGTTGTCAGTAGCATTCACATGGATATTGAAGTCTCCAGGGATCAGTGTAGGGATGGAGAAAAAGAAGAAATGTGAGAAAGGGAAACAAATGGTACAAAAAGTTGGCGGTGGGGCAAGTAGATAACTGTGACTAGAAATTGGAGAGGGTGGTAGAGGCATGTGATATGGGCTTCAAAGGAAAGGAAAGAGAGGAATGGGGGAGGTGGGATGATGCAAAAATGGCATTAGGGAGGGAGAAGGAAACCAACTCCTCACCATTTCCCACTGAGGCTGGGGAGGTGGGGAAAGATGAGTGATTGGCCTCTAGAGTGAGTGGCAGGAGAGACAGTGTCATCTGGGGAGATACAGATTTCATTGATGGTGAGGAAAGCAGTGACTGGATCAGAAACAGTTGGTTAAGGATGTAGGAAGATTTCCCATGGTGGGGTGGGGGTTCCGCAGGCAGATCGTGGCTGAATCTGTGGACAAGTGTCTGGGGAGGGGGTGGCAGAAGGGGTAGTGAGTTGTTGGATGGGAGAGAGCTGATGGGTGAGCTGAATATTACTTAAATTTAAACAATCTTTATTTCACATACCCTGTTTTTCAAATCCTGGTTTACACCAACTTTGTTTTGCCTAGTATACCTGTGACATAAGATGACTTTGTCTTGCAAAGTTCATAATTCTGGAGAGGTTTTTACAAGATCCCAAAGTGTGTGTGTACTTGAGAAGTAGCATGGCTCAGTGGAAAGAGCAAAGGCTTTGGAGTCAGAGGTCATGGGTTCAAATTCCAACTCCGCCACTTCATCATCATCAATCGTATTTATTGAGTGCTTACTATGTGCAGAGCACTGTACTAAGCACTTGGGAAGTACAAATTGGCAACATATAGAGACAGTCCCTACCCAACAGTGGGCTCACAGTCTAAAAGTGTGCCACTTGTCTGCAGTGGGCCACTTGTCTGCTGTGTGACTTTGGGCAAGTCACTTAACTTCTCTGGGCCTCAGCGACCTCATCTGTAAAATGGGGATGAAGACTGTGAGCCCCCCGTGGGACACCCTGATCACCCTGTTACCTCCCCAGTGCTTAGAACAGTGCTTTGCACATAGTAAGCACTTAATAAATGCCATCATTATTATTATTAATGACCTCTTGACAACCAACATCATTACTGCCATTGAGAAACCTATATTATTTTTTAAAAGTTCTTTTGTTTGTCTCATAAAGCATCCAACTATGTCCAAAATGGAATTATCCTATGACAGAAATCAGAGTAAAAAAGAATAGGTGCAGAAAACAATGATTGTTGACTAATATTTTGTCTTCCATAGTATGAGACAGCATACAATACATTTTCATCACTTCAGGCATGTCCTTTTTACCTTGTTTACCATCAGAGTTGTAAGTGCAGTGTGTCGTATCTATTGTTTTGTCACATCAGAGAGATTATTTTTAATGCTGGAAAAAAATCATAAAAAAAATTTTCCGTAAAAGAGATCTAAGATACAATGCCCAGAAATGGTGGAAATCAAAAATTGATTTTCCATAAAAGTTGATTGTCCAGGGTATTGCAGTCCTTGAGAAGATGGAATACATTTAGCAATGTGAATCACAAATTATGAGAATCATCATCATCATCGTCATCAATTGTATTTATTGAGCAATTACTGTGTGCAGAGCACTGTACTAAGCGCTTGGGAAGTACAAGTTGGCAACATATAGAGACAGTCCCTACCCAACAGTGCGCTCACAGTCTAAAAGGGGGAGACAGGGAACAAAACCAAACATACTAACAAAATAAAATAAATAGAATAGATATGTACATGTAAAATAAATAAATAAATAAATAGAGTAATAAATATGTATAAACATATATACATATATACAGGTGCTGTGGGGAAGGAAGGAGGTAACATGGGGGGATGGAGAGGGGCACGAGGGGGAGAGGAAGGAAGGGGCTCAGTCTGGGAAGGCCTCCTGGAGGAGGTGAGCTCTCAGTAGGGCCTTGAAGGGAAGAGAGCGAGTTTGGCGGATGGGCAGAGGGAGGGCATTCCAGGCCCGGGGGATGACGTGGGCCGGGGGTCGATGGCGGGACAGGCGAGAACGAGGTACGGTGAGGAGATTAGCGGCAGAGGAGCGGAGGGTGTGGGGTGGGCTGGAGAAGGAGAGAAGGGAGGTGAGGTAGGAGGGGGCGAGGTGATGGGCATCCTTGAAGCCCAGGGTGAGAAGTTTCTGCCTGATGCGCAGATCGATTGGTAGCCACTGGAGATTTTTGAGGAGGGGAGTAACATGCCCAGAGTGTTTCTGGACAAAGACAATCCGGGCTGCAGCATGAAGTATGGATTGAAGTGGGGAGAGACACGAGGATGGGAGATCAGAGAGAAGGCTGATGCAGTAGTCCAGACGGGATAGAATGAGAGCTTGAATGAGAAGGGTAGCTGTGTGGATGGAGAGGAAAGGGCGGATCTTGGCAATGTGCCGGCATGATCCTGGAAGGGAATTTAGTTCTAACAACAAGGAGATCCTCACTGTGGGCAGGGAACGTGTCTACCAACTCTGTTATTTTGTACTTTTTGAAGTGTTTAGTACAATGATCTGCATACAGCAGGTGCTCAATAAATATGATTGATTGATCGACTGGTGGCTACACAAAATATTTTAAAATTGTCCCAGGCTACCCTTTTAGGTACTGTGTCAGCATGAGAGAACTTTTTCAGTGTTCTGCTGACTCAAGGGAAGTAGGCCAAATTTTTTTTCTTTTTCCTTGTATTTTTCCCCTTGGAAAAATGTAACTTCCCTCATTGCAGACATTTAGGGTTTTTTGTTCTTCAAAGTGATGTAATGTGCCTGTCTTGATCTAGTAAATCGCATCTCTATAACACCTAAATTCACTTAGACTGAGTAGAGAACAGGTGCCAAATGAAGAAGCCAAGTCCACCAAGGAAGGTTGGAATCCTAAATTAAAGGATGCAGCTGTACTGAACTTCAAACAGAGAAGCATCTGTAAGATTGTCTCGCATTCCCTGTTTTGGTCTCAAAACTGACCAGAGGCCAATGGGACAGGAAGTTTCCATTTTCCATTTTCCCCAATAAAGTCCTGAGGAACTACAGCAGTATGGAACAGTATTAGAGGTTGTTAATCTCAGGAGCCCTGGTACTGATTCAGTCAATCAGTAGTATTTCTTGAGCACCTACTGTGTGTTGTACTAATTCAAGGGGTGGGACTACAAGAGAGTTAGTAGTTATGATCCTTGCTCTTTAGTAGTTTACAATCCTCAGTGTCACAAGCCCATAATCTTAGAGTTGTCCTTGACTCCTCTCTCTCATTCAACTCACATATTCAATCCGTCATCAAATCCTGTCAGTCCCACCTTCACAACATGGCTAAAATCCGCCCTTTCCTCTCCATCCAAACTGCTACCACGTTAACACAATCAATCATCCAATCCCATCTGGATTACTGCATCAGCTTTCTTGCTGACCGCCCAGCCTCCTGTTTCTCCCTTCTCCTGTCCATGTTTCACTCTGTCCATATTGTACTCTGCTGCCCATATCATTTTTCCACAAAAACATTCAGGACATGTCATCCCTTTCCTCAAAAAACTCCAGTGGTTGCCCATCCACCTCCCTATCAAACAAAATCTCCTCAATGTTATCTTTAAAGCACTTCATCACCGTGCCCATTCCTTCCTCACCTCGCTTCTCTCTTTCTACAACCCAAGTTGCACACTTCACTCCTCTAGTGAAGCAGTTCAGAGAAGCAGCATGGCTTAGTGGAAAGAGCATGGGCTTGGGAGTCAGAGGACCTGGGTTCTAATCCTGGCTCCACCATTTGTCTGCTGTGTGACCTTAGCCAAGCCACTTAACTTCTATGGGCCTCTGTTACCTCATCTGTAAAATGGAGATTATGACAATGAGCCCCATGTGGGACAACCTAATTACCTTCTATCTACCCCAGCACTTAGAACAGTGCTTAGCTCATGGTAAGCACTTAACAAATACCATAATTATTATTATTATTAGGGCTAACCTTCTCAGTGTGCCTTGATCTCATCTATCTCACCACCAACCCTTAACCCACATCCTGCCTCTGGCCTGGAATACCCTCCCCCCCTCAAATCCAACAGACAATTACTCTCCTCCCCTTCAAAGCCTTATGGAAAGCACATCTCCTCCAAGAGGCCTTCCCAGACTAAGCTCCACATTTCCTCATCTCCCACTTCCTTCTGCATCATTCTGACTTGCTCGTTTTTGTCTCCCTCCCGCACCAACTCCAAAACACTTATGACACTTATCTGTAACTGAATTTATTTGTATTGACGTCTGTCTCCCCCCATCTAGACTGTAAGCTCATTGTGGGGAGGAAAGTCACTGTTTATTGTTGCATTGTACATTCCCAAGTGCTTAGTACAGTGTTCTGTACACAATAAGCACTCAAAAATTATGATTAAATGAATGATCAGGGAGATAGACACTAAAAATATTATAGGTAGGAGGAAATACCAAACTTGAAAGATAAGTACATACGTGATATGAGGTGAGGGAGGAAGGAGTTTCCAAGTGCTTCAGGGATATATAAGTGCTGAAATATCTGGGAGAATATAGAGTGGGATACTGGCTATTGGACACAGAGACATGTGATTATGTAGGCATGTAGCATAGCAATTTTATGTCATATTAAATATTTTGAGGGTACCCACAAAAATCTAGAGCATTTCTCTGGGGAATCTAGGATCCCTTCATACTCCCTTGCTCCAGTCATTATATTCTCCTTTCAAGTCCTCGTAAATGAGGGCATTATTTCTGAGCCCAGAATTTTGAGGCAGGAGCTGTGGTGGAGGGAGGTCATAAGCTTAAAATAAAAATACCGGTCATAAAGGAGTCCAGAGCCATATTTGAACTACACAGGGAAGATCAGCTGAAGAGCCTAAACTATATGCTATAAAACCACGGCATAGCATCCATCCTGAAACTATGTGTCTATAAATGAGGGTTCATTTTTGTCTCACTCTCTCCATTGCCCACATTTTTATCTCTCATTACAGCCACACATGTTTGAGTTCGTGCCCCCATTGATCAGTCAAACCATGATATTTATTGAGAGCTTATTGTGTGCAGAGCACTGTACCAAAGGTTGGGGAGAGTACAACGGATTTGGTAGATATGTTCCTTATCTCCTGAGAGCTTTGAGTCTCAAAGGGGAGATAGACATAGAAATATATCACTGCTATTCATTCATTCACTCAATAGTATTTATTGAGCGCTTACTGTATGCAGAGCACTGTACTAAGAGCTTGGAAAGTACAAATTAGCAACATATAGAGATGGTCCCTACCCAACAACGGGCTCACAGTCTAGAAAGGGGAGACAGACAACAAAGCAAAACAAGTAGACAAGTGTCAATACCATCAGAATAGATGAATACAATTGTGGCTATATACACAGCATTAATAAAATAAATAGAGTAACTAATATGTACAAATATACACAAGTGCTGTGGGGAGGGGAAGGAGGTAGGACAGAGGGAGAGGATGGGGTGATGGGGAGGGGAGGAGGAGCAGAGGAAAGGGGGGCTCAGTCTGGGAAGGCCTGCTGGAGGAGGTGAGCTCTCAGTAGGGCTTTGAAAGGAAAAAGAGAGCTAGTTTAGTGGATGTGTGGAGGGAGGGCATTCCAGGCCAGGGGTAGGACGTGAGCTGGGGTTCTACAGTGGGACAGGCGAGAATGAGGCACCGTGAGGAGTTTAGTGGCAGAGGAGTGGATTGTGCATGTTGGGCTGTAGAAGGAGAGAAAGGAGGTGAGGTAGGACGGGGTGAGATGATGGAGAGCTTTGAAGCCAGTATTGAGGAGTTTTTGCTTGATACGCAGGTTGATAGGCAACAACTGGAGATTTTGCTATCTACATAAGTACTGTGGAGCTGAGGATGGGATAAATATCAAGTGCTTAAAAGGTACAGATCCAAGTGCATGGGTGATGCAGAAGTGGGAAGAAGCAGGGGAAATAAGGGGAGGGCCTCTTGTAGGGGATATTATTTTAATAAGGTTTTGGAAATGGGGAGAGTAGTGGTTGGCTGTATATCAATGGGGAGGGGTATCCAGGCCAGGGACGGATGTGAGTAAGGAGTCAGAGTTAACCTAGACAAGATCAAGGTACAGTGAGAAGGTTGGCGTTAGAGGAAAGATATGTGAGGGCTGGGTATTAGGAAATAGCTAAGGTATATGGCAGCAAGATGATTGAGTGCTTTAAAGCCTGTGGTAAGGTGGTTCTGTGGATGCGGAGGTGGATGAGCATGCCCTGGAAGTTCTTGAGGAGTGGAGAAATATGTACTGGGTTTTTTTAGAAAAATCATTTGGGCAGCAGAGCTAAACAAGAACTAGAGTAGAGAGAGGCAGCAGGCAGGGAGGTCAGCATGGAAACTGATGCATTAGTCAAGGCACATAGGATAAGTTCTAGATTAAGCCTAGCAGTTTGGGTGGAGATGAACGGGAAGATTTTAGAGATGTTGTGAAAGTAGAACCAAAACAAATTCATGACAGATTGAATATATGGGTGGAATGAAAAAGATGAGTCGATGATAATGTCGAGGTTATAGGCTTGTGAGACAGGGAAAATGGGGGTCCTCTGCAGTGATAGGGAATAAATGGAGAGGACAGGGTTTGGTTGAGAAAATTAGCAGTTCTGTTTTGGGCATGTTACATTTGAAGTTTTGGCAGATAATCCAAGAAGAGATTCATTCATTCAATTGTATTTATTGAGCGCTTACTGTGTGCAGAGCACTGTACTAAGCGCTTGGGAAGTAAAGTTGGCAACATATAGAGATGGCCCCTACCCAACAGTGGGCTCATCCTGAAGACAGGAGAAATGTGAGGCTGTGAAAAGAGAGAGGTAGGTTCTGAATATGGAGATTTGGGAATTATCTTCAGAGAGGTGGTAGTTGAATAATAGGAGTGAATTCATGGATGTAGAAGGAGAATAAAAGAGTCCTGGAACTGAGACTTGAGAGACTCCCACAGTTAAATGGGTTGAAGGCTGAGGACCAACCTGTATAAGAGACTGAGAATGAGCAGCCAGAGAGATAGGAGGAAAACCAGGAGAGGAGAAAATCAGTGAAGCTAAGATTAGATAGTGTTTCCAGGGGAGAGGGTGGTCCACAGTGTTGAAGGCAACTGAAAGGCAGAGGAGGATTACAGCAGAGTAGGGGCTGTTAGGTTTGCCAAGAAGCAGATCACTGCTGACCTTTGAGAGGATAGTTTCCATGGAGTGAAGAGGGAGGAAACTAGATTGAAAGGGGTCAAAGGGAGTGTTGGAGAAGAGAAAGCAGCAGCAGAGAGTGTAGATAATTTGTGCAAGAGGCTTGGAGAGGAGTGATAGAAGGGAGATGGGCAATAACTAAAGAGAGCCATGGGGTCAAGGGAAGTATTTTTTTGGGAGGGAGGGAGGAGAGGAGGTAGGGAATATATGAGCATGTTTTAAAGCAGTGGTGAAGGAGAAAGTGTTTTGATAAGGTGTGAAGGTATGTTGTCAGAGGCTCAGATGGAAGGGGTAGATTGTAAGAGGAATGGGGAGATTTCCTCTTGAGATACTGCTGGGAAAGATGTAAGAGCCAAAGAAGGAACAGGAGGAGGGGCTGGATAGGAGCGGGGGAGATCACGCCCTTTTGTGGACTCAATAAATCTCACCACATTGCATAAATTCCACTTAAAAAAATATATCTTAAGGTTCAACTAACCCAAATTTATTTCTTTAGGACCTTTATTTTTTATTTTTACTTTCTCTATTTTGACTTGGGTAGGCCATCGTTCACTCGTGTGCCAATAAGCCACTTTACAGATTTCCTCACTTAATGTTTTTGCCTCCGAAATTTCAAATGATGGATGAGAAGTTGTATTTCTGCCAGGGGGGATCTGTGCACAGTTTACCTTTGAGTTTCTCTTTACCTTCTTTCTTTGTTCCTTCCTTTGTTCCATTTTTCCCTTCCTCATCCTTACAAGTCAGGGCTATGCAGAAGGGAGAGGGAGAGAGGCGGGCTTGGTCAGAGAAGGCCTCTTGGAGGAGATGTGCCTTCAATAAGGCTTTGAAGTGGGGGAGAGTAATTGTTTGTCGAATTTGAGGAGGGAGGGCATTCCAGGCCAGTGGCAGGATATAGGCGAAAAATCGGTAGTGAGATAGGTGAGTCTGAAGTACAGTGAGAAGGTTAGAATTAGAGGAACGAAGTGTACTGGGTGGGTTGTAGTAGGGGAATAGAGAGATGAGGTAGAAGAGGGCAAGTTGATTGAGTCTAGGCTGTAAGCTCATTGTGAGCAGGGAATATGTCTGGTAATTCTTATTTTGTACTCTGTCAAGCACTTAGTACAATGCCCCTTCTAGACTGTGAGCCCATTGTTGGGTAAGGAACTTCTCTATACATTGCTGATTTGTACTTCCCAAGCACTTAGTACAGTGCTCTGCACCCAGGAAGCGCTCAATGCACACAGTAAGCACTCAGTAAATGCAGTTGAATGAATGAATGAATGAGTGTATGAGAGCTAATGATGAGGAGTTTCTGTTTGATGCAGAGGTAGATGGACAACTACTAGTGTTTCTTAAGGAATGGGGATACATCACCTGGAAGTTTTTTTGGTAAATGATCTGGGCAGAAGAATCAAGTATTGTCTGGAGTGGGGAGAGACAGGAGGCATGGAGGTCAGCAAGGAGGTTGAAAATGTAGGTGAGGAGTCAGGTAAGCTAGACCAAACAGGGTGGCATAGTGGACAGAGCAAAGGCCTGGGATTCAGAAGGTCATGGGTTCCAAACCTGACTCCACCATTGGTCTGCTGTGTGCCCTTGGCAAGTCATTTTACTTCTCTGTGCCTCAGTTCCCTCATCTGTAAAATGAGGATCTAGACTTTGAGCCCCATGTGGGACAGGGACTGTTTCCATGTGAGCCTGCTGCTGGGTAGGGACTGTCTCTATGTGTTGCCGACTTGTACTTCCCAAGCGCTTAGTACAGTGCTCTGCACACAGTAAGCGCTCAATAAATACGATTGATTTGATTGATTGATCCCCATTTGTTTGTATCCAACCGTAGCGCTGAGTACAGTCCCTACACATAGTAAGCGCTTAAACAAATACCATACGTATTAGGAGCAGCATGGCCTAATTTAGAAAGCATGAGCCTGGGAATCAGAAGGTCATGGGTTCTAATCCCGACTCCACCACTTGTCTACTGTGTGACCTTGGGCAAGTCACTTAATTTTTCTGTGCCTCAGTTCCCTCATCTGTAAAATGGGGATTAAGACTGTGAGCCCTGTGTAAGTCAGGGACTTTGTCCAACCCAAACATCTCGTATCTACCCCAGCCCTTAGAACAGTGCCTGGGACATAGTAAGTTCTTAACAAATACCATAATAATAATTATTATTATAGAAGAGATCGAGGTTCAGTGAGTAGGTTCATTCATTCATTGTCGTATTTATTGAGTGCTTATTGTGTGCAAAGCACTGTACTAAGCGCTTGGGAAGTACAAGTTGGCAACATATAGAGATGGTCCCTACCCAACAACGGGCTCGGCGTTAGAGTAGCAAAATGTTCAGCCTGGGTTTTAATAGGAAAATTATAAGTTATAATTTATACATTGTATAGAGTAAAAACCATAAATTATATAGATTATCATTTATAAAGATCACAGATTATAATTTGTAATTTGTATGGTGTAATTCATATGTCATAGACTATGATTTATAAATCATATTGATTATAATTTATAAATTACATAGATTATCTTTGTAAATTATATAGAAAGCTTTGATTTTCAAATCACTTATAGGTTACTCATGTCAGTGTGTCCTCATAAAATTCCTGTGACGTAGAGAGAGAGAGAGAGGTAGATATTATTTTCCCCATTTGGCAACTGAGGAAATTGACAGAAAGAGGTTCTGTAGTTTTTCTGGAGTCAAACAGTAGGCACATGAGAAGCAGCATGGCATAATAATAATAATAATGGGATTTATTAAGCGCATACTATGTGCAAAGCACTGTTCTAAGCACTGGGGAGGTTACAAGGTGATCAGGTTGTCCCACGGGGGGCTCACAATCTTAATCCCCATTTTACAGATGAGGGAACTGAGGCACAGAGAAGTTAAGTGACTTGCCCAATGTCACACAGCAGATATGTGGCAGAGCTGGCATAGTGAGAAGCAGCATGGCATAGTGGATACATCATGGGCCTGGGTGTCAGAAGGTCATAGTTTCTAATGCCAGCTACACCACTTGTCTGCTGCGTGACCTTGGGTAAGTCACTTTACATCCTGGGACTCAGTTACCTCATCTGTAAAATGGGGAATTGGGACTGTGAGCCCTGAATCGGACAGGGACTGTGTCCAACCGTCCAAGCCTGTTTGCTTGTGTTCACCCCAGCACTCAGTACAGTGCCTGGCACATAATAAGTGCTTAACAAATACCATTAATCATTTTTATTATTACATGGAAGAGCTGAAACGAGAATCCAGTTTCTCAGACAGCTAGACTGGAATGCTTTCCAAGACAATATGATTCTTCTCCAGATAGAGAGCGATTCTCATTGGGCAAGTATTATCTTCTAGACTGTGAGCCCATTGTTGGGTAGGGACTGTCTCTATATGTTGCCGACTTGTACTTCCCAAGCGCTTAGTACAGTGCTCTGCACACAGTAAGCGCTCAATAAATACGATTGATGATGATGATGATGATGACAGCAAGTACTCAATAAATACGATTGAATGAACGAATTAATATATTCATGCAGAGTTTTTGGTGGGGTTTTTTTTGTTTGGTTATTTTTTATCTTTCCTTTAAGGGAAAGTCAGAATATAATCCATGACCAATAATGGTTAGCAGCATCTGTAGAAGACAAAATGCCTGTTGTTTGGTGTGCCACTGAGAGACTCCAGTCACATAGCAATCTCCCTCCCCGAACAAACAGCATCTTAATGTTAAAACCACTGATGCATCCAAATACCTCAACCAGAAGAATCTTAACGACCCATCTTTAATTTCACTAAATGCATCAGAGCTGATTGTTTCTATTGATTTTTGTGCAAATTTCAAAAAAGAGCAAAGCTGATCAATAATTTCTACCCCCAATGAATTTTATTAAATTTTGAATTGATCATCAGAGACCCGCATTTGAGATTTCATGAAAATGCATCTGAAGCCAATCCTGAAAAGGTATGATTTCTTCTGAATTTGGCTGACACTTTGAAGTGACAATAAAAGTAAATCAGTCACTCAGTCATATTTATTGTGTACTGTGTGCTGAGCCCTGTACTAAACACTTGGGAGAGTACAAGCAGAGAGGCAGTGTGGCTAAGTGGGAAGAGCCCAGGCTTTGGAATCAGAGGTAATGGGTTCAAATCCCAACTCCGCCAACTGTCAGCTGTGTGACTTTGGGCATGTCACTTAACTTCTCTGTGCCTCAGTTCCTCATCTGTAAAATGGGGATTAAGACTGTGATCCCCACGTGGGACAACCTGATCACCTCGTATCCCCCCCAGCACTTAGAACAGTGCTTAGTACATAGTAAGCACTTAACAAATACCATCAATATTATTATTATTACAATATAACAATAAACAGATACATGCCCTGAAAAAAATAATAATTGTGGAATTGGTTAAGCACTTACAATGTGCAAAGTACTACACCAAGCACTGAAGTAGATATAAGATAATCAGGTCAGACACAGTCCTTACTCACATGGGGCTCCCAGTCTAAATAAGAAGAAAAGCAGGTATTGAATCCCCAGTCTACAGATGATGAAACTAAGGCATAGAGAAGTTAAATGACTAGCTCAATGTCACGCAGCAGGCAACTGGCAGGACCAGGATTATGACCCTGGTCCTCTGACTTTCAAATCTGTTCATTTCACTAGGCCACACTGCTTCTCAAGAAAATAAAAAATAAAAAAGAGAGAGTGGGGGGAGACAAATGACTGTGTCATCAGGAAACAGTTCTTAAATCAACTTGGGTTGTTCCAGTATTATAATATATGATGAAAATGTATGCAAGAGGAGGACATAGGGGAATACAATTCTGGGACCATTTAAGAGACTACAAATGATGAGTTATTCAGGATTTCCAGTGTAAATAACAGCTATTTGGATCATTGCAGTCAAGTATGCTGAGGGTTTCTTTCAACAAAAGTTCTTCAAATTTCTGCACAATTGCTACAAGAGGCAGCATGGGAAGAGAACATGACTGGAACTCAGAGGTCCTGGGTTCTGATTCCACAACCGCCCCTTGCCTGCTGTGTGACATGTCACTGAATTTCTCTAAGTCTCAGTTTACTCATCTGTAAAATGGGAATTCAGTACCTGTTCTCCCTCTGACTTGGTCTTGAGTACCTATGAAGGACAGGGGGCTGCATCCAACCTAATTGTCTTGTATGCACCCCAATGCTTTGTACAGTACTTGGGAACTAATAAGCTCTTAATACCCCAGTCGGTCAATGGTATTTACGAAGTGCATATTGTGAGCAGAGCACTGTCCTAAGCACTTAAATGATTATCATTCAGAGATCTCTAACAGAAAAATACTTATCCCTTCCTCCCTCTTTTCCTGAGTCGTTATTGTTTAGTCTTGTTTGGCAGAGTCCTGACAAATCTGAATCTGATCTGAATCAGATAAGTTGAGAGTGTTTATTAAGGGAGACTACAGGGGCAAGAAAAAGGAATAGGAAGTGGATATATGGATATACGTTTTTATATAGATACCTCAATATGTGTTGTGAAACAAATTCTGAAAATAAGGATGGAAGTAAAATGAACCTCAGGCAAGCAGCTAACATAAATGATTGAGCAATAATTTAAAAAGGGGCTAGAACCCTTCTAATTTGAGCAAGGAAATGACCAAAGTATAACTTGATCCTCAAATAATGTGTAGCTGTCATTTGTGTCCTAATATGTGGTAGCAGGATGAAGGTTTGGAGAAAGAGTTGACCCTGGAGTGTGACCATTAAGGAAAAGTCCTATCTTTGTGGGAAACCCTCCTCCAAGGGGCCTCAAGCCCCCTCCTCACCAACTGAGTCTCCCTCTCTCCCACTTGCCACCCCTGAAAACATACTTATCTGGCTCTTTTGGACAAAACTAGCAGCTGTGTGGATTTACCACTTTAAACAAAAAATATGGCATTTGTTAAACGCTTAGTATGTGCCGAGCACTGTTCTAAGTAGTCAGGTTGTCCCATGGGGGGGACTCCAGTGGCTACCAATCAACCTATGCATCAGGCAAAAACTCCTCACTCTCGGCATCAAGGCTCTCGATCACATCACCCCCTCCTACCTCACCTCCCTTCTTTCCTTCTACAGCCGAGCCTGCACCCTCTGCTCCTCTGCCGCTAAGCTCCTCACTGGGCCTCGTTCTTTCCTGTCCCACCATCGACCCCTGGCCCACGTCCTCCCCCTGGCCTGGAATGCCCTCCCTCCGCACATCCGCCAAGCTAGCTCTCTTCCTCCCTTCAAAGCCCTACTGAGAGCTCACCTCCTCCAGGAGGCCTTCCCAGGCTGAGCCCCCACCTTCCTCTTCCCCTCCTCCCCCTCCCCATCCCCCCACCTTACCTCCTTCCCCTCCTCACAGCACCTGTATATATGTATATATGTTTGTACATATTTATTACTCTATTTCTTTTACTTGTACATATTTATTTTATTTATTTTATTTTGTTAATATGTTTTGTTGTCTGTCTCCCCCTTCTAGACAGTGAGTCCGCTGTTGGGTAGGGACTGTCTCTATATGTTGCCAACTTGCACTTCCCAAGTGCTTAGTACAGTGCTCTGCACACAGTAAGCGCTCAATAAATATGACCGAAAGAATGAATGAATGCCTCACAGTTTTAATCCCCATTTTACAGATGAGTTAACTGAGGCACAGAGAAGTTAAGTGGCTTGCCCAAGGTCACACAACAGACAAGTGGCGGAGCCGGGATTAGAACCCTTGTACTCTGACTCCCAAATCTGTCTTGACCAGCCAGGAAAGGGCTCTAAGTTGTAGCTCCTGGAAGAGGGAGCAGCATGGATTAGTGGATAGGGCACAGACCTTGGAGTCAGAAGGACCTGGGTTCTAATCATGCCTCCAGCACTTGTCTGCTGGGTGACTATGGGCAAGTCACTTCTCTGTGCCTCAGTTACCTCATCTTTAAAATGGGGATTAAGAATGTAAACTCCATGTAGGTTAGGGACTGTGTCCAACCTGATTAACGTATATCTATGCTAGTGCTTAGAAGAGTGCTTGGCACATAGTGATAAAGATAACAATAACAATGATGGTATTTATGAAGTGCTTACTATGTGCCAGGCACTGTACTAAGCACGGGGGTAGGGGGTATTGAATCAAATAGCACTGGACACAGTCCCTGTCCCATGTGGGGTTCCCAGTCTTAATCCCCGTTTTACAGATGGGGTAACTAAGAGAAATGAAGTGACTTTTCCAAGGTCACATGGCAGACAAGTGGCAGAGCCACAGTTAGAACCCGTGATGTTCTGACGCCCAGGCCTGTGTTCTATTTGCTATGCCATGCTGCTTCCACTTAAGTATAAATAATAATAATAATTTTAACTGCTAGCCTAGAGGTCAGCACACCTTCCCCTGTCAAGGCTCTCAGCTCTTGGGTTACTGAGGCAGGAGACTTGCACCAATCCCACCTCCTTCCCCACTGGTGGCAAATAGGTCGCACCCAAAGAATGGGGCTCACCTGGCACAGTACCTGAGACAACTGACTACTGCCCCTCTCTCTTTGTTCCAGTCCTCATTCAGGAAAGTGTAATTTGGGACTGTTTGTGCTGTTTTGTAAACACTTATGATAGGCCAATCATTCCCTTAGGAGCTGAAGTAGATAAGGCACAATCAGATAAGATACAGTCTCTGTCCCTCACAGGGTTCAAAGTCTGAAGGGGAGGGAGAGCAGTTATTTGATCTTTATTTGACAAGTGAAGAAACTGAGGCACAGAGGAGCAAAGTGACTTGCCTAAGATCACACAGAAGAGAAGGGAGGGTGCCAGGATTTGAGTCCATTGCTCCCATCTTCCAGTCCTGTACTCTGTCCACTAGGCTATGCTGCTTCTGTTTGCAGAGGGCTTAGTCAGCTGTTGGCTCTCTGTAAATTTGCCTGTCCAAAAGGCTTGAAAGGAAAATACTGATTGTTAGCATGGGATAGAGGGAACTGTGAGACATCAGGCCACAGACGATCCAGGGGAAGAAGTGAGGGGCACAAAGACACAAAGGATGGGTGAAGTAAAGAGAACAAGAGTGGCAGAACAAAGGATAAAATAAAGAATGGCTAAATCAAAGCTGGATAAACCTCGTTAATATTTTTTCACAACACTTACTAAGCGCTCCCAAGAAGCTCATTAAGGTCTCTTTCAAAGCCCCATTTTATTTTGCCAGCCCAAGACTGAGCGTGAGTCTCATTAATATCACTGGAGAACTCAGAAGTAGTGGGAGAAAAAAGAGAAGCGTCTTCATCCAATTTCCAAAGAACAGCAAGGCTGTGAAGCTTTTGACCAAATTAAAACAATGGCTGAGAACTGCCACTCCATTGTTGCTTTTTAAAAAGCAAATCCACCCTTAGATGCCAAATGAACAAATTGCTGTTTCCAAGAAGAATGCTTTCTTTCCCAGGGCTCACTCAGATCTTGACATTTCTGATCTGGTTCAATTACAGGCAATATAAATTGAATACTAATAGTGCTAGAGGATTGGAGGCTTGTCTATATAATAGTTGATGAAATATTTGTATTCATACAATTTCTGCTTGCCAAGTACATTTTTTTAAGAGAGTGGTGCAATATTCAGATGCCAAAAAACATAAAATAGAAAGACTGTGTACTAATTTAAAAAGCACAGGACTGAGGGTCAGAAGAGCTGGGTTCTAATCCCAGTTCCACAATTTACTTGCTGTGTGACTTTGGGTAATTCATCTAACTTCCCTGTGCCTCTGTTTCCTCTTTTGTAAAATGGGAATTTACAGATCTTTCTCTGTCCCTTACTCTGTAAATCCAATGTGTCTGATATCAATCAATCAATCAATCGTATTTATTGAGCGCTTACTGTGTGCAGAGCACTGTACTAAGCGCTTGGGAAGTACAAGTTGGCAACATATAGAGACAGTCCCTACCCAACAGTGGGCTCACAGTCTAATGACTATATTGTATCTTGTACAGCACTTAGAACAGTGTTTGGGATATAGTAAGCACTTAACACAATTATTACTATTAGAATTATTTAAAAAAGGAAAAACAAAGACAAATTTGTAGGCACAGGGCCAGTTAGTGAAAGGACAAATTGATCATTTCTCTAAATACTGAATAGTTAAAAACATTTGGCAGTAAACTCACTATCACAGATAAATTGTTTATGGAAATGCAACCAAACATATGTGATTAAAGAAACCTAAGGTTAAATAAAGAAAACCCTCCCTCAGCCTCTACCGTGTGTCTCTAGCAGTGGAAATTACCATTGTAATATAGTATTTCAAATTCCAATTAGTTCCACTAACCTAGAAATGAATCCTTACTTCTGAGATGCTGGCATGCCCAATCCAATTTAAACTACCGTTGAAGAAGGCAGGCACAAGATCAATCAGGCATTTTAGTCCCTTCTCAAATTGCACTGATGACAGAATCACACAAACCAGAACCGTCTCGCAAGACATTGGCTGACGTTCACTTCCGCAGACATTTGTCAGCCACACGTCCTTTCATCAGAATGAATTTAAGCAGAGAGATAGTCCTTGATTCCTGCAAGGTTTCCCATCGATCTCACCGCTCTCCTGGTATATACGGAGGATGAGCCGGCTGAGGAAAAGGACTTTATTTATGTGGTGTAGCTGACAGTAAACAATGATGCTCTCTCTCCCCAGTGCTGAGAGTCAGCAGTCACCTGCCAAGTTCCAGTCCATTATATCTTCAAGCGTCTTTGATTCATACGGATTTCAGAGCCATTCTTAAATATAAAAAAAAAAACCTCTAGCCAATGCGCTCAATAAAACTGTGCAAAAGGTTTGTTAGGCCCAGTGCTTTCTCTGGGAGTTTTATATTCTACATCATTTGAAGAGAACCAGTTTTAAAAGTTGCCTTTCAAAGCACTGTTAAGACCCAGAGATTTTCGTTGAAAGTGAACAGTTACAATTTCAGATTAAACCGGTGATCCTGAAATGTCCAGTGTGTAAGCTTCTCCTTGAGTATAAAGTTAACCACCTTTGGGAAGCTGCTTTCAGTCATTCAGGCATGTCCAACTCTTTCAGGCTTCGTTGCACTCGATAAGACTCTAGTGGTCTGACGGAATTAATATAGCTGCCTAATACGCCTCGTTGACAAATTAGGCCCAGAAAGTCTCTGCCAGAATGGTCATTTGCATACCCTGCTTCTCAGGGTCATCTGTGGCTATGAAAGGCAAGATGAGATCACCAAGAGGAACCTAAAACACAACCCATTTATCGGCATCGAAGCGGTGTTTACTGTGACGTCCCAGGATTGTTCATTTGAGGAAAATGGATGACTCCTCAGACACAAGCAGTTTTCTGATGTAAGACTGGCATGGATCCAGACTTCAGCTGCGCTGTAGCAAAGGGGGATTTTCTTA
This sequence comes from Tachyglossus aculeatus, assembly GCF_015852505.1. Classification (NCBI taxonomy): domain Eukaryota; kingdom Metazoa; phylum Chordata; class Mammalia; order Monotremata; family Tachyglossidae; genus Tachyglossus; species Tachyglossus aculeatus. Next base: position 80,151,609 of record NC_052066.1, on the reverse strand, counting down.
CCTCTTCAAAGTTAACACCTATGTAAATAAACTTAGCAGTAGCACTTTCAGCCAGCTATGCCTGAGTTTCTCTTGCATCAGGAGTAATGGCTACCAATTACAAAGAAAAGCAATTCTTATTAGGAATATCGTGTTCTGGCATTCACGGCTTTATTAGCAGCGTGGCTCCGTGGAAAAAGCGCGGGCTTTGGAGTCAGAGGTCAAGGGTTCAAATCCCGACTCCGCCACTTGTCAGTTGTGTGACTTTGGGCAGGTCGCTTCACTTCTCTGGGCCTCAGTTCCCTCATCTGTAAAATGGGTATTAAGACTGTGAACCCCCCGTGGGACAACCTTATTACCTTGTAACCTCCCCAGCACTTAGAATAGTGTTTTGCACATAGTAAGTGCTTAATAAATGCCATCATCATTATTATTATTATTAAGCAAAATCGTCTGTACTGAAATTTTCCAAAACAAGGTGTTTTGTTAATAATACTAATAATAAAAATAACAATGAAATAATAGCTTTGTTAGGCATTTACTATGTTCAAGCATTGTTCTAAGTGCTGGGATAGATACAAGATGATCAGGTTGGACACAGTCCCTGTCCCATATGGGGCTCACAGTCTAATTAGGAAATCCATTCTTCTAGATTGTGAGCCCACTCTTCTAGATTGTGAGCCCACTGTTGGGTAGGGACCGTCTCTATATGTTCCCAACTTGTACTTCCCAAGCGCTTAGTATAGTGCTCTGCACACAGTAAGTGCTCAATAAATACGATTGAATGAATGAATGAATGAATTAGGAGGGAATATGGGTATTGAGTCCCCATATTACAGATGAGGAAACTGAGGCACAGAGAAGTTAAGTGACTTACCTAAGGTCACACAGCAGACAAGTGGCAGAGATCAGACCCCAGGTCCTCTCTCTCCCAGGCTCTTTTCACTAGGCCATGATGTGTTAATGAGAAAATTGGATTTCTAACCTGATACGGAAAAGCCTTCATAAGGTAAGGTTGGCTCAGTCACAGCTGCCCATGTTAAGGGGGTCTTTAAGACCCTTTATGCTGTTGAATCATTTCCCGACCCATGGTGACACCCCGGACACATCTCTCCCGGAACACCCCGCTCTCCATCAGCAGTCATTCTGGTAGTGGATCCAGAGAGTTTTCTTGGTAAAAATATGGAAGTGGTTTACCGTTGCCTCCATCTGTGCATTAAACTTGAGTTTCCGCCCTCGACCCTCCCATGCTGCTGCTGCCCAGTACAGGTGTTTTGACTTGTAGCAATCAATCAATCAATCAATCAATCGTATTTATTGAGCGCTTACTATGTGCAGAGCACTGTACTAAGCGCTTGGGAAGTACAAATTGGCAACACATAGAGACAGTCCCTACCCAACAGTGGGCTCACAGTCTAAAAGGGGGAGATTGCCTTCTAATTGCTAGCTACTGCCCAACCTAGGAATGGAATGGGTAGGCCTCTGCTTGACTCTCCCTCCCGTAGCTGAGACAGGTGGGGTAATGGAAACTCTCCAGGTGGGACTCTGAGAGGTTAAGACCCCCTACCTCAGTAATATCTATGCAGTGAGTCTCAATCCACTAGTGCTAATTTTAAACATTTGAGAACAATTTATACTTTATTTTTTCCTCAAAATATTACTGGTTCAATGGAAAAAACATTCACATAGTATCTGAACCTTGCGCAATAAAAATTGATAAATCACATAATTAATATTTTAGATCACTTTCAGTAGTATATAGTGCTTGTGGCTTTCCATTTATATTTTTTAGCATTTAGTTTTATCTTTTCAACTACTTTAGAACAATGCCCCAGCTGCTGTTTTGTTTCCTTTGTAGTTGTGCTAGTTAGCATACTGATATTGACAAACCTGAATTTGAAAGGTTTTAGTTTAATATTAGATCAATATGTCATTTATCAGTATATTATAAAATGCTAGATAATTTTCCAGTAAGCCAAGGTTAAAGAGGCTGGGAAGAAGATAGAAATTAAAACAAAACATATAGTTTGGTGGTATATAAGATAGTGTATCTGCACATAGAACTCTGCATTTAGTTCTGGTTCCAGCATTTTAGGAAGGATTTTTTAGTACTGAGCAAGATCAATTAAGATTACCAAGACAATCAGTGAGATGGAATAGGTTGCATGTGAACATTCACAGCATAGATTTTATTATTATTTTTAAGTGCCATTGAGTCATTTCCGATTCATAGCGACTCCATCGATATACTTTCTCCAGAACGTCCTGTGCTCTGCTATGATCTTCAAACTTTCTAATGATTCTTCTATTATTGTTGTTATGGTCTCTGTCCATCTAGCTGCTGGTCTGCCTCTTCTGTGTTTTCCCTGGACTTTTCCTAGCATTAGTGTCTTCTCCAGAAAATTAGTCCTCCTGATTATGTGTCCAAAATATGCTATTCTGAATCGAGTCATTTGGCCTTCCAAAGACCACTTTGATTTAATTTGTTCTAAAATCCATTTGTTTGTCTTTTGGGCAGCCCATGGTATTCGCAAAAGCCTTCTCCAACGCCACATTTCAGAAGAATCAATGTTCTTTCTATCCTGAGCAAAGATTAGGTCTTTACAACTTAGAAACAGGAAAATAGAGATGGTATGTCATTGAAGTTTACAGAATCTTGAAGAGGGTAGATAGGCAAGCATTCAATCAGTAGTGTTTACAAAGTCATCATTTTCAAAGAAAATATTGTACTAAGCAATTGGGAGAGTACAAGAGAAGAGGTAGGCAAAATCCCTGAACTCAAGGATTTTATAATCTAGCAAAATGTTGTTTGACAAATCCCACAGCAAGAGTGTATGGGAGCATTGTGGCCTAGTGGAAAGAACCTTGGTTCCAGTCCTGACTCTACCACTTCTCTCTTGTGTAGCCTTGGCCAAGTCACTTCGCTTCTCTGTTCCTCTGTTACCTCATCTGTAAAATGAGGATTAAGACTGTGAGCTCCAAGTGGGACAGGGGACTGTGTCCAAACCGATAAGCTTGTATCCACCCTAGCACTTAGTACAGTGCCTAGCACATAGTAAGCACTTAACAAATACCACAATTATGAACTATTATTATGCACATATCCATCATTTATTCATTTTAATGCCTGTCCCCCTCTGTAGACCGTATGCCCATTGTGGGCAGGAAAAGTGTCTACCAATCCTGTACTCTCTCAAATACTTGGTACAGTACTCTACACTCAGTAAGTACTCAATAAATGATTGACTCATTGATTTAGAGATATTAAAATAAATGCTGTCTTGCAATCTCATAATCAATTGATCAGTGGTATTGATTGAGTGCTTATTGGGTGCTGAGCACTGCACTAAGGGCTTCGGGAAGGTACAGTACAATGCAGTTGGTAGTCCTGATCCTAGTCCACAGTGTAAGCTCCTTTACAGGTCTAGAGGAACTCCCATGTGAAACATCAATTTATACAACAAACCTTAAAATCAAAATGATCATTCTTTTAGCCTTTGTTCTGCTTCATTCATCAACACTACTTCTTGTTCTGCCCTTCAGAATAGCACTTTACAAAGTATACAGATTTGCCTGTCAATATTATGAGAAAAAAAGTAAGACATGGTGTAACTTCAGGTTTCTGTGTCTGTTGGAAAAATGCAGTGGCCTATTACAGTGCAGAGGCAAAATGAGTGGTTGACATATTGGAGCTCCAATATATCAGTGAAAGTGTTGATCTCAATATGTCAGTATCTTTTCAAAAAAGCAATCATGCCTCACAACTCAACTGTTCAAGTGTTCCATATTAATGCAAATAATAAAATACTGTGTAAAACAAAGGAGTCTTTTTGAAGTGGTTCTTTGGACAGAGAACCATACCTTCAGAACTGAGACTAGATTCTATTGAACTAATAGCAGAGCTTTTAGTGAATAGTCTAAAAATCAATCAATCATATTCATTGAGTGCTTACTGTGTTCAGAGTACTGCACTGTTTGGCATAGGACAATATAGCAGAGTTGGTAGACATGTTTCCTGCACACAAGGAGCTTACATCTACAGGATAGTTTTGCCTCTCAGTTTCAAAAAATGGGAACCTTCCATGGGCTTGAAATAAAGGAAAATATAAAGGGGCTTTCATTCCAAAAATAAAAAAAAACCCATGAAAATCCATCCATTTCTCCCGTAACATCGGGGTTGTGTTCTTGCAAAATTCAGTGTTAAGGCACGATGGCACTTTAGTAATCACTATGCTCCAGGGGCACACGCACACAGATAATTCTTCCTGAAAGTGATTTACTGCAGCCGAGCAGGCTTGTGGTATCAATTAAACATTCACTCACTTCCTCAAAAGTTCATCACAAAACATTTAGTGAAAGTTTGTATTAAAGCAGAACTGGATTTACATATGAACAGTATATCTTCCAATTTTCAAAAGGTTTGGATTATCCAAGTCTTCCTGCTACCATCCAGTTTTTTTTTTCTGTTTCACAGCTTAGTAATTATTCCACCAGAAAATGGCCTAGAAAGGGAAAGTTCAATGCAAAATTTTGGGAACTTATTAGCAGCCTTGTTACAGGTTTGGTGGCATGAAAGGTTCAAATTGTTGGCTAAATGATATGGCTCATCTGGGAATTTATTTAAGGATCAGTAGGATCCAGACTGATGGGCTTCACAGGTTCTCTACCTTAGAGAAACAGTGCAGCTCAGTGGAAAGAGCACGGGCTTTGGAGTCAGAGGTCATGGGTTCAAATCCTGGCTCCGCCACACGTCTGCTGTATAACCTTGGGCAAGTCACTTAACTTCTTTGAGCCTCAGTAACCTCATCTGTAAAATGGGTATTAAGACTGTGAGCCCCACGTGGGACAACCTGATCACCTTGTATCCCCCCAGCACTTAGAACAGTGCTTTACACATAGGAAGCACTTAACAAATGTCATTATTATTATTATTAATTTCTGAAGGTACACTCAAACTAAGAGTAACCAGCATATTTGTTGGTCTATTTAGGAACTGGATATGCAATCACTTTGCCTGTTCTCGTAATTCTACTTCCTAAATCAATTGCATTGCATTTTTAATGACCCACCAAATTTTTTTTTCTATTTCTCACTTTTCACAAATAAATTAACTAGCTTGTTCAGATCCCAAAATGTACTGGCATTGATTGCCGTATATTTTAGAATGACAAAAAAAATCTTAATCATTATAGCTATAATGAGAAATAATCAGCTGTCATAGATCCAATAAAAATAATGTTTTCTTCATTTCACCATTGACTTAAGGGCACTCTGCTAGCTCTCTCCTTCCCAACTATCCATTCTCTTATCCCACTATTCTTCAGCTTGTATTCTTCATTCCTCTCAAACTAATTTACTCAATGGCCTCATTTTTCTCTCCTCTGCCAGCAATGTCTTCCTCGCACCTTTCTCTCTTCAGGAAACGTCCCCTAATTTCAAATCTGGGACAGAGGTCCAGGTCTCCTGGCTCTCAGTCTTGTACTATTTCCATAGGCCACTCTGCTTCCCAATGCAGTCATTACATTGCTCATTTTATGATAGGTGTCCAGTTCAGAGTACTGTACAAAGTAGATCCTGAGTAGAGTGTTGTTTCCATAGTAGGTGCCCAATACAGTTCCGTGCCTAGTAGAGAAGCAGTTTGGTCTCATGGAAAGAACTCTGGCTTGGGAGTTAGAGGACCTGGGTTCTAATACCGGCACTGTCAATTGCTTTCCCGGTGACCCTGGGTAAGTCACATCACTTCTCAGTGCCTCAGTTCTCCTTTTTTTTTTTTTTGATGGCATTCATTAAGCATTTGCTATGTGCAAAGCACTGCTCTAAGCGCTGGGGAGGCTACAAAGTGATCAGGTTGTCACACAGAGAGGCTCACAATCTTAATCCCCATTTTACACATGAGGTAACTGAGGCACAGAGAAGTTAAGTGACTTGCCCCAAGTCACACATCTGACAATTGTCGGAGCAGGGATTTGAACCCATTACCTCTGACTCCAAAGCCTGTGCTCTTTCCATTGAGCCACGCTGCTTCTCTGTTCCCCTCCTACTTAGACTGTGAGTCCCAGGCAGGAAAGGGACTGTGTCCAACATAACCAGCTTGAATCTATCCCAGAAAAGTGTTTGACATTCATTCTTTCAATTATATTTATTGAGCGCTTACTATGTGCAGAGCAGTGTACTAAGCACTTGGAAAGTTCAATATAGTAATAAAGAGAGACAATCCCTGCCCACAAGGGGCCTACAGTCTAGGGGGGGGGGGGGGGGGTGTCTTGACACATAGTAAGTGCTTAACAATTACCATTTTTTAAAAAAAGGATTGGAAAACATCACCCTCTGATGAGGTTTATAAAAAAAGAGATCTTCTATTGAATTTTACATTTGACACAAAAATAGCATAAAGTAGGGTGCTTTGCACATTATAGAGAAGGAGTGTGGCTCAGTGGAAAGAGCATAGGCTTGGGAGTCAGAGGTCATGGGTTCAAATCCCAGCTCTGACAATTGTCAGCTGTGTGACTTTGGGCAAGTCACTTAACTTCTCTGTGCCTCAGTTACCTCATCTATAAAATGGGGATTAAGATTGTGAGCCCCTTGTGGGACAACCTGACCACGTTTTAACCTCCCCAGCACTTAGAACAATGCTTTGCACATAGTAAGTGCTTAACAAATACCAAAATTATTATTATTATTATTATTATTATCATTACACTGCTCTGTACTCAGTACAGTACCCAATATACAATGGTTGCCAAGCATAGTGGTCTTTTCACTTTGGGTGGGCATGATATTGCCCCTCACATTGCGTATTTCCTATATTATTCCAAAGACCCACAGCTGGGACAGAGCTATGGTTGAAGCTGCTCTTGCTGGTGGGGCAGCTCCTTGGAAGCCCATTTCCATCCACTTTCAGTTCCATGTTGAGCATCTACAGTTCCCTGTGACTCAAATGACCACATTTCTGAAAACATAAGCATGGCAGAGTGTCAGTGGAGACAGCCCAGCAGATAGAGTTGGGAGAAGGAAATAGAGATACATAGAGTTCTTTTTTATGATATCCGTTAAGCGCTTACTGTGTATCAAGGACTTTCTAAGCACTGGGATAGATATAAGTTAATCATCACATTGGGCACAGTCCATATGCCACATTTGGCTCACAGTCTTCAATCCCCATTTTACAGATGAGTATCTGAGGCACAGAGAAGTTAAGTGACTTGTCCAAGATCAAACAGCAGACAAGTGGCAGAGTGGGGATTAGAACCCAGGTCCTTCTGACTCCTGGGCCTATGCTTTAACCACTAGGCTAAACTGTTTCTCTGAAAAATGGGGTTCAGAGAGTGTAATAGAGAAGAAAAGTAGAGAGGGTCAGACCAAGTTCATGCACATCTATATTTCTCATGTCATGCTTGCAGTCCCTATCAGAAATGACCGTTAGCTCAGGATTATCCCTTTATTCCATACCCTTGTATGCAGAATCAGTGTGCCTTTGAGAAGGAGCAATGCCTAGTGGATAAAGCATGGCCCCAGAGTCAGAGGACCTAGGTTCTAATCTAGGCCCCACCACGTGTCTGCCGTGTGACCTTGGGCAGGTCACTTAACTGCTGTGTGCCTCAGTTAGCTCATCTGTTAAATGGGGATTATAGCTGTGACCCTCATGTGGAGCACGGACTGTGTCCAACCCCATTAGCATGGGTATAGCCCAACAAGATGTCATTAAAGTTTGCAGCATCTTTTATTTTAGAAAGTGCTTAGTTCAGTGCCTGATGCACAGTTAGCACTTAAGAAACAAGCATGAGAAGAAGGGTTGAAGATTGTAAATTCTTTAGGAGACAGAAAGCATAAGATGTTTCCGCTCACAACTGTATTTACAGTACACACTGCTACCCTCCCAATAGGAAGTGAACTCTTTTTTACAGTTTGTAAAATCCAATCGATCAAATGTCTCACTTCTGTCATTCATTACAGTTGCATCATGATTTGAAGACATCACAACTCTGATGAAGAATGAAGAAAATGAGACATTTCTCCTATTGGATTTTGCATGTCAAAAGAGCTCATATTAAGTTTGATAACTTGATCAGTGCCCAGCAAACAGTATTTTTCAAAAGCCTTAAAAAAATTTTGTTTTCAACTCAATTATGGTGTTCTCTAGCTATCACCCAAATTATGTTCATTAGACTCAAAGTAGGTAAATTATAGATGAGTTTCTACAGTTTTTCTTTAATTCAATTTCTTATAACCCACTGGAGAGCTTCACCTGCATTTTTCTTAAAGAATGTAACCACCTGGAAGCAGAGAAGGACTGTATATACAATTAATTTCTAACTTTGTTCTCAACCTTGGAAGCAAATGAAGCAAAATGGTCTGTAGGCACATACATTTATCAAAAGTTAAAACCCCCTTGAGTCATATTGTGAGCATTTATTTAATAAATGAGCTCAATAGACCGATTTCTTCATTTTATCACTTCCTGAGAACCTAGGGCAAGTCATTTAGCCTCTCTGCCTCAGTTCTACCACCTGAAAAGTGGGATTAATAATACTGTAGAGCAGAAAACTCCAGCACAGAATTTTGCTGGAATGATAAAATGTTGGCCAGTTTTGCTGCAGAGAGAAGGTGTCCTAAACAGGAAAAAAGTGATTGAGAGTGATTTGAAATTTGCCTCTGGGAATGTGACTTCTCCTAATGAGAAGCTCTGAGTGGGAGAGTAGAGAATGATTTTCTTAGTATGGAAGGTTTTTCCCTAAGGAACAGACAAAATAGAGTTTCCTAACTATAGTGATTTTATTTAATAAGGAAATGTCACAAAACAATCTATAATGGGGAAAATACTTCTTCAAGTCAATTGTGTTTGCCTCTGAAGTGGGGCTAACCTGTGTTTTTCCAATCAGTCAGTCAGTCAGTCATATTTATTAAGCACCTACTGTGTGCAGAGCATTGTCCTAAGTGCTGGGTAAGTACAATGCAGCAATAAAGAGTGATAATAATAATAATAATAATGGTATTTTTAAGCACTTACTATGTGCAAAGCACTGTTCTAAGCGCTGGTGGGATACAAGGTTATCAGGTTGTCCCACTTGGGGCTCACAGTCTTAATCCCCATTTTACAGATGAGGGAACTGAGGCACAGAGAAGTTAAGTGACTTGCCCAAAGTCACACAACTGACAATTGGCAGAGCCGGGATTTGAACCCTTGACCTCTGACTCCAAAGCCTGTGTTCTTTCCACTGAGCCACGCTGCTGCTCTAATCAATCCCATAGTCTGTGACTCACAGCCTATAGGGAAGGACAAAGACATCAATATCAATAAACAGGCATTGATATAAATAAATAAAATTACAAATCTGTAAATAAGTATTGTGGGGCGGGGTGGGGGAAGAGCCTAGGGAGCAATTCAGGGTGGTGCAGAAGAGAGTGGGAAATGAGAAGAAATGGAGCTTTGTCTGGGAAGGCCTCTTGGAGGAGGTGTTCCTTCACCAAGGCTTTGAAGGTGGGGGAGAGCAGTTGTTTGGTGGATTTGTGAAGGGAGGGAGTTTCAGGGCTAAGGTAGGATGTGGGCCAGGGGATCAGCCGTAAGACAGACGAGATCAAGACACAGTGACAACCATCAAATGTGCCGTATGACCAGCGAAGCCCCTGTTGCAGGCTCAGGTTGTGGTTAATATTCTGGAGCCCCATAACATGGGTCTGCATTGGCTGCCCAAGGAGTGAGGGCAACCAAAAATTTATAATTATGGTATGTGTTAAGGACTTACTATGTGCCAAGCACTGGGCTAGATACAAGTTAATTAGGCTAGACACACTCCCTGCCCCCCGTGTGGCTCACAGTCTAAAGTCACTCTACATGGCTTAGTGGAAAGAGGCCAGGCTTGAGAATCAGAGGATGTGTGTTCTAATCCCAGCTCCGCCATTTGTCTGCTGTGTGACCTTGGGCAAGCCACTTAACTTCTCTGTGCCTCAGTTCCCTCATCTGTAAAATGGGGATTAAGTCTGTGAGCCCCACGTGGGACAACCTGAATAACTACCCCAGCGCTTAGAACTGTGCTTGGAAAGTAGTAGGCGCTTAACTAATACCACAATTCTCATTATTATTGGTATTCAATGAGAGAAACAACTTGGTTAACCTGCTCCAGTAATGTTTCCTGCAGCATTCAATGGCAGCTGCAGGCGGGGTGGAAAACCTATACTGTAAGGTCGTTGTGGGAGGGGAACATGTCTACTAACCCAGCTGTTCTGTATTCTCTCAAGCACTAAGCAACTAGCACCCTCGAGAAGCACTGCTGCTTAGCCAGAGAGTCAGAAAGACCTGGTTTCTAATCCCAGATCTGCCACTTGTCTGCTGTGTGACCTTGAACCACTCACTTTACTTCTCTGTGCCTAGTTACCTCATCTGTATAATGGGGATTCATAATAATAATAATAATAATGGTATTTATTATGTGCTTACTATGTGCAAAGCACTGTTCTAAGCGCTGGGGGGGATACAAGGTGATCAGGTTGTCCCATGTGGGGCTCACAGTCTTAATTCCCATTTTACAGGTGGGGTAATGGAGGCATAAAGAAGTTAAGTGACTTGCCCAAGGTCACACAGCTAAGTGGTGGAGGTAGGATTCGAACCCATGACCTCTGACTCCCAAGCCTGTGCTCTTTCCACTGAGCCACGCTGCTTCTCTGACTGTGAGCCCCATGTGGAACATGGACTGTGTCCAACCTGATTAGCTTGAATCTACTCTAGGGTGTAAAACAGTGCCTGGAACATAGTAAGTGCTTAGAAAATAAAAAATAAAAAAAGTACAGGGTTCTGCACCCAGTAAATGTTCAATACATACTATTGATTTTTAAAGGATTCAAACCAAATCTTCTATGTCAACTGCAATTGCAGAATTACCAACTCTGAGGAAAATTACTCGAATATGAACTGAGCTATGGCTAGAGATAGTTATATTAATAGAAATGATTCTGTTTAATGAACACGCCTTATGAGCATGATATAATACCTCTGTTGAATCGTTTTCAGGGAATAAATTCAATTGTCATACAATGAAACAAAAATGATTATTTCCTTAATGTTAGTACTTGAAAATTATGCAGTACAGTGCAGTCCAATTCTGTTTGTGTTATCCAGTTATTAATATGTACAACAGTTCATTGTTAGGATTATGCTACATTTAGTTCTGGAAAAGACCACCATTGCCATATATTTGGGTAGTATATTCTCAACTAGTCATAGCAGAATATGATAAAGACAGAGTCTATATTTGTAGCATGATCAGATTTCTCTGCCAGGTACCTGCTGTGTGACCTTGGGCAAGCCCTATAGTTTCTCTGTGCCTCCGTTTCCTCCTCTGTAAAATGGGGATTAAATTCTGCTTCTCCCTCCTTCTTAGACTATGAGCCCTTTGTGGGAGTGGGACTGTATCCCACCTGAATACCTTATACCTTCCCCAGTGTTTGGCATATAGTTAAGTACTTAACCAGTACTACAATTGTTATTTAAAAATTATACACTCTGTAGCCATCCTTCATATTCAAAGAAAATACCACCTGCAGTAGTGTATTTACGGACTAAAGTGTGGCCACAGAGGCCAATGTGAGACTCACTGCCATCACCACCCAAAAATTGTTCCTTGTGTTAGAAAATGTGCGACTTGAAGCACTTGGCTCAACCAGTGAAGTTGGAATGAAATTAACGTAACATGAATACCAGTACATTGATTTAGGCCCCCATGGGACAACCTGATCACTTTGTAACCTCCGCAGCGCTTAGAACAGTGCTTTGCACATAGCGCTTAATAAATACCATTATTATTATTATTATTATTATTATTATTATTATTATTATTATTATTATTACAAGGTAATGAGGTTTGACACAGCTTCAGGCTTTTGTGGCTTGTGAACCTATCTTGCCACTAGATTTAAATATGACGAAGTGGTGCTGATGGAAATGTTCAAGAAATCTGATGTGAGTTTTATATGCATTTCTCCCCCCCATCTCCCCACCGTCCAACTCTACTGTGTCCATCTAAGTTCTTTGTACAATGCTCCTACACATAGTACACTCTCAGTAAATACTATTGATTAATTGAAAGCTCCTCACAGGCAAGAACCGTGTCTTCTTTTATAGACTTCTCCCAAGTACTCTTCCTCTCTATCATCTTCTCTTCTAAAGGAAATTAAAGTTAAATTTAAATGCAAATTCAGATGTAAGACATTTATTTTTGAGAGAACTGGACGTAAGACTCTCAATAGTGGTACTCATAGCATTTCTTGAGTACTCACTTGGTGAGGAAGGATGTAGGCTCCTCCAAGAGGCTTTCCCTGACTCAGCCCTCATTTCTTTTTCTCCCATTCCCGTGTCATCCTGCTTTGCTCCCTTTATTTACCCCCTGCCTCTTCTAGAGTAAGAGTGGGCAGGGAAGGTGTCTACCAACTTTATTATATTGTACTTTCTCAAGAACTAAGTACAGTGCTCTGCCCACAGTTAGCCCTCAATCAGTATGATTATTTGAGCATAATGTCAAATGTGAGGGCTTGGGAAACAGGGATGATGGTTGTGCTGTCTACAGTAATGGGAAAGAAAAGGGGAGGACAGGATTTGGATGAGAAAGTGTGGAATTCTGTTTTAGACATAGTAAGTTTGAGGAGTCAGCTGGGCATCCAAGAAGAGATGTCCTGATGGCAGGAAGAAATGTGAGACTGCCTAGTAGAGAGGTCAAGTCAGAGGAGGTAGATATGGGAATCATCTGTGTAGAGATGCTACTTTTAGCTACGCGAGCAAAGGAGTTTTCCAAGGGAATGGGTGTTAGATGGATGATAGAAGGGCATCCAGAATTGAGCCTTGAGGGACACGCACAGTTAAGCCCCCTTTTTTCTCTCCTCCTCCCATCCCCACCCCACCCTATCTCCTTCCCCTCCCCACAGCACCTGTATATATGTTTGTACAGATATATTGCTCTATTTGTTTAACTTTTACATATTTACTATTCTATTTATTTTTTTAATAATGTGAATCTAGCTTTATTTTTATTTATTCTAATGACCTGACATCTGTCCACATGTTTTGTTGTGTTGTCTCCTCCTTTTAGACTGTGAGCCCGTTGTTGGGTAGGGACCGTCTCTATATGTTGCCAACTTGTACTTCCCAAGCACTTACTACAGTGTTCTGCACACAGTAAGTGCTCAATAAATATGACTGAATGAATGAAAGGCAGAGGAGCCAATGAAAGAGACTGAGAAGGAGCAGGAGGATCCATAGTCTTTAAAACTTTTGTCATCCACCTACCCACCCTTTATCCAGACATTTTCAGGAAGGTGAGAACCTGCTACCCTGCCCTCTTCCCTCCCTCCCCTCCCCACAGCACTTGTATATATTTGTACAGATTTATTACTCTTATTTATTTTACTTGTTTATATTTACTATTCTATTTATTTTGTTAATGATGTGCATATAGCTATAATTCCATTTGTTCTGACAATTTTAACACCTGTCTGCGTGTTTTGTCTTGTTGTCTGTCTCCCCCTTCTAGACTGTGAGCCCGTTGTTGGGTAGGGACCGTCTCTATATGTTGCCAGCTTGTACTTCCCAAGTACTTAGTACGGTGCTCTGCACACAGTAAGCGCTCAATAAATATGATTGAATGAATAAATACGATTGATTGATTGATTGAATGAGTGAATCAAGTAACCTAATGAAAATCTTTGGACATTCTGCTCACATCTACATGATAATCTCAGTATTTTTTATGTTTTTGTTTCCTTACATGAAACAACTAATAATAATAATGATACTGGTATTTATTAAGCACTTACTGTGTCCCAACCACTGTTCTAAGCACTGGGGTGGATATAACAGGTGAAAAGCAGCATGGCTCAGTGGAAAAGAGCATGGGCTTTGGAGTCAGAGGTCATGGGTTCAAATCCCTGCTCTGTCAATTTTCACCTGTGTGACTTTGGGCAAATCACTTAACTTCTCTGTGCTTCAGTTCCCTCATCTGTACAATGAGGATTAAGACTGTGAGCCCCCTGTGGGACAATCTGATCACCTTGTAATCTCCCCAGCGCTTAGAGCAGTGCTTTGCATGTAATAAGCGCTTAATAAATGCCATTATTATTATTACTATTATTATTGTATTTTATTTTTGAAAGGAAAAAAAGAAATGTGTAGAAGAGTAAAACTGGGAGGACTTTCTGGATTTTTGCATATCATTTACTGCTATTAGCCACACCTGCCCTCCTTCCCCTTCCATTAGTGATCTTTAGTATATCATTTCTCACTAGGCACTGTGGCTGGTTGTCTTTCTTCCCCTTCCTAGCTCAGGCTCTCACCAGGGCACAAAGGGTAATGTGCAGGCAAGTGAAGCTAGTAGATGAAGCCCAAATATTGGAAAACACCAGATTAGCAAATTGCCAGGATGTTGTCATTACTATAATTTTTTGTCTCCTCCCTGTGTTTTACACAAGGAGGGAATGACAAAACCTTATGAATTATGCACATGGTTCAAGTTATATATTGTTATTATCAGAGAGATTTCAGTAAAGTCTGCAGCTAAATTTCAAGCCGTGATGTGCACATCATGAATTCTATATGCTCCTTAGTAATAGGCTTTTGGGGGAAATGAAGGTTTTTAAGATGACATTTTCATTAGGTGCAGAACAAAAATTACCTCCTGTTCTTCAAAATGGTTTACATCTAGTCTTTCCAGGGCACAGGTTTTGGTTCAAATACGTGGGGAGGCAGAAACAGCAAGGGGCCTTCTCTATTCCCCCTGCCACTCCTTATTTCCACACAAAAATCAGGTCTCTGTGACTATATCCTTATTGTTTGTAAAAGCAAAATGTTACCTTTCTCAGATGACAAAATACTGAGCAGGAGTCCTCCTTTGCATTTTGTGGACATCAGGAGGGTAGGTAATGGGCTAAATTAAGACAATATATTCATACCTTAAGTGAAGAAAGAGAAAATGATTCTCAAGGGACAAAGCTAACCATCTATGTATTTATTTATGCACAACCTACGGGGCTGAGTGGAACAGATTGCATTTCCATTTTTTTGTTTTACACATTTAAATCTTGTTGTCACAATTTCTGTGCAGTGAGGTAATGTGAAGATAAGAGGTTATGCATAAGGACATTTCTTCCCTATTCCCTGTTTGCTCAGGTCTTGACCTTTTTTCCCCATACCGCTTTCTCAAATTGTTTTCCATATCCCCTAAGAGTCAATATTTCCTTTCCATATTCCTTCCCTTCCCTTTTCCAGCTGACAGCTGTCTTCTCGGGCCCTCTTACATTTCCCAGTAGGCAGCCTATTTCTCAGGTTCCCTACCCCCTCCCTGCCAGATGATTTCTAAAGTGTTCCTTCCATGAGAATTGATCATTCTCTTTGCCCAAGATCTCCATTTTTACCTTTTCTCTACCCATGGTTTACTTTGCTAGAGAGGTTAGAAAATGCAACATTCCTGGAAGCCATTTGGAATTTATATATCTTTTGTGGCCATTAACCCTTGACATATAAGCAGAAACTACCCAGGACAAGTGTATTATTTGAAATGATTTTTCTTGTGGAATTATTCATGTTTGACCCATATCTGTATGGGGCAAATCTAACATTCAGTGCTAAACTATCATTTGCAGTGAAAGTGTCATGCCCGTAAGAAAATATGTTTAAACCATGTACCAACTCCAGAGCTAACCCCATTTGCTTGAAAGAAATGCTTTGGAGGCCTTTCTGACCCCCAAATTCTATCCTCCCCACCTCATTGTCTCCATGGGAAGTCACATGACTTCCCCAAGGGTTCAGGCAAGAAAATGTGTGTTTGCCCAAGGGAAGCCTTCACTATGGGATGCAAATGAACAAATTACATTATCCATTGATTTCAAAAACCGTTTTTCATTTTTCTAAGAGTGAATTTTTTATAGAATTCTAGCTAACGTGATAAAGTTAGTAGTAGTACTTGCATGGTTAGTATTTGTGTACTGTGTACACTAACTTTTTAAGGAATGACCAGTGTCAAATGCCAGTGGTACCGAATTCATTTCAACTCTCAGAAAAAGTCAAATATGGTACAAACACTCAAATGAGGGAAAAGTAAAATCCTGTCTGGCTGCATGGTCAATCTTTTAGAAAATGAAAAGTGTTCATTTTTGAGTTTTTAGAAAGCCATGTTCTACAAAGGCATTTTCAGAGACAAAAGACACTGCAAATGATTCTATATTTTGGGAAGTGTAAATCATAAGTCAATTTTAAACAAAAATGCAATGGTTTTCTTCAGCTACTGTCCAACAGCATCAGCAGTCAGGAAGCAAGCCAATGAAAGTAAAAATGGGCCTACTCTTAACTGGTATGAAAACCTGGCTGGTCTGGTCAGTTTTTGCAAACAACTCTCACAGAAAAGATTAAAAGTTTTTCAACTCAGCTACGTTGCTTACCCACCTTCCCACCCGCACCCCCAACACGCACCACCCATGGACCAAGTCCTAGAGTCAAACTGAAGGTTCGTGTACCTTTGCGAAAGCATCCCGTGTGATGACCTGAAGGCAGAGACTAGAGTTGACTGCACAGAAGGAGGCAATGGTAAACCTCTTCCAGATTTTTACTGAGAAAACTCTATGGATACACTACCAGAACAATTGCAGGTGGAGGTGGGGTGTTCTGGGAAAGGTATGTCCATGGTGTCGCTATGGGTCGGAGACAACTCGACGGTGTAAGACAAGACAGATTTTATTGATGTTGTGAAGGAAGAACAAACCCAATTTGGTGATGGATTCAATATGTGGGGCGTATGTGAGAGACGAGCCAAGGATAATGAAAGCAAAATAAATGGTAAGCCCTTATCATGGCTAAGGTTTGTAAATTACAACGAATACTTTTCCATGTCTTGATGTTTGAAGAATGTTCAGTATATTGTGTGAATGACTCACCAGATGGACACAATGACGTCAGAAAACTGAATGCCATTGGCAAGAAACTAATTCCTAATTGTTTCAACGTGACTGAATTACACTGCACAGATTTTTTTTCTTATTCCTCTGGACTAAATCAGTAAATTTGGGCATGATTGTAATAAAGCACCTATAATTTGAAGGTGTGAAACTTGGTTAGTGCTCTGCACACAGTTAGCACTCAATAAATATGATTGAATGAATGAATGGTTGAGCTGTTTCTGGTAAAGAGTACATCAGTGGGAATTGGACACAATCCCTATTCCTAGTGAGGGGTGAGGGAGGTCATGATTAAATAATGAAAAAGAAGAGAGGGTATTGGTGTAAGGCACATAAGAAGAGACTAAGAAAAAAACAAGAAAACAAGAAGACAACAGCAAAGGTCATTAGGGGACTGTGGCTAGAGGAGCAGAATTTCAGGCTGAGTCAAGAGTCATTCCTGCAGCCACAGAACCACTGTAGCCTTCCTGAGGCTTTAAGGAGGTGGCACTGGGCTGGTGCTGTTTTTCTCTGTCCCACTGGTGTGGTCCAGGGAAGTTCGGGATGGAGGTTCCTCAGTGACATGGAGGACAGACGGTGCAACATTCTGGAGACACAGAATGGTTTCCTGCTAATAAGGAGCTTACAATCATACTCTAATCCCACCCTGAGAGTGGAAAAACATACCTGCCCCTTCACAGTTAAAAATTCCTGAGTTAAAAGTTCACAAGTTTTCAGTGGTGTTGCCCCATTGACAGTGTGTTCTGAGGTAGCTTCCTCTGTGGCTTTTGGTCCTAGTAAGACCTTGCACCTATCTCCTCCTGAGTCAATCAATCAATCAATGGAATTTATTATTTAGTGCATGAAACCCACAGTACTAAGCGCTTGGGAAATTACAGTGCAATACAGTTGGCGGACACCATCCCTGCCCTCAGGGAGCTTAGTCTAGTGGAGAAGAGAAGACAGAAATTGAAATAAATTAACAGTTCCTTTCTCTGCACCATAAATGGCAGCATTAGCATTTGGGAGAGAGGGAAATTGGAGGCTGATGGCAGGAAATGGGATGGCTGAATTAAAAATATAGTGTTCTCTTTTTTTTTAAAGAGTACCAAAAGCCCCCTGTAAATGATAGACATATTCTTGGACTTCCTAGCATTATCTACTTTTCATTTCTTCAGTAATATTAGTACTTCTCTTGCTTGAGCGCATTTGATCTTAAGATTGATAATACCTTTCTGACTATTTTAAATTTCTTTCTTCTGTTCAGTTTTTTCCATTTTCGTCCACATAGGTCTTCGGGTGAATTGTTCCATTCATTTAAATTTGTGGAGAAGTCTTTCAAGGATTTTTACACAGTGCCTTGGAACTTTATAGTATTCATTCATTCATTCAATCATATTTATTGAGCGCTTACTGTGTGCAGAGCACTGTACTAAGCATTTGGGAAGTACAAGTTAGCAACATATAGAGACAGTCCATACCCAACAGCAGGCTCACAGTCTAGAAGGGGGAGATAGACAGCAAAGCATATTAACAAAATAAAATAAATAGAATAAATATGTACAAGTAAAATAAATAAGTAAATAGAGTAATAAATATGTACAAACATATATACATATATACAGGTGCTGTGGGGAGGGGAAGGAGGTAAGGCGGGGGATGGGGAGGGGGAGGAGGGGGAGGGAAAGGAAGGGGCTCAGTCTGGGAAGGCCTCCTGGAGGGGGTGAGCTCTCAGGCGAGAATGAGGCACGGTGAGGAAGTTAGCGGCAGAGGGTGCGGGCTGGGCTGTAGAAGGAAAGAAGGGAATAGTATGCATGGTTGAAAAGTGTGCTCCTGGATCTTAAGTCCAAGTCTTATCACTTATTAGATGTTGCCTACTGTGGGGTTTAAAACGTGTTGAATCGGGGAATTCAACTTTAGGTTCCTTTCTTTAGGTTGCTGTTTCAACTGACTATTCAAAGTTGCTCTGCTGGAGCTTTAGTGTTAAGATTTCCAAGGAAAATATTTAGTTTTCTGATAGCCCATCCCATATAATCTAATCGACCAGTTTATGGATGTTGAGCTCTAGCATGTCAGGGCCCTTGTAGAGTATTTCGAATTCAAAGATCGATAGCCCTGGAGTAGTAGTAATAGAAATAATACTTATTAAGCTCTCACTATATGCAAAGCACTGTACTGAACTCTGGGAGAAGATAACACAGGTGGAAATTAAATCTGGTCAGGAAGGAAAGTGGGGATTACTGTGGTACTTTTCTTGGCAGCAACGGAAGAGTCCAGAAGTGCACTGGAGTAGTTTTTATCCCCAGCCTGGTATGCATGAAACATGTATGGAACATACATGAAAAGCAGCATAGCCTACTGGGAAGAACTTGGTCTTGGGAGGTAGAGGACATGGGTTCTAATCCCTGCTCTGCCACATGTCTGCGTGTGACCTTGGGCAAGTCGCTTAACTTCTCCATGCCTCAGTTTTCTCACCTGTAAAATAGGGATTAAGATAGTGAGCTCCAAGTAAGAGAGGGACTGTGTTCAACCTGATTACCTTGTATCTATCCCAGCTCTTAGAACTGTGCTCAGCATACATTAAGCACTTAACAAATACCATTATTATTATAATGCCAGGAACAGGGGCCCTCAGAGGGGAGAGGAAAGGCAGCAGGTACTTTAGAGCTTTTCTTGGTGGTGATGGAAGAATCTGAGGGTATGCGGGAGCAGCTTTTATAACAAGCACAGCGCTTGTGGAACATTCCTGGAGCAGGGACCCTCAGAGGCAGGAGGAAGGTGGCAGATGTCTCTCAGAGCTATCTTCCCAGTATTCAGTGTCTTTCCTATTAATGCATAGGTCATAGTTGCACAATAGCTTTTTCCTATGTGTGAAAATGTTTGGGGGAAAATGTCTTAGTAAATCAGTCCGTCATATTTATTGAGTATTTACTTTGTGCAGATCACTATATTAGCTCTTGGGAAAGTACAGTATAATAGAGTTGGTAGACATTATTCTTGCCCTCAAGGATCTTAAAATATAATGGTGGAGGCAGACATTAAAATAGATTAGATAGGGGATGCAGAAGAGTATAAGGATTATATATGTAAGTGTAGAGGGGCTAGGGGTATGGTGAGAATCAAAGTGTTTAAGGGGCACAGATACAAGTGTAAAGGGGAGGCAAAAGGGAGGGCCTAAAAGTGAGTAAATAAGGGATTCGTCATAGAAGGCCTCTTGGAAGAGGTGGGACATTAGTAGGGCTTCGAAATTGGGGAGAGTAGTGGTCAGTTGGAAAGGAGCTGGGTTCTACTCCCGGTTCCACCACTTCTCTGCTGTATGAAGTTAGGCACGTCACAACTTCTCCATGCGTGTTACCTCCTCTGTAAAGTGGGGACTAAGACTGTGAGCCTCATGTGGGATAATGGATTGTGTCCAATCTTATTAGCTTATATCTACCTCAGCCCTTAGGACAGTGCTTGACACGTACTAAGAGCTTAACCAATATGATCATCATTGTTACCATTATTATTATTATGTGAATAAGGAGGGAATTCCAGGCCAGAGAGAGAATTTGAGCAAGGAGTCAGCAGTGAGAAAGATGTTTTTTAGACTGTGAGCCCACTGTTGGGTAGGGACTGTCTCTATATGTTGCCAATTTGTACTTCCCAAGCGCTTAGTACAGTGCTCTGCACATAGTAAACGCTCAATAAATACGAATGATGATGATGATGATGATGATGATGAGAATAAGGCACAGTGAATAGATTGGAATTAGAATTGTGAACTGTGTGGGTGAGTTTATATTAGGAGATTAGTGATGTTAGGTGGAAAGGGAAGAGATGATTGAGTGCCTTAAAGCCAATGGTAAGGAGTTTCTTTTGAATGCAGAGATAGTTGAGTAACTATTGGAGGTTTTTGAGGAAGGAAAAGATGTGCACAGGTTTTTTTTTAGAAAAATGATCCAGGAAACAGCATGCTATATGGACTGGAGTCAAGGAGACTGGGAAGTTAGGAAGTAGACTGATGCAATCAAGGCAGGATATGATATAATAATGATTGATAATAATTATGATATTTGTTAAGTGCTTACTAATTGCAGGCACTGTAGTAAACACTGGGTTGGATACAAGCAAATCAGGCTGGGCACAGTCCCTGTCCCACATGGGGTTCAGAGTCTCGATCCACATTTTACAGATGAAGTAACTGAGGCCCAGAGAAGGACTTGCTCAAAGTCCCACAGTGGACAAGTGGCAGAGCCAGGATTAGAACCCATGACGGTGGGATCAGCATGGTAGCAATTTGGAGTGGAAGGTGCAGATGCTAGAGATATTGGGAAGGTACTATCAATACGATTTGGAGGCAGACAGAAGATGTGGGTTGAGTAATAATAATAATGGCATTTATTAAGTGCTTACTATGTGCAAAGCACTGTTCCTAGCACTGGGGAGGTTACAAGGTGATCAGGCTGTCCCATGGGGGGCTCACAGTCTTAATCCCCATTTTACAGATGAGGTAGCCGAGGCACAAAGAAGTTAAGTGACTTGCCCGAAGTCACACAGCTGACAATTGGCAGAGCCAGGATTTGAACCCATAACCTCTGACTCCAGAGCCCGTGCTCTTTCCACTGAGCCAAGATAAGTCAAGAATAATGTTAAGGTTATGGGCTTGTGAGAGGGAGGATGGTGATGCTGTTTACAGCAATGGAAAAGTGATTGGGGAGGAGAAGGTTTTGGTGTGAAGATGAGGTGTTCTGTTTTGGACATAGGTTTATCCAATTACAAAATGTGAAGGCAGGAGGAAATGCGAGATTGTATAGACAGAGAAAGGTCAGGGCTGAAGTGATAGATTTTGGGTATCATCCATGTAGAGATACTAGTTAAACCTTTGGGAGTGAATTAGTTCTCCAAAGAGTGGTTGTAGATGGAGAGTAGAGACACAGAATTCCCACAGTTAGGGGATGGGAGGCAGAAGAGAAGCCCATGAAAGAGAGTGAGAAGGAGCAGAAGGATAGGAGAAGAACCAGGAGAAGACAGTGTTAATGCCGCTAAGGTTAAAACATGGTTCAAAGAGAATGGGTTGGTCCACAGTGTCAAAGACATCTGAAAACATCTGTGCTCTGCACACAGTAAGCGCTCAATAAATACGATTGATTGAATGAGAAGTCAAGGAGTATTAGGATGCAGTAGACGTCATATGCAAGAAGGAGGTCATTGGTGACATCGAGAGGGCAGTTTCTGAGGAGTGAAGGGAGCCAAAACCAGATTGGAAGGAGTCGAGGAGATAATTGTAGGAAAGGAAGTGGAGGCAGTGGGTGTAGACAACTCACCCAAGAAAATTGAAGAGGAATTTCTAAGCAGGAGATGGATAATGACTGGAGGATTCCAGGGTATCTAGGGAGGGTTTTAAAATAAGAAATACTAGGGTATGTGCACAGGGAGGCACCATAACATATTTTTAAAAATCAAAATGGACAACTTTCATGTTTAGGTTGCTACTCTTGTATTTTAGTCAATTATAATTGGAACACTTGAGTTAATGAACTCAAGGAATCAATCAGCTATCTCTAAGGGCACAGTTCAAAGTTGAGTTGTACAAATATAATGGCCCAAACAATTTCCAGAACAAAACCTCAGCGTTAATCATTTGGTTTATTTCCATATTATTTTAAGAATAAACAAAAGTATTTTAAGTCTAGACCTACTTAGTTGCTATAATATAACCTTTTAGGTAAGGGTTTATTTTATAAAATGGAGGCAATTTATCAACCTTTAAATATAATAGCACAAACAAGATTGTGCTAAGATTAGTAGCCAAAATAATTTAAAACAGTGAAAGGTCTGGCAACAAATTTCTTTACAGTAAAATTTTACAAGGGAATATAGTTGTTCATTCTGATGAGTTCTGTCAAAGGTCAGACTTTTTTTAAGCAGAAACTGAGCCCAGACTTAAAGAATATATATTTTTTTGTCTTCTGTTCCAACAGAGCAGTTTTCCCTTCTTCTCCCTACAGTATGAAGAAGTCATTATTGAGGTTGGTATCTTAGGAAAAACGGATGGAGTCATAGGTTTGCTTGCTTAACAGATTTAAGGACTCAAAGAGTTTCCCTTCTACTTGTCCTCCTCCTTCTCATACTACATCCTTAATCTCATGCTTCTCTCCTCTCAAGTCAAAGGACACACTGTACCACTTTCTTGCCTGTCCCACTGCCGACCTCTTTCTCCTGCCAAAAGCTGTCACCCTCTTCACATCTATCAGACCACAACTATTCCCATTTTCAAAGTCCTTCTGAAATCACATCTCCTCCAGGTGTCCTTCCCTAGTTAAATTAACCTCTTTCCTCTCTTAATTGCCATTTCTGTGGCACTAAAGCACATGGGGTATCACATCTCCCATACCACTTATATGCAAAGTTTTATTCCTCTATAATTCCTCCTTTCTGTAATTTATTTTAGTGACTGTCTTGCCCATCTTGATTATGAGAACACTTAGGGCAGGAATTAGGTTTGTTGATTCTATTGTCCTCTCCCAAGCACTTAGTACAGTACTTTGCAAATAGCAGGTAGTCAGCACATATTACTGATTGATTGACGATTGCTTATAGCCAGAAGAAAAAAAAATGACAAAATTTATTTAGGCACTCTTGAGATGTCTTTGTGGATGCCACAGACCATATTGAAAATTCCCTTACCTGAGTGCTAGGACCCTGTAGGCCACAACCTTTGCATTTTGAGCATGGATGGGGATGAGGGGATGGATTGCAGAAGTAAAAGCACCCCCCCAGTATCCAGTGGTGGAGAGAAAAGTCATCGCGGCCTGGTTGGGGACAGGGAAGAGGAGTCCGCTGGTCACCACTGTAAGAGAGGAAGTAGTTGGTGACAAGGGAAAGGAAAGGCACACCAATTCTCCACACCCACACAACTTTTGCCACAAGAACAAGTAAGCTGAGCCTGGCAGCAAGAGAATGGGACAGCAGCCTGAGCCTGGGAGGACAAATTGCAGCTCCGTAGGCCAACCCCATTTTCTGTGCTCTCTTCAACATGGCTGCCCTGTCTCGACATAGTTTGCTTTCCAACAAGTCATTGTTACAAAGTAATCTTTTTCCATAGGTCTAACACACAAAAAAAGATCAATTAAAACCATATTCAGATCATTATTAAGCACATTGCCACAACCTAAGATGGATTCCCAACTTAATGCATTTGTATACATTGTATAGAAAATATTAAGGGTCCCTATATTTGCTTAAATGATACCATTCAGTATTGTGATGAAGGTATTTTTTCCCATTAAAATGATAATAGCCCAGATCATCTTCCTCTAATGTTACTCAGCACACATAAGCCCTCTTCCCAAATCCTTCCAGGAGTTGTGCATCTCCCTCCTTGTCAAGCAGAGACTCCTTGCCATTGGCTGCAAGACTTTCCACCAGTTCCCTCCACCTTACCTATATGTTCTCCTTACCCTCTACTTCTCTGTACACACACACTCTTCCCAAGCCCAACTTCGGACTCATCCCTCACCTCTGGTCCACCTATGACCCTTTGCTTCCCAGGGCCTGGAATTTCCCCAACAAGTTCAGAAGAACTCAATTGTCCCCACCTAAAAGCCCTCCTACAATCCCATTGCCTCCAGCAAGCTTTCCGCAACTACTTATTTTTGCCCTGATTCCTAGTGAGTCTTCAGACATTTATTGTACTTATGCAATGGAGTCTCCCCTCTAGAGTTTGAGCTCACTGTAGATAGGGACAATGCCTTGTAATAATAATAATAATGATGTTGGCATTTGTTAAGTGTTTACTATGTCCAAAGTGCTGGGAGGGTTACAAGGTGATCAGGTTGTCCCATGTGGGCCTCGTAGTCTTAATCTCCATTTTACAGATGAGGTAACTGAGGCTCAGAGAAGTTAAGTGACTTGTCCAAAGTCACACAGCTGACAAGTGGTGGAGCTAGGATTAGAACCCATGACCTCTGACTCCCAAGCCCGTGCTCTTTCCACTGAGCCATGCTGCTTCTCTGTACTTCTAATGTACTCCCCAAATGCTTAGTTTAGTGAAATACAATGAGTAGAGGGGCACTAAATGCCAATCCTACTACTACAGAATAATGTTACTAACATGTTTCCTTTTACAAGTCTCCAATTTGCAGTGATTTGCCTAGAAGTCTCCTATGAATCAGCAACTCTTCTTTTAAGAATTCTAGTTGGTCTGCAATTCACTTTATTGTAGACAGTCATAAAAAGTGCACCTGTGATTATATTGTAATAAATGGGTCTTATAGAGTAAGATTGCTTCATCTTTGAAGTAGTTCTCCAGTGAAATTGCCCTCAGGGAGCAATTTCATGGTTTTTAAAACTACATAAGAACAAAGCAACATAAAATGGTTCATTATTCTTTTTAGAACACTCTGATTGGCTAGTAATTAAAGATTAATAGTTTTTTACCTTTCAGGGGACAACAAAGAAAAATATAACATGCATTATCCAGTTTGCACACATTGCCTGGGAAAAGGACCATCAACACCCACACTACTACTTTGAAAATTCAACCCCTCTGACTCCACTGTCCAAATTACACTAATAACAACTTACAGCAAAAGTGAAAGCAGCCACTCTTTTGGAGGAAGAACACTATAGTAAATGGAGTTTTAAGGTTCATGTGAGTCAAGTTTGCCTATCCCAAGCTGCCTTTAAACTGTTCAGCAGAAAGAGCAGGCGATTTTTAGAGGGAATTGGAAACCTTTCATTTTCCTGGTGTATTTTATTCCCAGCTAGAATCTATTCCAGTTCTATAAAATTATATGTGCCATACTATAAAACACCATGAAGAAAATAAGTCTCTTCCCCATAAAATATCAAAAGGAAGCAATACATGAATAGTTCCACAGTGAGTGTCAACACAGTGGATTCCTGATGATATGCTATTTCTAAGGTTTTCTGCATCTTAGACTGTGCAGCACTGTCAGCAAGATTTATGGTATCCCATTTTCCCAGTTCCTTAATAGTCTCTGATAGGCAGGCACACTTACAGCCATTAAGGTACTATTTAGAGTAATGCTGCAACACACTGATGTAGTTAAAGGGCTTTCTGGAGTGTCTAATGGCTCTCAGGGAAGTATCAGAGGCACAGAGAGAATCACATTCACAAACCATTAAGGAGAGTAGATTGTCAGCCCCCTGAGAACCAGAGACTAAGTCTTATTAGTCCTTTAGGTCATTCTTTGCTAAGGTTTAGTACCTTGTTTTACACAGAGAAGGTGTTCAATAAATATTGCTGTACTGGTATTGGTAGAACCTTGGGGAGTGGCCAGTATTTAGCCTAAACTCCTTTTACTCTGGTAATATTTAATTTTCTCTTTGGTGCCCCTCAGTTTTTTACAGATGAGTTGAATTTCCTTAATCTTTGTTCATGGTTCATATGAACATAAATTAGAGGATTTACACAGGGTCTTATTATAGATGCTTTTGAGGTATCCTGATGTCAAAGTATCTAAGTGTGTTGGAGATAAAACAGAGATGCAACAGAGACTGAAATCAATTAATATACTCAGAATATCCCAGAAGAAGATTGTAAATATTCTACCTGCTCTCGATCATTTCAAGTGAGGCTGAATGGGAAGGGTGTTTTGGGCGAAGAGCAGAACACTTGGACTTGAATTTGCCCAGGAGAATTATTGGTATAATACTGAGGTAACTAGGAAGTTTAGGCTCCTTGACCAAGAAAGATCACTCAAGGTTGAAATTCATCCAAGATTTTAGAGCAAGTGCTGGAGAAGCAGCATGGTGTAGTGAGTAGAGCAGGGGCCTGGAATTCAGAAGGTCATGGGTTCTAATCCTGGCTCCACTGCCTGCCATGTGGCCTTGGGTGAGTCACTTTGCTCCTCTGTGCCTCAGTTACCTCATCAACAAAATGGGCATTAAGACCATGAGCCAAAATGAGGGACAGGGACTGCGTCTTACCTGATTACTTGTATCTATTCAGCACTTAGAATAGTGCTTGGCACATAGTACGTTCTTAAAGAATACCATAATTATTATTAGAAGTAGTAATACTACTAATGAAAATGATGGCAATTGTTAAGCGCTTACTATGTGCAAAGCACCGTTCTAAGCATTGGGGAGGATACAAGGTAATCAGGTTGTCCCACGTGGGGCTCACAGTATTAATCCCCATTTTACAGATGAGGTCACTGAGGCACAGAGAAGTGAAGTGACTTGCCCAAAGTCACACAGCTGACAAGTGGCAGAGCCGGGATTAGAACCCATGACCTCTGACTCCCAAGCCCCTGCTCTTTCCATTGAGCCACGCTGCTTCTGTCCATGCTAAGCACTCAATAAATACCATTGATTGAACGACTGATGCTAATTCAAAGGTCAGAGGATTCAGTGTCGGCTGTGATATGTTGGAACTGATGGATCAGTCAAAAAGTTTACCGAGTTCGATTTCAAGATAACTAGGCCTTCAAGGTTTGCAAAGTAAAGTCTTGGATTTGAAACGGGCACTCATAATCTCTTAAACTGTGAAACCCACGGAGAGAAACATTGACTTAATGGAAAGAGCACGGGCCTGTGAGTTAGAGGATCTGGGTTCTAATCCCAGCTCTGACACTTGTCTGCTGTGAGACCTCGGGCAAATCACTTAATATGTCTGTGTCTCAGTTGCCTCTTCTGTATAATGGGGATTAAATCTTCCTCCCTCCAATTTATTCCGATAGCCCTGTGTGGGACAGGGGCTGTGATCATCCTGATTATCCTGTATCTACCATAGCACTAAGAACAGTGCCTCAAGGGACTGTTAGGGACTGTTCCAACACCACATCTATTTGTGCAGACTTGTGGATCATGTTGCATCCAGACAGTGACACACAGTGTGCGTGTGTGGTGGGGGGGAACATTTCCCATTTCCTCAATAGTGTTTAATTCAAATCAAGTAATGCAAACACATTCATTCTAGCAGATCTAACTATAATCTATGTTTGCCTCTCTCCTCCATTAGTTAGTAAACTTCAATAGGTGGGGATCCATTTCTCAACCCACAAATCTGGACATCTGCGAGGAATACATTCAGCAACAATCTCTAAAGGCTCCTACGCAGAGGGGAAATAACAAGAAATATGATCAGCTTCCTGGAACATTAGGAGACATTACACTTACCAGAAACCTGTAACTCCTCAGCTTGAACTAGAAAAGTTACTGAATGTTAACCTCAAGGGACCAAGTCCCACCTGTGTATTCTCTCCCAGCACTTAGTACAGTGCTCGGCACACAGTAAGTACTTAATAAATACTAGTACTCCTACCACTATTCCCTTAGTGGTTAATGAAATTATGGATTTGTAGTTACCCTACTCATTTCCCATTCTGCTTAGCAGAAATTCTGCTTTTCAGTAGATTGCAATTACTTCCTTGATCGTGTCTATGACAAGCTTGACTCCAATATAGCTGAGCATTTTTAAAAGAACCCCTGAAATTGTTAAAGTGATCAGAGATTGGAAGACTCCTAAATCTCATCTATTTCTGCCCACTGTAGCTAAAGAAGAATAGCAGAAAACAAACCTATCAATTAAGCTTGGTGGGGAGTGTAAATTGCTTTATAAACATGGAGGTTCTGTTGGAAGACAAAAAGCTTTCTTCAGTGAGTGATGGAACATGTTTTTGTCCATCTTGATCACTTGATTTCCTTTAGGAGAATATCAAAACTGTAACCCATTGGCAATTTTCCTTTCACAGGCGACTGCCGCTCTAATTGCTGTTGCAAATATAGTCTTGTCTGGAGCCCTTATTGGATCACCGGATAACCTCCATCTGTCTAGATTGAAGTCAGTTGGACATTCTAACAGGGTGTCAATGTTTCCATAGCCAGTGCTATTAAAATGTGGTAAAGTGGTATGATAGAGGAAGTGAGGGTTTTAATCCTGGTATTTCCTTATCTTTAAAATCAAGATCATGATGTGTTACGCTTGTAGCTATGACACGAAATTTTGGTGGCAATAGATGATACATAGATGTAGAGAGGGAGAGAAATAGGTTGTTGAAGGTTGGAGAGTTTATAGGTATTATTAACTGAGTATAAGTTGTGTATATTCGTTAGCACAGTGACGTCCAATCAGTAAAACCTTCCTTGCTTAAAGAACTGGGTGGTTTGAGGAATCTGCCTGTCAAACCTCTGGTCCTCACTTTTGGGCTGGAAAGTAGGTGCTTTTTAGTGCCTCTTGGGTCCGTCTGAAACTGACTTCTTAATCACTGCTGGAATGGAGGACGATTCAGAAATGGTTTTATTTTTAACAGAAAGAGGCAAACTGCAAAAGTCAAATGTATCACAAAGCCATACAAATGAGCAGTTCAATTCAGAGAGGAAGGAAAGGTTGAACATATGTGTGCAAATTAACTCTTTCCAGATCAGACTAATATTGCCTTACTCTCCTGCTCTTTGTTTATTCAGATTCGTAAGCTATCGCAAACAATATGCTCTGTCCCTGCTTGCGGGTGATTGGTGTTATCCATTCTCCAAGAATAGAACGAATTAGATGAGAAAGTGTTTTCATTAGGTTTTATTCTATGCTCCAAGATGGGCAATTTTGTGTTAGTATTTCATTCATTCAGTCATTCAACTGTATTTTTTGAGCACTTACTGTGTGCAGAGCACTGCACTAAGCAGTTGGAAAGTACAATTTGGCAACAACTATTCTACACGCTGGGGTAGATACAAGGTTAACAGGTTGTCCCACGTGGGGCTCACAGTCTTCATCCCCTTTTTATAGATGCAATAGCTGAGGCCCAGAGAAGTTAAGTGACTTGCCCAAAGTCACACAGCTGATGTGGCAGAACCAGAATTCGAACTCATGACCTCTGACTTCCAAGCCCATGTTCTTCCCACTGAGCCACGCTCCTTCTTGAGACAAATAGAGGCAATCCCTACCCAACAACAGGTTCACGGTCTAGAAGGGGCAAGGCAGACAACAAAAAAAAAAACAAGTAGACAGGCATCTATAACATCAATAAAAATAAATAGAATTACAGATATATACACATCATTAATAAAATAGAATAATAAATATGTGCATATATACACGAGTGGTATGAGGCGGGGAGGGGGATAAAGCAGAGGAAGGGAGTCGGGGCAATGGGGAGGAGGAGCAGAGGAAAAGGGGGGCTCAGTCTGGGAAGGCCTCTTGGAGGGAGTGAGCTTCTCCGTTTGTGTGTTACTGATTAAGAAACACTAACCATTAAAGACTGTCAGTGTTCAATTGATTTTTCTGGCTACTAAAGGATTCAGTTGAGCCTTTTCCTTTTCGCAGACTAGAAAATCCTACCCAAAATAATTACTTGTGTATGTTCAAAGGAAATAAATATTCCTTCATCTCTTTTCTTCTCTTCACTTCTTTGCAACACTTTACAAGGAACGAAAACAGTCATTAACTACTAGTTTTCAAAACAATCTGGGTCACTGTTTTGCCCCCAAAGACATGTATATGCATATGTATTGTGATAAGCTTATATTTCCCCAGAGTTCCTAAACATCTAAGGAGCTTAATTTTGATTTCATTGTTCATATGTTTCATGCACGGTTTTCAGTTAAGTTTCTAGGTTTACATTTTTTATCTGTCACATTATGACCACAGAAATAATTTACCAGCAGGACTGAAGGTCAAAATGGACTCAAACTGAGAAGAAGCATGGCCTAGTGGTAAGAGGATGGATCTGTGAGTCAGAGGACCTGGGTTCTAATCCCATCTCCACCACATCTTCTGCATGCCCTAGAGAAGATCACGCTGCTAAGAGAAGCAGTGTGGCTTAGTGGGAAGAGCATGGGCTTGGGAGTCAGAGGTGGTGGGTTCTAATCCCGGCTCTGCCTCTTGTCAGCTGTGTGACCTTGGGTAAGTCACATAACTCCTCTGTGCCTCAGTTATCTCATCTGTAAAATGGAGATTAAGACGGTGAGCCCCACGTGGGACAACCTGATTACCCTGTAACTACCCCAGCTCTTAGAACAGTGCTTGGCACAAAGTAAGTGCTTAACAAATACAAACATTATTATTATTATTATGACCTTGGGGAAGTCACTTCACTTCTCTGTGCTTCAGTTACCTTATCTTTAAAATGGGGATTAAGACTGTGAGCCCTGTGTGGGACAGGGACTGTGTCCAACCTGGGAAACCTCTATTTACCCCAGCACTTAGAACAGTGCCTGGAACATAGGAATGTTTAACAAGTACCAGGCTCTGTTCTAAGCTCTGGCTTGGCTAGAAGCAAATGGGTGGGTCTTGATATGAGTCAAATTTGACAGAGCAGCAGTGTGGCTCAGTGGAAAGAGCCCAGGCTTGGGAATCAGAGGATGCAGATTCTACCCTCGGCTCCGCCACTTGTCTACCATGTGACCTTAGGCGAGTCACTTAACTTCTCTGTGTCTTAGTTACCTCATCTGTAAAATGGGGATTAAGGCTGTGAGCCCCACGTGGGACAACCTGATTACCTTGTATCTACTACAGAGCTTAGAACAGTGTTTGGCACATAAGCAAGCACTTAACAAATACCATAATCATTATTATTATTACAGATGAGGTAACTGAGGAACAAAGAAGTGAAGTGACTTGCCCTAGG
Organism: Tachyglossus aculeatus; assembly: GCF_015852505.1. Lineage (NCBI taxonomy): Eukaryota > Metazoa > Chordata > Mammalia > Monotremata > Tachyglossidae > Tachyglossus > Tachyglossus aculeatus. Next base: position 80,120,146 of record NC_052066.1, on the reverse strand, counting down.
CCGCACAGCAGACAAGTGGCAGAGCCGGGATTAGAACCCATGACCTGACTCCTTGGCCAATGCTCTATCCACTATGCTATACTGATTACTCTCCCAAGTGCTCAGTACAGTGCTCTGCACACAATAGATGTTCAGTAAATATCATGGATTGATCTATTCTTTTACCGGAGACCCCACACTGTTGGTCCCCACAGCACCTGTATATATGTTTGTACAGATTTATTACTCTATTTATTTTAGATATTTACTGTTCTATTTATTTTGTTAATAATGTGCACCTAGCTTTATTTTTATTTATTCTGATGACCTGACATCTGTCCACACGTTTTGTTTTGTTGTCTGTCTCCCCCTTCTAGACTGTGAGCCCGTTGTTGGGTAGGGACCATCTCTATATGTTGCCAACTTGTACTTCCCTAGTGCCTAGTACAGTGCTCTGCACACAGTAAGCGCTGATTAAATATGATTGAATGAAGGATTGAATGGAAGCAGCAGGAGTGTGGGCCAGCTTGCTTTGGGAATTGGTCTGAAAACCTACCTGCAACACTGCAGCCTTCTACTAGGTCCACACATTTCTGAGACACAGCCCAGCATTGCGCTTTCATGGAGCTGTCAAAGGGACAGGGACAAAGAGTCTGCCGGGGAATAATGCAAGCCAGAAGAGGCTCACGGGCACTTATTATTTTTCTGGTGGCCCCTGCCTGATCACTCAGTTTAGTGCCCTGATTAACAGACTGAGCAAGTGTGGGAGGAAGATAATGACTTGAAAAGAACTGGGAATTTTCCAAATAGGTCCTGGTCTCCTCCCTTTTTGTTCGGTGGCATTGTCTTCCCCAAAGTTCCTTAATTATTCATTCATTCATTCAATCAATCAATCATATTTATTGAGCACTTGCTGTGTGCAGAGCAGTGTACTAAAACACTTGGGAAGTACAAGTTAGCAACAATTATGTTTATTGAGTATTTTCCATGAGCAGAGCATCATAATAAGTTCTTAGGAGAGTACAGTAGAGGTAAATAGATATGATCCTCACTCACAAGAAGCTCAAAATTAGCAAGTAAATCTCATACCCACTTTACTTGAGAATGTAACTGACTTGTTCAGCCATTTGCTTTATTTTTCTTCCCATGCCTATTTTAAGTTTCTCATTAATGTTGGCTTTTCTTAATACCCAGTGTATGTTCTTATTTTCAGAGGGGGCCAAGAGAAAGCAATTTTATTCTCTACCATGTTTTTCCAATATTTCTTGAGGTGTTTTAAAAGGCAAATGCATGGAAGATGGCAGCCACTTCAAATATTCCCATATGTTAAATCAGAATCCCTAATGTTATTTCAAGTATAAAAGAATGAGTTCTGCAGTCTACTACTTTTACTGTCATGCTGAAAATGAACAATTTAACTGATGGCTATAATTTAAATAGAAATATTGCAGACTTCAATTTCAGAATTTAGATGAAATTTAAATTAGAAATAAATCTCGATTAAAAGTCTGAACTTTAATTTCTGATGTTAATGTTCGAAATGATGAACATATTTTATCTTGTTATGCATGTTACACAACATTAATCCCTCCCAGCACAGTAGATTGTGTCAGCACTGCTCTACTAATTTTGACAAGTCTACTTCTTCCTTTGTTTATTATAGATAATGGGCCCTTTGCCAATGCAGATTCAGTCGTGAATGTAATCTACCTAGTATGGATTCATAATTAAACAGACCCTTCCTTATATAGCTAAATACCCACACAGTTAAGTAAAAGAACTAGGGACTTGAGAATTGATCCACAGAATAACAAGGAGAGGTGAATAATGAATAGATTGTATTTTGTACATTTTTAGAATGGGGACAGGAGAGTGGAATGATATATGTAATACCTAAAGTCAGACTTTAAAAGAAATACCACTTTAGGCTCATTGATACTCTTACTGATTCAAATATTAACTTTTGTATCCAGAAAATTCGTCAGTGCATTCCTTAGGTTCATGAACGTAGCTGTAAACAAAAATAGTGATAGAGCTCAAATACCACTTCCTTTCCCTAGGACTAATCTTTAAAATAGTTGAGTTACTAAGGCCCTTAAACACTCCAGAAAAATCTGATTCATTTTGGGCTCCACTGAGCTCAGGAATTGTTCTGAGCCCAGGATTCCCTGAGTTTGGGGTTAGGAGAGAACATGGGGGTGTCTACTCCTGTCAGGAGAGACCCTGATTGAATAGCGGGATGGAGAAGGAAAAGGAGTTCAGATTGATTCAAGATCCTCTCCACCTCGAGGATTTCCAGGAAACTGATTCCCAACCCTGGATTTTGAGACACTGTCCACAGGTCCAGAATGTCCCAAGAGCTACTGGACTGGACTAGATTTCCTAAAATCCTGGGACAATCGTCCATACTTCTGGAAGAGCACACATTCAGAAAAAAAAGAATCCTCAACCCCCTGGGGATATGTTGCAGATGAATTAGCCAACTACAGGGAATATGGGACTGATAGATGCACAGTTATAGGTTTCCGTTGACAGTTTAGGAAAGCTATTTTATGAGGTAATGATGTGATAATGACCTAAGGTGTCACCTACTAAACGTTTAGGTGGAATGGAAAAATCATCATCACAATAATAGCATTTGTTAAGTGCTTACTTAGCACCAAGCACTATTCAAAGTGCTGGGGTATGTACAAGGTCATCAGGTTGTCCCATGTGGGGTGCATAGTGTTAATCCCCATTTTACAGATGAAATAATTGACAGAGAAGTTAAGTGGTTTGTCCAAGGTCACACAGCAGGCAAGTGGTGGAACCGGGATTAGAACCCACATCCTCTGACTCCTAAGCTCATGCTCTTTCCACTAAGCCATAGCAGGACTCAAAAAGCAATCCCTTTATGAGCCCTAGTTGGCTGAGTCTTTCCATTTTGCACCTTGACAGCTCTCCAAAGCTCAAGGGGTTCATTTTAGCATTGGCAGTTGTGGCAGTAATTCAATCAATCATATTTGCTGAGCACTTACTGTGTTCGGAGCACTGTGCTAAGTCTTTGGGAGAGCACAGTGTAACAGTTGGTAGGCACATTCCCTGCCCACAATGAACTTACTCTGTGGAGGGGGAGACTGACATTAATATATATATAAATACGCTAACTAATGCTACACACCCCAGTCAGCACTGCCTGACACATGGTAAGTGCTTTAGAAATGCCATTGTAATAATAACTGTATAATTTAAATAATGCAAACTATTAAAAAGATCAAAAATGAAAAACAGTGTGTCCTTACCTAGTAGGAACAATAGTGTGCTTCTGTCTCTTCCTGGCCAAATTCATAAGGTTTTATGTTTCATAACTGATAAATAGATAGCTTCTCACATCAATTATGGTGCAAGCAACAGATGTAAGATTTTTGCATAAGTTTGCAGAACCTATATAGAGGGAGTATAAAAATACTGCATATAAAGATGTCTGTTGCTATAACAGAAGCAGGAGACAAACCACCTGAAAACCAGAATGTCTGGTATAAAACCAGATGAGTGGCCATGCTGAGACAGGTAGTGTATTATCTAGAGAGAAGTCTCTTCTCACTATGGATAGGGCAAAACTCTCAGCATAAGCCTCCTGATATTTGAAATTTCACAACATCACAACAACAGAGATGATAATTCTATTGTCCTGATGAATGCCTGCACTGAGTTTCATCCTCACACTGTCTGGAAGCCCAGTAAATTGGCCAGATTACCTCTCTTGAAGCATCAATTGGATGTTCCTATGCATAATATTCCCATGAAGTACATAATGGGTGGGAATCAGTATTCCTATTTAACAGATGTCAACACCAAGGTCCAATTTATGCAGTATCAGAATAAATGAGTCAATCAATGTTATTTTTTGAGCAATTACTATGCGCATTGCACTATACTAAGCACCTGCAGCATGGCTCAGTGGGAATAGCATAGCTTTGGAGTCATAGGTCATGGGTTCAAATCCCGTTCTTCCATTTGCCAGCTGTATGACTTTGGGCAAGTCACTTAACTTCTCTGTGACTCAGTTACCTCAACTATAAAATGGGGATTAAGACTGTGAGCCCCACATGGGACAACCTGATCACCTTGTAACTTCCCCAGCACTTAGAACAGTGCTTTGCACATAGTAAGTGCTTAATAAATGTCATTATTATTAATACGATACAAATGATTTGGTTAATGTGGTTCAATCATACATCAGTTTTATGTACTGAGTGCTTACTCTATGCCGTGTACTGTATTAAGTGTTTGGAAGAGTAGACTATACCATTCTAACCGACTACTACTTGCCCAGAAAGAGCTTATGGTATAGAAGGGGAAATAGACAATATAAATAAATAAATTACAGATATGTCCATCAGTGCTGTGGGGCTGAGGGCAGGGTGAAAGGGAGCGAAAAGGGTGTTGCAGAAGGGAGTGGGAGAAAAGGAAGTGAGGGTGTAGTCGGGGAAGATTACTTGAAAGAGATGTGCCTTTAATAATAATAATGATGGTGTTTGTTAAGTGCTTACTATGTGCCAAGCACTATTATAAGTGCTGGGGTAGATATAAGGTAATCAGGTTGTCCCATGTAAGGCTTGCAGACTTAATCTCCATATTACAGTTGAGGTAACTGAGGCACAGAGAAGTGAAGTGATTTACCCAAGGTCACATAGCAGACAAGTGGCAGAGCTGGGATTAGAATCCTTATCCTCTGACTCCCAAGACCGTGCTCTTTCCACTAAGCCATGCTGCTTTAATTCAATTTCTTTATTTTGGCTTTGAAGGTGGGGAGAGTAATTACCTGTTGGATATGAAAAGGGGGGGCCTTCCATGCCAGAGGCAAGTTGTGGTGGAGCAGTCGGTGGCGATAGATAGATGAGATCGAGGTACGGTGAGTAGATTGGCATTATTGACAATATTAGGGAAAGTGGGTGTGTGGAGAAAAGTCAAGTGAGGAGGTTGTCATCAGAGAGTGGAATTTCAGAGTTTGTGAGGTCAGAGATTGTACGGTGACTAGAGATGATGAGCTCGAGCGTGTGCCCCAGTTGGTGAATGCGTGAGCTGGTATGTAGCAGGAGATTGAAGGAATTGGGGAATGAGAGGAAGCAGGCAATGGGAAGGTTGTTTGGAATGTCCAAGTAGATACTGAAGTCTGAGGATCAATGTAAGGACAGAGGGGAAAGGAATGTGAGAAAAGGATCCAGTTGATTCAGAAATTTGGGGGTGTGGTCCTATGAGTCTTAGAAGATGGTGACAAGTAATTGGAATGGGTGGTAGAAGTGGATGATATGGCCTTCAGAGAAAAGGAAAGAGAAATATGGGGAGGTGGGATGCTGCGATAGTGGCACTGAGGAGTTAGAAGAAAGCCTACTCCTCTCCTTTTCAGTGAGTCTGGCGGAGTGGAAGATGAATCCCCCTCTAGAGAAAGCAGCAGGAAGACAGTGTCATCTGGGGAGGGCCAAGTTTCAGTGGGGAAATTGATCAATATAGAAAGCTGACTACATAATTTCTAGAGAAGCAGTATTGCCTAGTGGATAGAGCATGGGCTTGGGAATCAGAGGAATTGTGTCCTAACTCATCATGGCGGGGAATGTGTCTGTTCATTGTTTCACTGTACTCTCCCAAGTGCTTAGTACAGTGCTTTGTACATATTAAATGCTCAGTAAATGCAATTGAATGACTGAATGAATAATCTTGGCTCAACCACTTGTCTGCCTTGTGACCTTGGCGGGTCATTTCAGTCATCTGTGCCTAAGTTACCTCATCTGTAAAATGGGGATTCAGTTAGTCATATTTATTGAGCATGTACTGTGTTCAGAGCACTGTGCTAAGCACTTGAGAGAGTACAATATAAGAATAAACAGACACATTCCATGCCCACAACAAGCTTAAAGTCTAGAGGGTCTAGAGGGAGAGAAAAGATTTATGCCCGAACTGTGAGCCTGGTGTTGGGCAGGGACTGTGCCCAACCTGGTTGATGATTATCTATTTCTGAGCTTAGTACAGTGCCTGGCATGTAGTAAACACTTAACAAGTACCATAATTATTATATCTTTGTGAGACTTTTCACAGAAAGCAGATTGGAACAAGTTCATAAAATCTACCTGTGTCTTATTGGCATTAGCAGTACTCGGTTTGTCAAGCACCTTGATACCCACGTCAGCCCCATAGTACTTTGGTAAATATTTGTATACTCTACCATTTCCCTGATTCATAATAACAATAATAATAATAATGATGATGATGATGGTATTTGGTAAGCACTTCCTGTGTGCCAAGCACTGTTCTAAGCACTCGGGGGGATATAAGGTAATCAGGTTGTCCCACATGGGGCTCACAGTCTTAATCCCCATTTGACAGATGAGGTAACTGAGGCACAGAGAAGTTAAGTGACTTGCCCAAAGTCATGCAGCTGACAGGTGACAGAGCTGGAATGAGAACCCATGACCTCTGACTCCCAAGCCCATGCTCCTTCTATTGGGCCACGCTGCCACTGCCCTTCGAAGGACCCCCGAATTGGGCATGGGGAAGGGGCAGCTGCCCACCAGAAGGAGGTAGGGGCTGAGGAAATATCACACCTCCAGTAAGACCTCCCTGACTTGCCCCATTTCTTCCCTTAACATTGCATCACTTGAACACTTGAGTCTTCCTCCAACCTAAGCACCTAGGTAAACCCCTACCACCCTGGTGGCATTCATGTGCACCTCTCTACACTCGGCTCCATTCCTTCAGTTGTATTTATTGAGCGCTAACTGTGTGCAGAGTACTGTACTAGCACTTGGGAGAGTATAATAAAACAATAAACAGACACATTCCCTACCCACATCGAGCTCTGTCTCTTCCTCTAGACTAAGGTCCTCGTGGGCAGGGATCACGTCTTCAACTCTATTGTATTGAACTTTCCCAAACACTTAGTAGAGTGCTCTGCATACTTCTGTATTTGTACAGATTTGTTACTCTATTTTACTTGTACATATTCACTATTGTATTTATTTTGTTAATGATGTGAATATAGCTATAATTCTATTTGTTCTGATGATTTTGACACGTCTACATATTTTGTTCTTTCTCCCCCTTCTAGACCGTGAGCCCGTTGTTGGGTAAGGACTGTCTCTATTTGTTGCCGACTTGTGCTTCCCAAGCACTTGGTGCAGTGCTCTGCACACAGTGAGCACTCAATAAATATGATTGAATGAATGAAGGGGAAGATAGTTCCAGAAAATATTTGATGCAGCAGGAGTCAGCCAGTTGTATTTATTGAGTGCTCACTGTGTGCAGGGAACTTTACTGTTTGGGAGAGTACAGTATAACAGTGCAACATGCACATTCCCTGCCCACAATAAGCTTCTAGTCTGGAGGGACAGACAGATGTTAATAATAATAATATTTTTAGCAAACGGTTGTGGGGTAGGATGGTTAAGAGTGAGGACTGTGAGCCCATTGTTGGGTAGGGACCGTCTCTATATGTTGCCAACTTGTACTTCCCAAGCGCTTAGTACAGTGCTCTGCACACAGTAAGCGCTCAATAAATGCGATTGATTGATTGATTGATTCTGTCCTTAATAAACATCAGAAGTAGTAGTAGGGGAATTTACTAATTACCCTTTTTTTAGATAATCATGATCCCAATAATCCTAATAATTATAGTGGCATTTATTAAGTGCTTACTATGTGTGAAGCACTGTACTAAGTGGCCGAGTGGAAAAATGAGACTAATTTTTGGAAAGGCCTCGCTTCCTGATTGGCCTGAAACTCCACCCCAGTGGCAGCCCTTTTGCCTCTTTCACCCTGACCCCATCCTGCCTGAACTCTGGAAATCTCCTGGTAGGCAATCAGGTCGCAAAATGGGCAGGACAGGACAGGGCCTGGTGTGGAAATGTCTGAAAGGCAGATATGCTGATGTCAGAGTCTTGGGGCGTGTTGAAGGTGAGACTAGTCTTTTTGTTAGTTTGTTTCTGCATGGCATGCTGTTCTTTTGGTGATTAATATAAAGATTGCCCTTGGCACATTCAAGTCCAACAGGATTATTTTTCCCCCTCAAAAAATATGCTTGTCCCTAGCAGACACAGCCTCTATGAATGGAGACTTTCTCTGGGATCAGATCCAGGGTTCTCCAATCTCCTGTAAAACCTGAAAAAAAAAAACCAAAAAGAGAGAGAGATCCCTTTAAAAGAAAGACTTCTGCAGTTAAACTCTAAATTTAAGGGAAACAATCTCTTTCTCCCTTCAGACAAATAGCAGACTGATTCATTCCATTGTATGAACTGGGTCTTAGAAACTGACTTTGGGCTGTTACTGGATCCAAAAACAACATTTTGTGAGAGAAGCAGAGGCCTGGCCTTGCAAGGATAGGAGGTTGAAAACATTAAAAGGGTAATAAATTACCCTGGAAAAGAACTACTGGAAGGCACTGAAGGCCCTTTGCTGAGAGAATGCTGGCTGCTCAGAGCCCTGGGAATATTGCAAGAACAACAGGATTAAGCAAGAGTAAGCACAAAGAGCTCAGTCTCCATTCTGGGAGCCATACGATTTAGCCATGTGCCATTCCTACGTAATCCTGCTGACAAAATGAGAAAGATGATTTTGGCCTGCCAAAATGGCTGCATAGCTGATCTTATTTTTAATGATTTTCCTGTTCCACAGCAACAGGAAATACAGGATTTTAACGATGGCAAAAAGGACCAGGAACTTAAAGAGATTAAGGATATTTCTTGTTGTATCCCAGTCAAATAACACAATAGATTTCATTTTCTTCTGGAGAATGATGTTTACTTACAGCAGTGGCTGAGTTGTAAAAGCCAACACACCACCACAGTGTCCTGGCAATATTTATCACATTGGTTGTGGTGTGTTTGGTAAACTGCGGTGACAAATTTTAACTGATTGTAAAATCTTTGAGGACAGGAAGCATGTCGACTAATTCTTCTATCTACCAACTTCCTCTAGACTGTAAGCTCCTTGTGGGCAGAAAAAGTGCCTATCAAGTCTTTTACACTGTACTCTCCCAAGTGCTTAGTACACTGTTCTGTGCACGATAACTACTCAATAAATAACGTTAATTGATTATCTCGTTAAAGAAATACTCTTTGTTTTTGGAAGGATCGTCTTTGGCTGATCCAATGGCATACAAACTATAGGATTTTCAGACTAGCAACTTCTCCCAAACCCCTCAGATTCTTTACAGATTTTGGACAGTGGGTGGTGAAGGTAAAATTGAAAGTTAGCCTGGTCTTGGTTGCAGTGTATTCAGAGGGATTTTCTCCTGTCAGAAGACCTCCATGGGTGCAGCTGCCTTTCTGTTTTCCAAGACTTCCCCAACTTGAGAAATGATTAGCCAGAGGTATTAGAGAAATCTACCGAAAGATCATGAATGGTCTTATACCCAGTCATTGAAAGTAAAATCAGTCAACGTATCAATTGGCATAAGCTCATCAACAATACACTGATGGGTATAACCTAGACTTAACTAAACCTAGGCTCCTGGTTCTAGCTCTCTACTCATCACCCTAATAAGATTTATTTACAGTTCCCATTATTGAGTGATTGACTTTAAGTTGTGAATAGATTGATTTGTAGAATTTGTCAGTGTCTGAAATGTGACTGGATTGTAGGTAATCCATTTGCTTTGAAAATCACTTGCATTCAAAGAAGATTAAATATCTGTTTTATCAAATTTGCTCTGTTCTTCCTAGCCTGGCTATCCTCAATCCCCATTCCTTTAGAGAAACAGTATTGCCTAGTGGATAGTGCATGAGCCTGGGTCCAAATACTAACTCTACCTCCTGTCTGTTGTGTGACCTTGGGCAAGTCACTTAACTTCTCTCCGCCTCAGTTCCCTCATCTATAAAATGGGGATTAAGACTGTGAGCTCTATGTCGGACAGGGACTGTGTCCATCCCAATTGGTTTGTGTTCACCCAGTGCTTAGTACGGTGCCTGGCACATAGTAATCACTCAACAAATTCCACAGGTTTTTCTTTGGAGGGGGGGTTGTTATTTGTTAAGTGCTTACTATGTGCCAAGCACTGTTCTAAATGCTGGGGTAGATACAAGACAATCAGGTTGCCCCACGTGGGGCTCATAGTCTTAATTCCCGTTTTACAGATAAGGTAACTGAAGCACAGAGAACTGAAGTGACTTGCCCAAAGTCACACAGTTGACAAGTGGCAGAGCCGGAATTAGAACCTGGAACCTCTGACTTCCAAGCCCATGTTCTTTTCACTAAGCCATGTTATTATTATTAGATTTTCCTGGCCCTCCCCAAGCAGGGGCTTGGGGAAGGAGTGGCCTTTCCCACCCTCTGCTGCTGCTGAGTAATCTCCCCTCTTCCCCTGCCAGTCCCCAGTTTTGCCATTGACTGAGAGCACATGTGGCAGCTTGCGGACTTCAGGTGGTGACTGCAGTCGCATCTGCCACCTACTAGAAAAGGAATGATTTTCTGCCCCTCCTTTCTCCTGGTCCACAGTAAATGGCAGCCAGATCTGTGGCTAGTGGGAAGCAGGGAGGGTGAGATGAGGTGGGGCATGATTGTGGAGGTGAAGCAGGGAAAGTGAGGGACCTCTGGGTTGGTAGAGAGGGAATGTGACAAAATTATGGATATTCCTAGGGCAACCAAAGTTGGTCCTCTGATGAGCTCGTCATTTTTGGTGATTTTTCATTCTCCTATTCATTTATTCATTCTTTCGATTGTATTTATTGGGCATTTACTGTGTGCAGAGCACTGTACTAAGCGTTTGGAACCGCTGAGTCTGATCAGTGACTACTGTTGAAGATTACTCTGTTCTCTGAGTTGCAGTGAAGTTCAAGTTGCAATTGGCTTCCCTACTATGTTTCCTGGGATTGATTCACCGGATTTTCCCCAGATGGAGCATAGACTTTTACAGTGTTTGCTCAGACTTGTAAATTCACGTTTCCTTCAGCTTCCAAAGCTTGCACTGTTGAGGTAACTGGTACCACCCAGACATATCAAAAAGGAACACGTCTCTGAGATAATGAAGGGGAACAGCTCAAATTGTTTGGCCTCATTGCCTATTTAATTATTATTATAATGATTAATTATTATTATAATGATTATGGTATTAAGCGCTTACTATGTGCCAGGCATTGTACTAAGCACTGGGGTTGGTAGAAGCAAATCCTTGTCCCACATGGGGCTCACAGTCTCAATCCCCATTTCACAGAGGAGGGAACTGAGGGCCCAAAGAACTAAAGTACCAAGGTCACATAGCAGACAAGTGGCAGAGCTGGGATTATTCATTCATTTAATCATATTTATTGAGCGCTTACTGTGTGCAGAGCACTGTTGTAAGCGCTTGGGAAGTACAAGTTGGCAACATATAGAGACAGTCCCTACCCAACAGCAGGCTCACAGTCTAGAAGGGGGAGACAGACAACAAAACAAAACATATTAACAAAATAAATTAAATAGAATAAATATGTACAAATATAATTAATGAATTAGAATCCATGACCTTCTCACTCCCAGGCCTGTGCTCTAGCCTCTATGCTGAGCTGCTTCTATGCAAACAGCCATCTGCAAGCTAGCCTTTTCACAGTCTGTGACCTTTCCCAACATTAAAAAGAATCTACTCAGTGTCACTAAAAATCCCAGGAAGGAATGGGCAAGAATAGAGCTGGCTCATTCATTGAGCCAGATTCTACTTTGTCTAAATCACTCTATTATCACTAGTTATTACTACATTGTGTTTGAAACCCTCAGGAAAGAATGAAATTTTAAATGATTTCTGTTGTTTTATGCTGTCGAGTTGTGTCCAACCCACAGCGACATCATGGACAGATCTCTCCCAGAGTGCCCCACCTCCATTTGCAATCGTTCTGGCACTGTATCCATACAGTTCTCTTGGTAAAAATACAGAAGTAGTTTACCATTGCCTCCTTCTGCACAGTAAACCTGAGGTTCCACCCTCAACTCACTCCCATGCTGCTGCTTCCCAGCACAGGTAAGTTTTGACTTGTAGCAGATTGCCTTCCACTCGCTAGCCGCTGCCCAGGCTAGGAATGGAATGGGTATGCTTCTGTTTTACTCTCCTTCTCTTAGCCAAGACTGGTAAAGTACTGGAAACTCTCCAGGTGAGACCCTGAGAGGTGTTTAAGTGATTACATATGCATATATTATAAAATTATGGCCTTACTAGTCAAAGAAGATAGAAATGACTGTGAAATTCCCCTTTGGAAGTACACACGAAGCTGAAAAGACCAGTGCATATCTTGGGTGTGCATGTTTAGCTATGTTGAGATGAGTACAGTTTCAGTACTAGGAGATAAACTCATTCCAGCACTTACTGCTTGTGTTACTGTGTTATCACAGTTATTGTGTTGTCTCCCCCTTCTAGACTGTGAGCCCACTGTTGGGTAGGGACTGTCTCCATATGTTGCCAACTTGTATTTCCCAAGCACTTAGTACAGTGCTCTGCACACAGTAAGCACTCAATAAATATGATTGATTGATTGACTGATCACTTGATGTCGAGTGTGCTCCATATGTGACAGTGATGAAACTGCTATGGTAGTCAAATATGACCTCAATCAATCCGTGGCATTTATTGCACCCATATTGTATGCTGAACAATAATAATAATAATGATGGTATTTGTTAAGCGCATACTGAGCACTGTTCTGAGCGCTGGGGTAGATACAGGGTAATCAGGTTGTCCCACATGGGGCTTACACTTTTTTAATCCCCATTTTACAGATGAGGTAACTGAGGTGCAGAGAAGTTAAGTGACATACCCAAGGTCACACAGCAGACAAGTGGCGGAGGCAGGATTAGAACACATGTCGTCTGACTCCCAAGCCCACACTCTTTCCACTAAGCCACACTCCTTCTATATTACTGTACTGTATTAAGGGCTTGGTAGAGTACAGTACAACACAGTTGGTAGACATGTTCCCTTGGCTACAACAAGCTTGCAGTCTAGAGGTGGAGAGAGACATTAACTTAACTAATAAACTGCAGGTATATATAAAGTACCAGGGACTGACAGTGGGGTGAATACTAAAAGCCCAAAGGGTATGGATCCAAGTGCATTGATGAAACAGAAAGGAGAGGGAGTCAGAGAAAAGAGGGTTTAATCAGAAACGGTCTCTTAGAAAATCTGTGATTTTAGCAAGGCTTTGAAGGTGGGGGAGTGTTTGTCTGTCATAGAGGGAGAGAATTTCACACCAGAAGGAAGATGAGGGAAAGGGGTCAGCCATGAGATAGATGAGATCGAGGCCCAGTGAGCAAGCTGGCATTAGAGGAGGCAAATATGCAGGCTGGGCTGTAATAGGAGATCAGAGAAGTCAGCTAGGAGGGAACAAGCTGATTGAGTGCTTTAATACCAATGGTAAGGAATTTGATGCAGAGGTGGATGGACAACCACTGGAGGGTCTTGAAGAGTGGGGAGATATGGACTAAATGTTTTTTGGAAAAATGATCTGGGCAGCCAGGTGGCATCTTTAGACTTTTAGACTGTGAGCCCACTGTTGGGTAAGGACTGTCTCTATATGTTGCCAATTTGTACTTCCCAAGCGCTTAGTACAGTGCTCTGCACACAGTAAGTGCTCAATAAATACGATTGATTGATCTTTAGGAAGTCCAGGTCTGATAATCAGAGAAGGGTGAGCAGCACTCAGCTCTATAGACCTTCAATTTGGTCTAGAATCAAATACCATGCTGCTACCATATTCTGAGAGTTTCCCAAAGAAACTTTTATGCTTTTTCTTGATTCAGCTTTCTTCTTCCTTGTCCATCATTACATTTTTGGACAGTGCACTTCCTGGATGCCAGAATCCTGTGATACCATTTTAGTGCTTGTTGCCAGGGCCACTCTTAAGGGTTTCCATGGTGCAGGCTGATTCATTATTTGGGTATTCGTCAATTAAATCATCATTGTGAGGCATCTGACTGATCTAGTTTACATTTGTAATTGGTTTACATGCATTTCTTTGTTACTTTTGAAATACTGGATAACAGCATGATATAGAGGAAAAAGCATGGGCCTGAAAATAAGAGTACCTGAGTTCTTGTCCCAGCTCTGCCATCTGCTTGCTGTGTGACCTTTGGCTAGTCACTTACTTTCTCTGTGCTTCAGTTTTCTCAATTATAAAAATGGGATTCAATACCCATTCTCCCTCTTATTTAGATTGTGGCCCCCTTTTGTGGGACAGGGGCTGTGTTCCACCTGATTGACTTATATCTACCCCAGCACTTAGAACAATGCTTGGCACATGGGAAGTGCTAACAAGTACGATTTTACTTTTATTATTGTTTTTATTATAATTATATCTGCTACAAGGCAGGGCTGGATCCACACTGCAAGTGAAGAAAGTGTTCCTTCAGAGAGGCACCCAGAAGAATGGCATCCTGCTTCTCATTTCCTGAGATGGCCAGTGACTTGGGATAATCAAGATGTTCAAAAGTCACTCTCCCACCTGCAGGGAAACCATCTTAATTTTTTATTTTTAAATGAATTATCTGCTTCTCCACCCTCAGTTATAAAGGAGTCCATTTGAAAGGTTTACCTTTTTTATTTATTGAAATACCCATTTCCTTTCTTCCTGCTTTCTTGGACAGCAGGAGCAGTAAGGGGTGTTCAATCCAGGGGTAGTGGGGAGGCTTGGAGTTCCTCTTTGCCTGGGGCTGGAATCTGGGATTTTGTCCTTCTTGCCTGGGAAAGGCAGCCAAGGTCCCTGGGCTTCTCTGTCTCTGACTGGAGATTTCTGCTGAGCACAGGATGGGATCTTGGGGCCCGACAAGCCCAGTCTCCCTACTTCTTAGAGTAGGGTGAGATCAAGGCGAGGGAGAAGCAGATAGGTTTAGAGCCAGGTTTCGGGGGCTGGGATAAAGTGGGACTGGGTGGTGTGAAAAGTTGGCTGTGAGGGTGCCTTACCCGGATCAGACCGGGGATACTAGAGACCCACAACATTCCCTATTTCAGCTCTGCCACACGTCTGCTGTATGACTTTGGGCAAGTCCCTTCACTTCTCTGTGCCTCAGGTACCTCATCCGTAAAATGAGGATCAAAGTTGTGAGCCCCATGAGGGATAAGGATTTTGTTCAATCCAATTACCTTGTATCTACCCCAGTGTTTAGAACAGTGCTTTTTACATAGTAAGCACTTAACAAATGCCATAGTTATTATTATGATTACTCACAGTGAGCCTACAGTCTAGAAGGGAACACAGACATTAATGTACAAATTTAATTATAGATATGTAAGCATTGAAGATCTAAGGGAGTGGTGAATAAACCGAGCAAATCCAAGTGCAAGAGTGATGCAGAAGGGAGTGGGAGAAGAAGAAAGGGGGATGACAGTCAGAGAAGGCCTCTTAGGGGAGCTGTGCCTTCAGTAAGGCTTTGAAGGTGGGAGGAGTGATTGCTGTTGATCTAGTGGAAAAAGTAGTGGTCTGGTAATCAAGAAATCTAAATCCCCCTTCTGCCTGTATCCAACATGGGTAAAGGCCGCAACTGCCCTCCTCCCTACTTGCATCATCATCATCATCATCAATCGTATTTATTGAGCGCTTACTGTGTGCAGAGCACTGTACTAAGCGCTTGGGAAGTACAAGTTGGTAACATATAGAGACAGGCCCTACCCAGCAGTGGGCTCACTGTCTAAAAGGGGGAGACAGAGAACAAAACCAAACATACTAACAAAATGAAATAAATAGAATAGATATGTACAAGTAAAATAAATAAGTAAATAAATAGAGTAATAAATATGTACAAACATATATACATATATACAGGTGCTGTGGGGAAGGGAAGGAGGTAAGATGGGGGGGATGGAGAGGGGGACGAGGGGGAGAGGAAGGAAGGGGCTCAGTCTGGGAACTTCATACCCCAGTATAGCAAGGACAAGAGAGTGTTAATGGCTCTGCACAAGACACTAGCACTGAAATCAATGCCACTGTGCAGGTTGATTCATCATTCCTGTAGGGTGACTCCACAGATAACTTTCCATTTTCACCCAACCAGCTGTGCCTTTATGAAGCAATCTTAGAACCTTAAAGGCACTTCTCAGGGTCACCAAATTTGCTGAGTAGCTACAGATAGTGCCAATGCATTTTCCGTGTCGTCACAAATATTTTATGCAAAGCCCTGAACTGCACCTATGTCTAGCAAGCTGAAAAGTTCATTCATTCATTCATTCATTCATTCAATCGTATTTATTGAGTACTTACTGTGTGCAGAGCACTGTACTAAGTGCTTGGAAAGTACAATTTGGCAACATATAGAGACAGTCCGTACCCAACAGTGGGCTCACAGTCTAGAAGGGGGAGACAGAGAACAAAACAAAATATATTAACAGAATAAAATAGATAGAATAAGTATGTACAAGTAAAATAAATAAATAAATAGAGTAATAAATATGTACAAACATATATACATAGATACAGGTGCTGTGGGGAAGGAAAGGAGGTAGGTGGGGGGGGGGTTGAGAGGGGGAGGAGGGGGAGAGGAAGGATGGAGCTCAGTCTGGCAAGGCCTTCTGGAGGAGGTGAGCTCTCAGTAGGGCCTTGAAGGAAGGAAGAGAGCTAGCTTGGCGGATGGGCAGAGGGAGGGCATTCCAGGCCAGGGGGATGACGTGGGCCGGTGGTCGACTGCAGGATAGGCGAGAACGAGGTACAGTGAGAAGATTAGAAGCAGAGGAGCAGAGGGTGCGGGCTGGGCTGTAGAAGGAGAGAAGGGGGGTGAGGTAGGAGGGAGCGAGGTGATGGACAGCCTTGAAGCCCAGGGTGAGGAGTTTCTGCGTGATGCGTAGGTTGATTGGTAGCCACTGGAGATTTTTGAGGAGGGGAGTAACATACCCAGAGCATTTCTGGACAAAGACAATCCGGGCAGTGGCATGAAGTATGGATTGAAGTGGGGAGAGACATGAAAATGGGAGATCAGAGAGGAGGCTGATACAGTAATCCAGACAGGACAGGATGAGAGCTTGAACGAGCAGGGCAGCGGTTTGGATGGAGAGGAAAGGGTGGATCTTGGCAATGTTGCGGAGCTGAGACTGGCAGGGTTTGGTGACGGCTTGGATGTGAGGGGTGAACTAGAGAGCGGAGTCGAGGATGACACCAAGGTTGCGGGCTTGTGAGACAGGAAGGATGGTAGTGCCATCAACAGTGATGGGAAAGTCAGGGAGGGGGAGGGTTTGGGAGGGAAGACAAGGAGTTCAGTCTTCGACATGTTGAGTTTTAGGTGGTGGGCAGGCATCCAGATAAAGATGTCCTGAAGAAAGAAGGAGATGCGAGCGTGGAGGGAGGGAGAGAGAGCAGTAGCAGAGAGGTAGATTTGGGTATCATCAGCGTAGATATGATAGTTGAAGCCGTGGGAGCGAATGAGGTCACCAAGGGAATGAGTGTAGAATGAGAACAGAAAGGGACAAAGAACTGAACCTTGAGGAACCCCTATAGTAAGGGGTTGGGAGGGGGTGGAGGAGCCTGCAGAACAGACTGAGAATGAACGACCCGAGAGATAAGAGGAGAACCAGGAGAGGACAGAGTCTGTGAAGCCATGGTTGGGTAGCGTGTTGAGGAGAAGGGGGTGGTCTACAGTGTCAAAGGCAGCTGAGATGTCGAGGAGGATTAGGATAGAGTAGGAGCTGTTGGATTTGTCAAGCAGGAGGTCATTGGTGACCTTTGAGAGGGCAGTTTCCGTGGAATGTAGGGGATGGAAGCCAGATTGGAGGGGGTCGAGGAGAGAGTTGGTGTTGAGGAATTCGAGGCAGCACTTGTAGATGACATGTTCAAGGAGTGTGGAAAGGAATGGTAGGAGGGAGATGGGGAGATAACTAGAAGGTGAGGTGGAGTCAAGAGAGGGTTTTTTTAGGATGGGAGAGACATGGGCATGTTTGAAGGCAGAGGGGAAGGAACCAGTGGAGAGTGAACAGTTGAAGATGGAAGTTAAGGAGGGGAGAAGCGACAGAGCGAGAGATTTCATGAGATGAGAGGGAATGAGGTCAGAAGCACAGGTGGCTGGAGTAGCACTTGAGAGGAGGAAGGAGAGCTCCTCTGAGGATACTGCTGGGAAGGATGGGAGTGCCTCAGTGCTTAAAACAGTGTCTGGAACATAGTAAGTTCTTAACAAATACCATAGAAAGGACTTAGTCATCAGTAGTAGATGGTGCATTTAAAAGAATACTGAAATGCCATCAGTCAACTCAGGATTTCCTCCCTTTCCGTGATGAACCTGGAACTGCCTTTGCTCATCCCAGGGGCTCTAATAGTGTGTACATATCCATGTAGTGATATAATGTTCCACATATTAAATCATTTATACAAGTTCTTGGTTTGGTGGTGTTTGGAACAGTCCTGGAACTCTTCCAATTTGGCATCCGTGACTTGTCATGTGCAGCCCTAACTCGATTTTATATCCAAATTCTGAGGTGCTGCAAAGTGCTGCTAATATATCCCTTGTTATACTGCAGTTACTCTTTTTATCTTGGACTCATTTCCTAATCTTGGTGACTTTACTGGCCATGTTCAGTGTCTTAATGACTGCTGCGTAGACAGAATTGTCTCCTCTGGAGATTTGGTTTGCTCCCACAGGGCTACTGTTATGTTGTTACAATCTAGGAAGTTGTAAACTCCAGCTGGGCAGGGAACACTTCTTGTACATTCACTGAATGGTCCCAAATGCCTAGTACAATTCTCTACACACAGTAGGCACTCAATAAACACACTAAACGAATGAATTAATTAATTAACATAAAACTCCCACGCAGATGTGTTCATTCTCCAGGAGTCTAGCATTTAGCCATCTTTGACAGTTTATAGGGGCCATATTTTGATGCAGTGAATGAATAGCCAGTGTGAGCTTGAAGGCGGGGGGGGGGGGGGGGGGGGGTCTGACATTCTACACCATACATGGCTGTTTTGATCTATACCATCTTAAATTCTCTGTATCACATCGTAAAGTGGTCAAGGAGACTCCATTGCTAAGATCATGGCGGCAGCAAGAATGTTTTCCTTTTGAGTGACAGGTTCAAGAAAGTGTTGTTTTTTCACAAGATGGTGTTTTGCCCATTCACTGACTTAGAGTAGATCATTGCTGTTGCATCTGTCAGTTTCATGCAGCCTTTAAGCTTGTTTCCATACTTGTGTTTCTACAAATTTGAGCATGGAAATCACCCATTACAATCAATATGAGCTCCTTGTGTGACAGGGACTCTGTCTGGACTGTTCATACTCACATTCTCTCTCCCTCTCTGCAATATTACATCCCCTCCAGACTCCAGTACATCTCTCTGCATATGCCCTGCAGCTATATCAAGTTCAACAAGTCCTAAACTGAGCTCCTCTTCTTCTCTCCCAATCCCCTGCTCCACCCAAATTCCCCATGACAGTTGATGACAGTTGTCATCCATCACCTTGGGATTATCTTTGACTCCTTTCTCTTTCAACCCTCATGTTCTGAATCTTTTTATTCCTTCACATCCAAATCACCACCACGCTGGTCTGAACGTTTTCATGTCCTGACTCAACTACTGCACCAGTCTCTTAGCAGATCACCTGGTCTCCAGCCTTTCCTGTCTTCAATCATTCACTCTTCTGTCCAAATATTTTGCTCTGTACTCCTTTCTCCACTCCTCTAAAACCTCAAATGGTTGCCTATTCATATCAAACAGAAGCACCTTGCCCCATCGGCTTTAAGACATTCAGTCGGCTTTCTTCCCTATGTAACTTCACTCTTCCCAATTACATCTGAATCAGTCAGTCAATCAGTGGTATTTATTCAGTGCTTACTATGTGATGAGCACTGTAGTAAGCACTGGGGAGAATACAATAGAGTTAGTAGACTCAATCCCTGCTCTCAAGGAGCTTAGAATCTCACTTTAATTGTTCTTTTCAGACCAGCCTATTCAATGTGCCTGTTGTTGGCTGGGATCGTCGCTTGTACTTTGTACTTTGTACTTCCCAAGTGCTTAGTAGAGTGCTCTGCACACAGTAAGCGCTCAATAAATACGACTGACTGACTGAATGAATGAATCCAGGAGGAAGAGAGACCATGAGAACAATTTCATTAGCCGGAGAAACAAAGTCGGGGCACATTGATTCATTCATTCGATCATATTAATTGAGCACTTACTGTGTGCAGAGCACTATACTAAGCACTTGGGAAGTATAAGTCAGCAACATATAGAGACACTCCCTATCCAACAAGGGGTATTTTAGTAGGTTACTGTGGAAATTATTTATTTCTCCACACAGAATATGCTTAATGTGTATGGAATAATTATTTGAAAGAGAGCAAGGTAAGGAATCACCTCCTGCTTCACATCCATCATTGTGCTCACATCTTAAACATCCTTCTGAGATCAAATCTACTACAGGAAACCATTTTTGATTAATATAGAAAACGAACCAATCAGAATCAGCTAGGTGGTCAGCAGCCTCCTCTGCACTCTTGTATCTAGGTGTACTTAAAGTATTTATTTTGACAACTCGAGTTATAAATACTTTTATGGTTTTCTCCCCTGATAAGTTGTAAGTTCCTTGTGAGTGATTAAATTGTTATTTCTTTATTTTATGCCCTCCAAGCACTTAGGACAGTGCACCTCATCAAGTGGGTGCTATTGCAAGGGTCAGGAGGGTTTTTGTGTAATTGTTTTTTATTTTATTTTACTTATTAGGGGACTTTGCAAAGGTATGTGCAAGGAGAAAGATCAGAAGAGCAGGTCTATGCATAGCCAAATCTATAACCTCCCTGATTTTTTTTTTCCTATGGCATTTGTTAAGCATTTGTATAAGTGCTTGTTTAAGCATTTTATGACATTTGTATAAGTGCTGGGGTAGATACAAGGTAATCAGGTTGTACACAGCCCATTTCCCACATGGGGTACACAGTATTAATTTCCATTATACAGATGAGGTAACTGAGGCCCAGAGAAGTTAAGCAACTGGCCCAAGGTCATACAGCAGACAACTGGTAGAACCGAATTAGACTGTAGACCCCCGTTCTATCCATTCATTCATTCATTCAATCATATTTATTGAGCACTTACTGTGTGCAGAGCACTGTACTAAGCGCTTGAGAAGTACAAGTCGGCAACATATAGAGACGGTCCCTACCCAACAACGGGCTCACAGTCTAGAAAGGGGAGATGGACAACAAAACAAAACATGTAGACTGGTGTCAAAACCATTAGAATAAATAGAATTAGAGCTATGCTGCATCCCCTGATTCCTGTCTTTCCTCAAGTTCCCCTGGGCAGTTCTTTCTGATCAGTCTTTCCATTTATCCCATAATCCCCTGAAGAAATGCTCTATATTTACACAGACTTTGACAAAATATTGCATATGATATAATTGCTAAGCTACGTGCCTGGCATCGTACATGTAGCTGTGATCACAGTATTTGTAAGTGCTTTCTGTATACAGAACACTGTACTAAGATCTGGGGGAAAATGCACACAATTGAGAGTTAAAACTTATGATGTCACATACCTCTCAGGGTCCACCATGTGGGAAGGCCCTAGTTAAATAGTAAGCCTAAGAACAATTATAAATGTGATGCAAAGCAAAATGTAAGGAATGATGTTTTCTGAGTAAAAAGCAGGAAGGTCAAAAGTGTCATATGTGACTTCAGGACTCAGCAAAATCATTTAAAACATTTAGATTTACGGACAAGTCCTCTACCATTTTCAATCATAATCTACTACCCTTAACTGACTTTTAATGCACCTCATCTGTTAAATGGACATTAAGACTGTGAGCCCAGTGTGGGACAGGGACTGGACCTAGTCAAATTACCTTGTATGATGATGATGTTGGTATTTGTTAAGTGCTTACTATATGCCAAACACTGTTCTAAGCACTGGGGTAGATACAACATCATCAGGTTGTCCCAGGTGGGGCTCACAATCTTAATCCCTATAAAAACAGATGAAGTAACTGAGGCACAGAGAGGTGAAGTGACTTGCCCAGAGTCACACAGCTGACAAGTAGTGGAGCCGGGATTAGAACCCATGTCCTCTGACCTTCAAGCCCATGCAATTTCCACTAAGCCACGCTGCTTCTCAGGGCCCGGCCCTGCTACTCCCGACTGTGAGCCCGCTGTTGGGTAGGGACTGTCTCTATATGTTTTCAACTTGTACCTCCCAAGCTCTTAGTACAGTGCTCTGCACACAGTAAGCGCTCAATAAATATGATTGAATGAATGAATGAATGTAAGAATCATTGCACATTGTGAGAAAGCCATGTTTCTCTGTTGTCCATGAAGGCCTTCGAGTCCTTTATTTGGGAGTAGTGGATGTGGCTAAGGAAACAAGAAGAGAAACTAGAGATGAGAACTGGATAGGAGAAGCAGCATCTTCTAGTGGATAGAGCATGGTCCTGAGAGTCAGAAAGTCCTGGGTTCTAATTCTGCTCTGCCTCTTTTCTTCTGTACAACTTCGGGCAAGTCACTTAACTTCTCTGGGCCTCAGTTACCTCATATGTAAAATGAGGAATAAGACTGTGGACCCCGTGTGGTACATGGACTGTGTCCACCTGATTCATCTTGTATCTACCCTAGAGTTTAGTACAGTGCCTGGCACAGAGTAAGCACTTAAATAATAGCATTAAATAAAAAGAAAGAACTCTTCTTCCTCCCAACTATGCCCCAGTCCAATCAATCAATCAATCAATCGTATTTATTGAGCGCTTACTATGTGCAGAGCACTGTACTAAGCGCTTGGGAAGTACAAATTGGCATCACATAGAGACAGTCCCTACCCAACAGTGGGCTCACAGTCTAAAAGGGGGAGACAGAGAACAGAACCAAACATACCAACAAAATAAAATAAGTAGGATAGAAATGTACAAGTAAAATAAATAAATAAATAAATAAATAGAGTAATAAATATGTACAACCATAATAAATATGTACAACCATAATAAATATGTACAACCATAAAACCTGTCCATCCAGAAAACCTGAAGAAAATGTAGCTAAGGACACAAAGATGATCCACACTGGAGTTGTAACTATATTCTGGCCCGTTACGTAGCCCCGGGAAAGATGAGAAATTTCTTATAAAATATGAAACGGGCACATTTAGGAGATTGAGTTATTCGGTCAATCCCTTACCAATCTCAGAAGAGGAAATTGAGGTGATTCTAGAAGACAAGGGGGAGGGCGAAAGCCTCAGAGAGAAATGGATCAATTCTATTACAATTTAAAAAGCTGCCAGTCCACATGATCTGGAAAGTTTTCATTAAAGGCATCTCTTCACCATGAATGCATAATGTTAGAATAATATTAATGTGCAGTCCCAGGAGGAATGCCAAATGAAAGAACAGTGCCTTTCATCACCATTAATTCAAGTTTTGTGTGAAAGTTCCATCAAATTGTTTCCCAATATTAGATAGCCTTAACCAGGTAGGTTTTGTCAGGGCACTTGCTAATAGAAAAGTCAAGTAATATTATAAATTAATTGTAAAGCAAATGGATGGATTGACTATTTTTCTTTGAATCAACCAAAAGCAGTTGACCTATCAATCAGTGGTATTTTTTGGATGCTACTATGTGCAAAGCACTGTGCTAAGTATTTGGAGTAGCATGGCATAGTAGATGGAGCATAGGCCTCAAAGACAGAAGGTCATGGGTTCTAATCCCAGTTTGACCACTTGTCTGCTGAGTGACTTTGGGCAAGTCACTTCACTTCTCTGTGACTCAGTTACCTCATCTGCAAAATGAGAATTGAGATTGTGATCCCCACATGGGACAGGGACTGTGTATAACTTGATTTGCTTGTATCAACCCCAGTGCTTAGTACAATGCCTGGTATATAGTAAGGACTTAACAAATACCATTATCATTATTATTATTACAAGAGAGTAAGCAGAAACAATTGTAGACCTCATTGTATTCATCCTGCAGAGGTCATGGGGCGAGGAACTATGTGGCTTACTGGATAGAAAGAACAGATCTGGGATTCAGGAGACCTGGCCTGGCTTGTTGGAAGTTGTTTAATTTTCCTATATCTCTATTTCCTCATCTGCAAAATGGACTCGCAATCCCATACTCTTTCCACTAATCCACACTGCTTCTTTCCTGTTAACATCACCACCACCCTCTGTATCCTAGTCTTTAATCTTCATGCTGTCTTTAACTGCTCATTATTTTTGAATCCTCACAACAGGCAGTGACAAAATGCTTTTGTTCCATCTCCACAATATTTCTTGGATTAATAATAATAATCATAATGGCATTTGTTAAGCGCTTACTATATGCCAAGCACTGTTCTAAGCACTGGGGGAGATACAAGATAATCAGATTGTACCACGTAGGGCTCACATTCTTAATCCACATTTTACAGTCGAGGTAACTGAGGCACAGAGAAGTTAAATGACTTGTCCAAAGTCAAACAACTGACAAGTGATGGAGCAAGGTTTAGAACCTACAACCTCTGACTCCCAAGCCTGTGCTCTTTCCACTGAGCCACACTTCCTCTCTAAGCTAGTCTCTTGTCACCTCAAAAACCTCCTCAAGCTACCTATTTTCCTCCACACCAAGCAAAACTCATTAACATTGGTTCCAAAGCCCTTGCCAGCTCTCTTTGTGTTACACATTAGATCTCTTTACCTGCAACACCCCAAAGTATACTCTTCAGTCCTTCCAAGCACAGTCTTTTAACCATGGCTTGCTCTTCATCCTCCCATCTCCATCCCCTTTCCATTTCCTGGGACTCTCCTTCCCTTCTATTTGCCCATACCCTAACTCTCCCCAGCTTCAAACCTTTTATGAAATCTCACCTCCTCCATGTGATAGTCTCTGATTTATTTTCTTCTCTCCATGATTTTTCATTTCAGCTCCTCCTTCAACATGTATATTTGCAGGCACTAAGAACAGTCATAGGCATACCAATTTAAGTTCTCCATT
This sequence comes from Tachyglossus aculeatus, assembly GCF_015852505.1. NCBI lineage: Eukaryota > Metazoa > Chordata > Mammalia > Monotremata > Tachyglossidae > Tachyglossus > Tachyglossus aculeatus. The sequence goes on along the minus strand of NC_052066.1, from coordinate 80,095,303 downwards.
ATTTAAGCACTTATTCATTCACTAAAGCATCTTTCCTCTCTCTTGTAGCAAATGATCAGCTATGTTCTCACTTTCCCTTAATAACTGAAAATATTTTTGGTAAGCCTATATTCAATTTAATCAATCCATTATATTTATTGAGCACTTAGGATGGGCAGAACACTATATTTAGAGCATGGAAGAATATTAATTCATTCAATCATATTTATTGAGCACTTACTGCGTGCAGAGCACTGTACTAAGTGCCTGGGAAGTACAAGTTGGCAACATATAGAGATGGTCCCTACCCAACAGTGGGCTCACAGTCTAGAAGACAATATAATAGAAATGGTAGAGAAGATCCCTGCCCTCAAATAGCTTATATTATACATAAATACTACTACTACCACTACTAGGGAGGGAGAAGCAGCAAGGCCTAGTGGCAAGAGTACAGGCTTGAGAGTCAGAGGACGTGGGTTCTAATCCCAGCTTTGCCACATTTCTTCTGTGTGATCTTGAGCAAGTCACTTAATTTATCTGTGCCTCAGTTACCTCATCTGTTAAATGGACATTAAGACTGTGAGCCCAATGTGGGACAGGGACTGGGCCTAGTCAAATTACCTTGTATAATGATGATGTTGGTATTAAGTGCTTACTGTGTGCCAAACACTGTTCTAAGCGCTGGGATAGATACAAGGTCATCAGATTGTCCCATGTGGGGCTCACAATCTTAATTCCCATAAAAACAGATGAAGTAACTGAGGCACTGAGAGGTGAGGTGACTTGCCCAAAGTCACACAGCTGACAACTGGTGGAGCCGGGATTAGAACCCATGTCCTCTGACCTCCAAGCCCATGCTCTTTCCACTAAGCCATGCTGCTTCTCTGTAAATACCATTGATAACCGTAGCTGGGAAATAGATAATGGAAAGCTGGATCCGTGAATGAGTAAGTGTTTTAAATAGCAGTGTTATGGGTGGTTGGGAGTGATTAAGTGTGGAAGCAGTACTGAAGTGCCAAGGAGGTAGTTGGAAGGATATGATGTAAGGAGAAGAAAAATTAATTGGGGAGCCTACAGGATTTCAGAAGAGCTCTGGTTATGGAAAGAGTTGTGGTTTATCAGATTGCAAAATTGGCTTTGTTGATCACTAAAAGCAGAAAAGAACCAGCATTTCTATGCTTTTCTGGAGGGTTTTCTTTCTCTCATTCTTTCACAATTCTGACCCACCTCTGTCAGTAAGTACAGAACTGAGAGTCAGAGGCCTGAGAGGCAGAGGACTTGAGTTCTAATTGCCCATCTGCCACTTGCCTGCTGTGTGACCTTGGACAAGCCACTTAATGTCTCTGTGGCTCAGCTTTCTCTCTCTGTAAAAAAGGGATTCAATACCTGTTCTCCCACTTACTGGGTCTTTGAGACCTATGAGGGTCAGGAACCATGAGGACCCTGAATATTTTGTATCTAGCCCAGGGCTTAGTATGGTGCTGTTACACAGTAAAAATTTAACAATTATCATTATTATTATTATCGAGTCCCTTCTATACAAATCACTGCCCTATGCACCTGGGGAATACTACAGATGCAGAAAATTTACTTTCTGCCACAAAAGAACTTTCTAGCTAAGCCCCAAAGAGTTTACTCTCCTTCCCATATTCGAGTGTAGACGAAGGTCAGTGAGTACAGGAAAGTTTCAAAGTAGAGGAAGGGTCTTTCGCACGATGGGTTTAATGCATGAATCTAATCTAGTAATGGCATTTCTTATAAGGGGAGTGATACTCGAGCAAGAGAAAAGGGAAGAATCAAGCAGTAACCAGATATATGACTTTTTGATGGCATTTTTTAAGCATTTACTGTGTGCAAGACACTGCACTTAGCAGTGAGATAGACACAAGTTTAACAGGCTGAACACATTCCACTGAATGCAGTTCCTGTCCCAAAGAGGGATCACATTCTAAATCAGAAAGAGGAGGATTTAATTCCCTTTTTACAGATGGGGTAAGTGAGGCACAAAGAAATTATGCGACTTGCCCAATATCAAACAAAAAAGACAAATGGTATAGCAGAGATTCACACCCAGTTCCTCTGACATCCAGGTTCATGCTCTTTCCATTATACTATGCTGCTGGGGAAAGATACACACAACATAATTGTTATTTCATTGTAATGCTGTTATCTTACTCTTATTGATAATGTCACTGCACCCATCTTTCTTTCCACACAGAAAGGTCTATTCGGCAATTATGCAAACATCTATTCTCTTGGTCAACAAGGTGAAGGAAGGCTGGCTTTAGCCATTCCCCCCAGCATACTGCTTCCAGTCACCCTCAGTCTTTACTCCAATCTTAATGGGATTTGCAGGATGTCATTATGTGAAATATCCATGTTTGGTCTTCAAAGGTGAATGGTGACAAATTCAAATGTTTTCTATGAAGGAGATCATTGCTCTGGGGAGAGGATCCAGATCATGGAACTCACAATTGAAATATTTGAAGGTTAATAGCATCCATTGCTGAAGAAGGAAACAGGGACAAGGGAAATAAATGATTTTTCTTAAAAGGCTGACATTTAAAATATACAATTTCTTGGAACTTTTGTATGTACTAATGGATTCCCTTCCAGATTAGCAGAGAAATAGATTGTTTGTGAGGTCTAAGCTTTCATGAATTTACCAGGTAAACACTGAAGATTACAAGAATGTTGATGAAATTATAACTGAACTACAAGAAAAAGGAACTAAGACCATCAAACCAGAAGTAGCAGGTAGCATAGCCATTCCCTATGACTGTTCTTGGAAATACATGTATATATACATGTATTTCCAAGAACATATATTTATATATATTTGAAGTTAGCAAGAGATTTTGACACCCAGAAAAAATTATCTTATCTCCTAATTTCAAAATCTTCTAAATCTCACATTTGTAGTTAATGTAAAATCATTCACCATTCCCTCCTTAATCATTCTGCATCATGAAGCGTGCACATATTTCAGAATTGATACACTTTTCGAATCAGTGTGCAATAAAGTACTTATTTTACAACATATTAAAATTAAATAACATGATAGGAACAATTCTGTTTTGACATTTGGAAGAGCCAATTTGATCAAATATAATACAGAGGGATATGAAATCATTTTGAAAAGTACTAAGGAAGCCATGGGGAAATTTTCATTTTGGGCAAAAATTTGGCAAATTTATGGGCATATTAAAGTACATTTTAAAATATTTGCACTATAGATAGTTAAGTGAAGCTAGAACTTTAGAAAAGCAAGGATTTTGAGAAGATTTTCAGAATTATTTATAGGGAGAGACTTCTGACAATTAAACAGATCCTGTTGCATTGTTTAGATTGATAGTTTTCCAAGAAAAATTATAGTGTTGCTGTAAGATCATTTTGTCTTTCATTAGAGCATAGACCTAGACTATATAGCCATCCTAATGGTTGAAGAAAAAGGGATAATTCATATGTAAATGAAAAATTCACAATTTTCTGAGAATTTATGTCATCCTTTTCACTTATTTAATAATTTACTTTCTTTTTAACGTGCTTTTGGTAACACAATGATTCCAGTGTAACTAGTCTTATTTTGTAATGGAGGTGGAAATTTTATAAGATACACAAAGATCTTTCGAGTCCACATAAACTAAGACATCAATTTCAAACTATTCAGAATGAAAATTAAGAAAGCATTCATTTTTCAGACTACTGACAAAGAAAACCCTTGTTTTCTAATCAGATTTTTCAATATTCAGCTGAATTCATGGTTTCTAGTCTATGCTTGCAGGTTATATTAGAGAGAGAAATGTAATAAAATGACATTTTAGTAAATAATCCACTACCACAGGTGTTAAAAATAATTCAAAAGAAAAATAGTTTTAGCATGAAAAAATTAAATTACAATGACAGATGAGAATTTAGCATGATAATTCATATGAAGATGTCTTTTAGGCTTTCAAAGAAGTATGTTTTAGCAGTGTCCATTGGCAAAACTTGGAAGTAGGAAGAAAGAAAAAGGATATCCCTTTTAATAGGAGCTGTAAATATTTCATGTCAAATTGGGTTGCCATTTATTTTACAACAGAAAGAATGATATTTTTGGTTCAGTTGTCTTGTTTATTAGATCATTTTTAAGAATAGTTAAGAGGGTAGGTTAATATTGTGAGAGAGGAGTATACATTATTAAAATTTTGAATTTCTTTATGTGTTTGCCTCTGCACAAGTAATTTGTCAGCAGGGAACTGATTTATCAAAAGACTCTCCGACATCATTGGAGAAATGATGTATTACTGCTCTTGTGTCATTCCCAGAATACTCATATCCTAGCTTTAATGTCAATATCTTGGAATTCCTAATGGTAGTCATAATATGAGGAGAGCCATAGTACTGATATTTGCCAAGATAGTCATGGGAAGCATATTACTTGCTGCACATCTTTTTAAAAATTTTTCTATTTCAGTAGTTTTTTTACACCAGCTTAAGCACAGGATTTGTCAAGAATATCGAGCAGTTCTTATCTAATCATGAGCTTCTGTTGAGTTTTCTCACTGAACAATTTGTTGTATACCATCAAGCCTGAACAAGAAGTTAAAAGCAATGGAGGTGGATGTGATATACTCAATACTCGAAATCTTCCTAATGTCCCCCACATTAAGAGTTCCTTTATTATTCTAAGCTTGGAAGCTGACCCCAACTGGACATGGCGGTCTTTACCTGAACAAGTAGTTTATTCACAAGACAATGAATCAATCAATCATGGTTTTTATTTATTTATTCTGACAGTTTTGTCACCTGTCTACATGTTTTGTTTTGTTGTCTGTCTCCCTCTTCTAGACTGTGAGCCCTTTGTTGGGTAGGGAACGTCTCTATATGTTACCGACTTGTACTTCCCAAGTGCTTAGTACAGTGCTCTGCACACAGTAAGCGCTCAATAAATACGATTGAATGAATGAATCAATGAATTTATTGAGCACTTATGCCATGTGCAGAGTAATATACTAAGGGCTTCAGAGAGCACAGTTCAATAGGGATGGCAGACACGATCCCTGTCTTCTGAGACCTTACAGTCTAGAAGCGGCGTGGCTCAGTGAAAACACCCCAGGCTTTGGAGGCAGAGGTCATGGGTTCAAGTCACTTCACTTCCCTGGGCCTCAGTGACCTCATCTGTAAAATGGGGATTAAGACTGTGAGCCTCCCGTGGGACAACCTGATCACCTTGTAATGGCCTCAGTGCTTAGAACAGTGCTTTGCACATAGTAAGCGCTTAATAAATGTCATCATAATTATTATTATTATTATTAGGAGAGACAGACACTGCCTCTCTCAGTCTTGACTACTACTTCTGACTACTACTTCTGCCTCTTCACTAACTTCCCTGCCTCCTTTCAATCCCCGCTGTAGTCCATATGTCACTCTGCTGTCAACATTATTTTTCTAAGGATCTCCAGTGATGGCCCATCCACCTCCACATCCAAAAGCAACTCCTTACCATTGGCTTTAAAACAAGCAATCCTATTGCCCCCTCATGTCTTATTTCACTGATTTCTCCTTATCAATCAATCAATCGTATTTATTGAGCACTTACTGTGTGCAGAGCACTGTACTAAGCGCTTGGGAAGTACAAGTTGGCAACATATAGAGACAGTCCCTACCCAACAGTGGGCTCACAGTCTAAAAACCTGTCTTTACAGTCCTTACAGTCCTAACAACCTAGCATGCTTACTTTGCTCTGAAACAGCAAAGTATTCACTGTACCTCAACCTCATCTGTCTTGTCTCTGGCCTGGAACTCACTCTCCCTTCATATCAATAGGCCAAAACTTTTCCCACCTTCAAAGCATTGTTAAAATTACATCCCCTCCAAGAGACCTTCCCCAACAAAGCTCTTATTTCCTCTACTCCCTCTCTGTTGTATTTCACTCTCTCAAGCACTTAATACAGTGCTCTGCACACAGTAAGTGCTCAATAAATATGATTGAATGAAAGAATATCATAAATTGGTTAATTTCTGCATCTACTTTGCCCTTGGATTTGTACGTTTTATTCATCCACCCTCATCCCTACAGCATTTATGTACACATCTGTAATTTATTTTAATGTCTGTCTCCCCCTCTAGACTGTAAACTCCTTGTGGGCGGGGAACATGTCTACCCAATCTGTTATACTGTATTCTTCCAAGGCTTTAATACAGTGCTGTAATAATAATAATAATAATAATAATAATAATAATAATAATGGCATTTCTTAAGTGCTTATTATGTGTAAAGCACTGTTCTAAGCACTGACCAACAGTAAGTGCTCAATAAATGCATTTGACTGATTATAAAATGAATTACAGATAAGGGAAATGACAGACTTTAAGGATAAATACTTGACCAGCATGATAGCAATTTGGAAGAAAAGGAAGTTATGAATTTTAGAGATGTGAAAGTAGAACCAACAGGATTTAGTGACAGACTTTGTTGACTAATCTCCTGTTGGCATCCTTGCTAGTTGTCCATACTCTAATTCCCTGCAAAGTGCTTTTGTTGATATGTGGACAGTTTCTACCAAGACCTCTGGAGAAGGCCCTGGGAGCCAGAATTTTGGGGTAACCTAGTTTATCTTATTGGAAAAAATAGTTGACTGGTCACTGTGATAAAAAATGGGAAAATCAACACTTCCAGAAAATGTGTCTAATATTCCCATTTAATCATGACCTGAGCCAAATTCAAGGAAGTGATTTATGTGTGACAGACGTTTGGCTTTGAGACATAAATCCTCTCAAGAGACTCCCCTGGGATTATACAATAGAACCTGAAAAATAGCCCATAGCCCTTTAGATTTGACAAGAGAATCTAAATTTCACTCATCCTCTTAGCACTTTCAAACCTGGAGAATCCTCCTGTGGATAAATAGAAGAAGTTTTCTGAAGCAAAACTTAAGTCAAATAAGATGTATAGGGAGCTTTAGAGAATGATAGGGAAATACTCTTTGATCTATATAGACATTACAGCTCAAATGGTATCTTTTATGTAGAATGTTATATCCACAACATACAATATATTGTAATGTCAATGTGAAGTAATTTAAGCAATGGTTGAAAGGACACAAAGAAAGGTAATTGAAATATCTGAGCTGTTTAGAACACATGGTGGGATCAGCATATGATTAGAGATTTATTTTTTCATTAGCCTCGTTTAGCACTGAAAGGGAGGTAGTCTAATAACATTATGGAACAACAATAAATCAGATATTATGAACTTTAAAGCAATCTAGTTCCAAATTAGAAAATTCTGGTGATGTTTGATTAAAGGATCACTGGAAGAGGGGACAAATACCATAAAAAGAGAGAGCAGCAGATGAAGTCAATCAGAGGGATTCACTTTCTTCGATCTCCATGGAGTTAATATTCAATAGCTATATATAGAAGGAACCTATTCATGTCCTATAATAACATTTCCAGCAGGAGCAGCAAGACAGGATAACTGAATTTTGTCCTTCTTGGTGTCTTTGGACCCGCACTGAGGTTAGAAGGGATACTTTCCCTCATACATCCTACTGCACACATGTCTAGGTTCTGTCTAAATTTTCTTGCTCATCTCTGAAATATCAGGCATAAATCACTGTGGAGAGCAAATGACCTAACTAAATGAAGCAACCTTGAAGGGCATTTCCTATTTCTGACTGAATGTTTTTGGTCACATAATTTTTTTTAATTAATCAGTAATGCTAAACTGAGCGGGAATAACATTTATTTCTGCAGATCCCACTTAGCACACAACACAAACCCAATTTTCTGGAGCTCCCAGAGGATGCCAGATGGCTGAAAGCTCGCACCAAGGCACCTGCAAATGGGCAAATAGAAGCTCATGGATTCGAGTATGTGGCTGGGAAATCTCTAACAATGTTTTAATTGTGGTGTCTGAGGGTGAATCCCTGACAGATTTCACTATGTTCTGTGGCCAATTGTAATCAAAATAGTAATGTTGCTACTTGTTAAGGACTGACTACAAGCCAAGCACTGTGCAAAGTGCTGGGGTAGATACAAAATAATCAAGACAGATGCAATTCGTATTCCATATGGGGTTCCCAGTCCCTTTCCTTAGCCTTTTCTTTTAATGTTATTTGTTTTAATGATATGGTATGGTTTGGTTTAATGGTACGGTTTTAATGGTATTTGTTAAGTGCTTATTGTGATATATGTGCATATGTGCTAGGCACTGTATTAAGTGCTGGGGTTAGACACAGTCTACTGTGATTAGACTGTGGTTAGACACAGTCCATCTCCCACATGAGGCTTACAGGCTCAATCCCCATTTTTCAGATGAGGTAACTGAGATACAGAGAAAGAAATGAAGTGACTTTCCCAAGGTTAAACATCAGAAAAGGGCGGAGCTGGGATTAGGACCCAGGTCCTTCTGACTCCCAGTCCCCTGTTCTATCCACAAGACAACACTGGTTTTCCTAAGCAGTGTGTACAGTCTTTAAATTACATATTATTATAAATTATTTAATCATATTAATGTCTGTCCCCCTTTCTAGACTGCTAATGAGAAGCAGCATGGCTTAGAGAAAAGAGCACGGACTTGGAAGTCAGAGGTCATGGGTTCTAATCCCGGCTCAGCCATTTGTCAGTTGTGTGACCTTGGGCAAGTTATTTAACTTCTGTGTGCCTCAGTTGCCTCATCTGTGAAATGGGAAATAAGACTGTGAGCCTCATGTGGGACATGGACTGTGGGACAATCTGATAATTTTGTATCTATGCCATCATCATCATTATTATTATTATTAATAATAATTTATACCATAATTATTACACCATTATTAATATTATTAGGTTGAAATAATAATAATAATAATAATAATAATAATAATATTAATGTTATTAGACTGCAAGTCCATTATGGGCAGGGAACCCATCCGCCAATTCTGTTGTACTGTACTTTCCCAAGTGCTTAGTACGGAGCTCTGTACATAGTAAGCACTTAATAAATGCCATTGATTGATTGATGTTTAGGAGGAAGAACATGTATGTAATTCTCATTTTAGAGATGAGAAAATTGGCACAGAGAAGTTAAGTGATTTCCCCAGGGCCACAAGGCAGGCAAGGGGCAGAGCTGTGATTACAACCCAGGTCCTCTGACACTCAGGCTCTTTCCCCTAGGCCACATCACACTTCCCCCTGCATATCACACTGCACCCGCTGAAGTCAGAATGAGGATCTCCTCACTATAGTTTGGGGAGTAAGCTAATAGCAGGAAAAATAGTGGTAGGGAAGGCAACTGGGGTGTGGATTTAGGGGAGGAAAAAGCAGCAAATTGTCACTAAGGAATGTAAAATGCTATGAAAGTTGGAATATTTAATCTATAGGCATGTGGATCATCATAATCAGTAATGGCCCTGGGGCACTGAGAGATATCTGGGATTTGGCTTTCATCTCTGTCTGACAGTTCTCTCATAGTTAAGAAAGACATTTCTTTCTTGATTGTAATGCATCAAGAAGGTATATTGACTTTTCCCATTACCTCCTGTGTTGCTCTTGCCCTTGGATTGCAACCTTTATTCAACCCACCCTCACCCACTCTTTATTCATTTATATTAATTTCTATCTCCCCTTCTAGACTATAAGCTCCTTGTGATCAGAGAACAAGTCTACCAACTTTCTTGTATTATGGGTATCTTCATAGGCTTTTGCAAATTGTTGGGGTTTTTTTTTGCTCCATTCATTCATTCATTCATTCATTCAATCGTATTTATTGAGTGCTTACTGTGTGCAGAGCACTGTACTAAGCACTTGGAAAGTACAAGTCGGCAACATATAGAGATGGTCCCTACCCAACAACAGGCTCACAGTCTAGAAGGGGGAGACAGACAACAAAACAAAACGTGTAGACAGGTGTCAAAATCATCAGAACAAATAGACTTAAAGCTATATGCACATCATTAACAAAATAAATAGAATAGTAAAGATGTACAAGTAAAATAGAGTGATAAATCTGTACAAATATGTATACAGGTGCTGTGAGGAGGGGAAGGAGGTAGGGCGGAGGAATGGGGAGGAAGAGAGGAAGAGAGGAAATGCAGAGGGAGGGCATTCCAGGCCCGGGGGATGACGTGGGTCGGGGGTCGATGGCGGGACAGGCGAGAACGAGGCACGGTGAGGAGATTAGCGGCAGAGGAGCGGAGGGTGCGGACTGGGCTGGAGAAGGAGAGAAGGAAGGTGAGGTAGGAGGGGGCGAGGTGATGGAGAGCCTTGAAGCCAACAGTGAGGAGTTTTTGCTTGATGCTTAGGTTGACTGGTATCCACTGGAGATTTGTGAGGAGGGGAGTAACATGCCCAGAATGTTTCTGTACAAAGATGATCCAGGAAGCAGAGTGAAGTATAGACTGAAGTCGGGAAAGGCAGGAGGATGGGAGTTCAGAGAGGAGCCAGAGAGTGCTCTGCACACAGGAAGCACTCAATTAACTATTGACTTCAACTGACTTCAATTGTCTCCCAGCTTTCAACTGAGCTACCATATTTCTATGGTTGTGCTTTAATTAATCTTCAGAGCATCCTTTTACTCTTTTTGATGGCTCTGTTTCAGCTCACTACAGAGCGGTTTGTTCAGCCTTCCATTAACCGCACAAGTCTCACCCAGAAAAGTCATGTTGAGATGAATACAACTTCACTAGTAGGAGACCCATTTTGTTCTAGGACTTCCATATTTAAGGTGCTGTCTTCCACCTGATGGTGAGAATTGTCTTGAGAAATTTTAATGGATCTGTTCAAAAGCAAAACATTTGGGGTATATCTAAATTAGAGAGAAAATAAGCAGCATTATAGCTGTGTAGATCTTTATTTCTGTGAAGCCTAATGCCTCATTGCCATCACATTCTGATAGTCATCCAAAGAATAGCCTGGCCTTCTTGATTCCTTTTTCTACTCCTTCTCTTTTATGGCATCATTGGACAAGAAGCTGTAAACAACAGAATTCCCACACAGCACTAGGTTCCATGTTACCAGTGAAGATCTTTGATCATGTCATGAAGGATTTCACTTGTGCAAACTGGTACACTACCTTGGTTTTCTTCAGTTTATGATCAGTCCATACACAAGGCTGACTTTGCAAAGTGATTTGCAATCATCTGTATGCCTTTTTAGGTGTCTCTCGAGGATACCGTTATCTGCACATAACGACGTTCAGATGACTGCTCTTAGGACTTTCAATGATACTTTTGGCTGCTAAGTCGCATGACCGTCCCAGAGATTTGAAAGCATATTCTAACTTCAATAACATGTTGCATCTGTCAACATAGCTGCATAAAATAAATTAGACACAACTGGACCAAGTAAAAATCCCTTTATTTACCTTTTAGGCATTAGTGAATGGATTAGATAGGACATCCCAAACCATGCTACAGAATTTTGGTGGACTTCTCAAGAAAGCCAAATTTACCAGGTAGTCAGAATCCTGATCACTTGATGATGTCAAATGCAGCTAAGTAAATGAAAGCAGTGTAGAGAAGTTTGGTTGTGACTTCCTGCATTTCCCTTGTACCTGATAGGATGGGAAGGTTGTGCCCTTTGTCCTACCCTGAGGCCTGAAGCCACTTGTAATTCTAGAAGTGTGTATTCAGTAATATTCTTCAGGAGCTGGTTCAGAGAAATTTTGGCAAGAATTTCACCAGCAATGGGAACAGTGAAAAAGCATGATAATAATAATAATAATAATGGTGGTATTTGTTAAGTGCCTACTATGTGCAAAGCACTGTTCTAAGTGCTGGGGAAATACAAGATGATCAGGTTGTCCCACATGGGGCTCACAGTCTTAATCCCCATTTTACAAATGAGGGAACTGAGGCATAGAGAAGTTAAGTGACTTGCCCAAAGTCACACAGCTGACAATTGGCAGAGCCGGGATTTGAACCCATGACCTCTGACTCCAAAGCCCATGCTCTTTCCACTGAGCTATGCTGCTTCTCTAGTTGCCACATTCTGATGATCCACTTTTGTTTTTGAAGATGGTGATGATGGTGGTATCGTTGAGCTGCTGTGACATCTCCTCAGTTCTATATAATAATAATAATCCCACTGTTGGGTAGGGACTGTCTCTATATGTTGCCAATTTGTACTTCCCAAGCGCTTAGTACAGTGCTCTGCACATAGTAAGCGCTCAATAAATACGATTGATGATGATAATAATAGTGGTATTTGTGAAGCCCCTATTATGTGCCAGGCCCTGTACTAAGTGCTGGGGTGGTTACAAGCAACTTGGGACGAACACAGTCCCTGTCCCACATGGGGCTCAGAGTCTTAATCCTCATTTCACAGATGAAGTGAGGCACAGAGAGGTGAAATAACTTGCCCAAGGCCACACAGCAGAGGCTTGGCAGAGCCAGAATTAGAACCCAAGTCCTTCTGACTGTCAGGCATGTACTCTATCCACTGGGCCATGCTGTTTCCACTTGTTAAGGCCAGCTTAAACTTCCCACAAATGCTGGAGATACAAAACTATCTAACTTGAATTTCGGTGGTTTCTGTGAAGGCAGGCCCTCTACCCCTATGCCACCTCTGTCACCCTATATCTTGGTAGGCTTTCTGGGGTTGGCTATAGCCAGTCTATGAACACAAAGCCCAGGGAGAACCTCAGTGGGAGAGGTGGAACTGGGTCTATTGGTGACCAAAGAGATGGCAGAGAGCAGGGCCAAGGGTGTGGATGAGTTGCAGGACCTCTCCCCAGTCAGGACCCAGGTGAGCAGAGACCCCCTCACCTTCCCACCAGCCCCCTCTGTCCCAGAACATAACTTCTGGATCCATTTCTTCATACTGGAGCCGCAGTTGGTTCCAGCTTACTTCCAGCACTGAGTCCCCCAAAGAATACCCCACCTCAGGAATCTCCTCACAAGGTTCTGGGGACCACAGTCTACAGGAAGTTGTTGCTGATTTCAGAAAGACTGTTTGAATCCCCTCCCACCCTACCAGGAGTGCTCCTCCTGAGTGGATAGAGAACAGTCCTGGGAGTCAGACTGTCACAGGTTCTAATCCTGGCTCTGCCACTCGTCTGCTGTGTGACCTAGGGCAAGTCACCTCACTTCTCTTTAGACACCTCACGAGTTGTCTACACGTGCTGCCTAGAATTCCTCAACAACAACTCTCTCCTCATCCCCCTCCAGTCTGGCTTCTGTCCCCTTCATTCCACGGAAACTGCCCTCTCAAAGGTCACCAATGACCTCCTGCTTGCCAAATCCAACAGCTCATACTCTGTCCTAATCCTCCTCGACCTCTCAGCTGCCTTTGACACTGTGGACCACCCCCTTCTCCTCAACACGTTATCTGACCTTGGCTTCACAGACTCCGTCCTCTCCTGGTTCTCCTCTTATCTCTCTGGTCGTTCTTTCTCAGTCTCTTTTGCAGGCTTCTCCTCCCCCTCCCATCCTCTTACTGTGGGGGTTCCCCAAGGTTCAGTGCTTGGTCCCCTTCTGTTCTCAATCTACACTCACTCCCTTGGTGACCTCATTCGCTCCCACGGCTTCAACTATCATCTCTACGCTGATGACACCCAGATCTCCATCTCTGCCCCTGCTCTCTCCCCCTCCCTCCAGGCTCGCATCTCCTCCTGCCTTCAGGACATCTCCATCTGGATGTCCGCCCGCCACCTAATGCTCAACATGTCGAAGACTGAGCTCCTTGTCTTCCCTCCCAAACCTTGTCCTCTCCCTGACTTTCCCATCTCTGTTGACGGCACTATCATCCTTCCCGTCTCACAAGCCCGCAACCTTGGTGTCATCCTCGACTCCGCTCTCTCATTCACCCCTCACATCCAAGCCGTCACCAAAACCTGCCGGTCTCAGCTCCGCAACATTGCCAAGATCCGCCCTTTCCTCTCCATCCAAACTGCTACCCTGCTCATTCAAGCTCTCATCCTATCCCATCTGGACTGCTGCACTAGCCTTCTCTCTGATCTCCCATCCTCGTGTCTCTCTCCACTTCAATCCATACTTCATGCTGCTGCCCGGATTATCTTTGTCCAGAAACGCTCTGGACATATTACTCCCCTCCTCAAAAACCTCCAATGACTACCGATCAATCTGCGCATCAGGCAGAAACTCCTCACCCTGGGCTTCAAGGCTGTCCATCACCTCGCCCCCTCCTACCTCACCTCCCTTCTCTCCTTCTACTGCCCAGCCCGCACCCTCCGCTCCTCCACCACTAATCTCCTCACTGTACCTCGCTCTCGCCTGTCCCGCCATCGACCCCCGGCCCACGTCATCCCCCAGGCCTGGAATGCCCTCCCTCTGCCCATCCACCAAGCTAGCTCTCTTCCTCCCTTCAAGGCCCTGCTGAGAGCTCACCTCCTCCAGGAGGCCTTCCCAGACTGAGCCCCTTCTTTCCTCTCCCCCTCGTCCCCCTCTCCATCCCCCCGTCTTACCTCCTTCCCTTCCCCACAGCACCTGTATATATGTATATATGGTTGTACATATTTATTACTCTATTTATTTATTTATTTATTTATTTATTTTACTTGTACATTTCTATCCTACTTATTTTATTTTGTTGGTATGTTTGGTTCTGTTCTCTATCTCCCCCTTTTAGACTGTGAGCCCACTGTTGGGTAGGGACTGTCTCTATGTGATGCCAATTTGTACTTCCCAAGCGCTTAGTACAGTGCTCTGCACATAGTAAGCGCTCAATAAATACGATTGATTGATTGATTCTCTGTGTCTGTTACTTCATCTGTGAAATGAGGACTGAGACTGTGAGCCCCATGTGGGACAAAGACCACGTCCAACAGATTTGATTATATCCTCCCCAGTGCTTAATACGGTGCCTGGCTCATAGTAAGCACTCACCAAATGCCATAATTATCAATCTAGTTTCTCTCAGCATGCTCTTTAGAACCAAAAATTATTGTTTCAAATACATTCCTAAGAGGACTTCATAAAATTATTCAAGATTATGTTACTCAATACTCATGGAAATTCACTTCAAAATATTCCTTGTTCCCATCTACTCTTTCAATGGGTAGACTCATGTGCTATTATAGAAAATGGACATTTGGAAAATAAAATCATTTTTTTTATTTTCTCCTCAATCAATCAATCAATCGTATTTATTGAGCGCTTACTAGGAAATAAAGTTTAATGATGTGCCTTAAAGGCAAAAATTAATTTTATATTGCTTGGAAGTGCTGGTATCACTTTATCGCAGGATAAAAGTCTTTTCATAATTTTAATACGTGCACAGGAATGCTTTCCTTGCAGACATGACAGGTAAAGTTGTTTTTCTCCTTCTTTCTTAATTCTGCCATGTTCAACAGAACTGACGGAAGAAAATCCTGATTGCTTTGTCTCCTCGCAACAGCCCTCTGATGATAAAACTTCTTGAAATGGAAGAAATGTTTAATTCTCTTAAAAGAGAGAATGTCACACATTGTGACTAAGTGACATTTAGCACTTCAAATATAGCCAGTTCCATCTCTTTGGAGATGGCATTACTGATGATATATGTCTGTTTAGTAGAAAGCACTTTTCCTGTAAAAATCTGCATATTGAACTCTCTGATTAATTGATTTTAAGTGTCGTGTTTTAAAACTGCATTTTGGGGAAATAATATTTTCCATGTGGTTGGCTTTCGTGAAGCCTTGTATTTTTCTGCTTCATGATGGCTAGATGGTCATACTGTAAAAATTACAGCAGAGGCAGCACAAATCTGTACCTCAAAGGAAATAGCAAAAAATGCAGTCTCCTGACTCCTTCAACAATACTTCTCCAACCTATCAGACATTTATCTATCTATCTATATATTTTCATAATTATGGTATTTGTTAAGTGCTTGCTATGCACCAGGCGCTGCACTGAACACTGGGGTGAATATAAGCAAATCGTGTTGGACACAATCCCTTGTCCCACATGGGGTTCACAGTCTCAATCCCCATTTAGCAGAAGAGGTAACTAAGGCACAGAAAAGTGAAGTGACTTGCCCAAGTTCACACGGCAGATGAGTGGTGGAGCCGGGAATAGAACCTATGACCTTCTGACTCCCAGCCTCTGTTCTATCCACTCTGCCACATTTCTATATTCATACCACGGTACCTTGCTGCAAAGGATTTTAGCAACATCTATTACTGGGAATGATAACAAGGAGAAAAATGCGATGATAAATAATATCTCTTGTTAGCATTTCCTATGACAGCAAATAAGACTACAAAAGTAGATGAAAATGTTTCAGTGGTGACAGGTAAATTGATTCAAAGGAATAAGGGTGAAAGCTAAAATCTGAGTGGTTTTTTGTTTATGTTTTTGTTTTTTGCCCGTCAACCAAGACTTTGTGTGGATTGTGCTATGTAGCAATAATGCAGACTGTGCAAACAGTAGACTGATTATCTTGTCTGTAACATTCTCCTATTTCAATGAATCAATCAATCGTATTTATTGAGCGCTTACTGTGTGCAGAGCACTGTACTAAGCGCTTGGGAAGTACAAGTCGGCAACATATAGAGACAGTCCCTACCCAACAGTGGGCTCACAGTCTAAAAGGGGGAGACAGAGAACAAAACCAAACATACTAACAAAATAAAATAAATAGAATAGATATATACAAGTAAAATAAATAGAGTAATAAATATGTACACACATATATACATGTATACAGGTGCTGTGGGGAAGGGAAGAAGGTAAGATGGGGGAATGGAGAGGGGGACGAGGGGGAGAGGAAAGAAGGGGCTCAGTCTGGGAAGGCCTCGTGGAGGAGGTGAGCTCTCAGTAGGGCCTTGAAGGGAGGAAGAGAGCTAGCTTGGCGGATGTGGGGAGGGAGGGCATTCCAGGCCAGGGGGATGACGTGGGCCGGGGGTCGATGGCGGGACAGGCGAGAACGAGGTATGATGAGGAGATTGGCGGCGGAGGAGCGGAGGGCGCGGGCTGGGCTGGAGAAGGAGAGAAGGGGGGTGAGGTAGGAGGGGGCGAGGTGATGGAGAGCCTTGAAGCCCAGGGTGAGGAGTTTCTGCCTGATATTTCCTCCTATCTTCGGGGCATCTGTTTCTTGGATATCTGATTGACCCCTCAGACTTAACATGTCCAAAACAGAACTCCTCATCTTCCCACCCAAACCCTGTCCTCTCTCTGATTTTCCCATCCTTGTAAACCATACCACAACCTTCCCTGTCTCACAGATCCCTAACCTGGGCTTTATCTTCGACTAATCTCTCTCATTCAATCCTCAAATTCAGTCTGTCAACAAATCCTGTGAGTTTTACCTTCACAGCATTTTTAAAATCCATCCTCTCCTCTCCAAACTGCTATCACATTAGCCCAAGTATTTATAATAATAATAATGTTGATATTTGTTAACCGCTTACTATGTGCAAAGCACTGTTCTAAGCTCTGGGGTAGATACAAGGTAATCAGGTTGTCCCATGAGGGGCTCACAGTCTTCATCCCCATTTTACAGATGAGGGAACTGAGGCCCAGAGAAGTGAAGTGACTTGCCCAAAGTCACACAGCTGACAAGTGGCGGAGCCAGGATTTGAACCCATGGCCTCTGACTCCAAAGCCCCTGCTCTTTCTACTGAGCCATGCTGCTTTATCCACTCTTACTTTGACTACTGCATCAGACTCCTCGCTGACCACTCTACCTCCTGTCTCTCCTCCCTCCAGTCCACACTTCACTCTGCTGCTTGGGTCAATTTAATGAATATACATTGTCCACATTTCCCCAGTCCTCCAGAACCTCCAGTGGTGGGCCCAATCCACTTCCACATCAAACAAAAGCTTCTTATTGTTGGCTTTAAAGCACTCAGTCAAGTTTCCCCATCCTACCTCACTTCCTGCTTCCTATTATAAGCCAGCCCTCAAACTTTGCTCCTCTAATGTCAACCTAATCACTGTACCTTGATCCTGTTCATATCACCACTGAACCCTCACCCACATCTTCTCTCTTGTCCCCCGACTCCCATTCATATCAGACTCTCCACATTTTCAAAGCCTTATTAAAATCACATCTCCTCTACAGGCTTGCCCCAACTAAGCCCTCATTTGCCATACTCCCTCTCCTTTCTGTGTCACCTGTGCACTTGGATGTGTACTTTCTATTCACCCCACCCTCAGCCCCACAGTATTTATGTATGTAGCCATGACTTATGTTGATGTCTTTCCTCACCCTCTAGACTATAAATTCCTTCTGGACATGAAACATGTCCACCAACTCTGGTACATTGTATTCTCCCCAGTACTTAGCACAGTGCTCTGCACACATTAAGAATTCAATAAATACGAATGATTGATTGAAGGAAATGGTATGACACCAGAGTTAAATGGATGGACAAACTGTTCAGTGGTTGTCAGTAACAGAATAATTTGTTTATGGGGCCCTTGGGTTAGTGGATAGAGCACCTGCCTGGGGGTCAGAAGGCATTGGTTCACATCCCAGCTCTGCCACTTGTCTGCTGTGTGACCTTGGGCAAACCACTTCACTTCTCTGTGCCTGTTACCTCATCTGTAAAATGAGGATTGAGACTGTGAGACCCACATGGGACAGAGACTGTGTCCAACACGACTTGGTTGTATCCACCCCAATGTTTCATAAAGTGCCTGGCATATAGTAAGCACTTAACATATGCCATAATTTTTACCTGAAGCGTGAGTCCTGTGACCATAGACCTAACATCCTCAGGGATCAAGTTTTTGAGGAGGTTTAATTCAAGTCTTTGAGCCATGGTAAACTGGGTACTGAGCATGTGTAGATATCAATTTAAAGCTTTCTTTTCCTTTCTAATCTCCCCAGGTTGCATTCTCCCTATCATTCAATCAGTGATAATCAGTGATAATTATTGAACGCTTTCTCTTTGCAGAACACGATACAAAACTCTTGAGAGAGTACAATATGACAGAGTTGGTAGACATTTACTCTGCCCACAAGGAGTTTAGAGTTTACAGGGGGAATCACCAATTTAAGTAAATAACAGCCATATAAATGAATTATGGATATGCATTAAGTGACTTGCCCAAAATCACAAAGCAGGAGGTTTGGCGATGCTGGTATTAGAACCCAGCTCTTCTGACTCTCAGGCCTGTGCTATAACATGACTGCTACTTTCCAAAGAACCAAGTAGTGGCAGGATGGAATGTGTGTCGACAAAGTATATCTCTCCCTTTTCCCTCCCTTCCTGACTGACCGTGTGGCTTTCCCGTTTCCCAGGCAGCCACCCTCACTCACCCTCCCCTAGCCTGGAGCTCGCTTTCTGGCCTCCCACCCTCCTGTCTCTCCCCACTCCAGTCCACATTTCACTCCACTGCCGATATCATCTTTCTACAATAACGTTCAGGATATGTCACCTACCTCCTCAAAAATCTTCAGTGGTTGCTCATCCACATAAGTATCAAATAAAAACTTCCCACCATTGGCTTTAAAGGACTCCATCACCTTGCCCCCATCTACCTCACCATGCTTCTCTTCTTCTACAACACAGTCTGCATACTTCGCTCTTCTAGCGTTAACCTTCACATTGTGCCACGATCTCGCCTGTCTCGCCGCCGGACCCCTGGCCCACATCTTGCCTCTGGCCTGGAATGCCCTCCCTCCTCAAGTCCAACAGACAATTACTCTCCCCTACATTCAAAGCCTTATTGAAGGCACATCTCCTCCAAGAGGCCTTCCCAGACTAAGCCCCTGTCTTTCTCATCTCTCACTGCCTTCTGTGTCACTGTGATTTGCTCCCTTTGCTCTCCGTCTATTTTCTTTATTTAAATTGATGTCCGTCTTCCTTCTCTAGACTGTGAACTCATTTTGGGCAGGGACTGTCACTGTTTATTGTTGTATTGTACTTTCCCAAGTGCTTAGTACAGTGCTCTGCACACAGTGAGCGCTTAATAAATATGAATGAATGAATGAATACTCTGGCAGAGACCCAGGGATGGGCACCAGGAGGACACCATTTCACCACAGCTTTAAACCGGGTTTGGATCCATAGTGGCCAACTTGTCGCTGCCCGGTGTGCACAATAGGGCATCCATCAAAGCAAGAAGGAATTTTTTTCAGAGGAGATCTCACTTGCTGCCTTCATGCTTTCTAATCCTTGGTCTTTCTCTCAGGGCCTCCAGTGTATGGAGCACTCTACTAAACACTGGGGAAAGTGCAGCACAATCGGGTTGGTAGACATGATGCCTGCCCTGTTACTTCAGCTCTTGTGCACCTACCAAGCACTTGGGTACTTAGAAATTTCCAGATTGCTTATGTAAATACCTGATGCATCCAATTACCTGAGCACTAATTCATGTACTGAGTCACTTTTCCTTCATCTGCCCATCAGTAATCTATTTTATTGTCTGACTTTCCCATTAGACTGTGAATTTCTTGAGGACGGGAATCATGTCTACTGACTCTACTGTACTCTCCCCAGGACTTAGCACAGGGTTCTGACCAAGAGGTTGGTCAGTATATAATAATAATAATAATGATGGCATATGTTAAGTGCTTACTCTGTGCCAAGCACTGTTCTAAGCACTGGCAGGGATACAAGGTAATCAGGTTGTCCCACATGGGGCTAACAGTCTTAATCCCCATTTTACAGATGAGGTAACTGAGGCACAGAGAAGTTAAGTGACTTGCCTAAAATCACACAGCAGATAAGTGGCGGAGTCAGGATTAGAACCCATGACCTCTGACTCCCAAGTCCGGGCTCTTTCCACTGAGTCACGCAATATTATTGATTGGTTGATTGATGCTCTGCTCCATCTTCTCTAGCATTCCTAAAACATTTCAATTTACTGATGAAATAGGATATCATAGGATAACAGGTTCTCTTACGCCAGTTATTTTCAGGAATGCCCTATTTTCCTTTTTCCTACATACTTGTGAAACTCAATATTCAACTTGCTAGATTCAAAACTTGTTCCTACCTGCTGAAAGCATAATTTTTCCTTTTTCTCATAACTTCTTGGAGAGTTTGTGATAGGATCCAACCCTTCCCTTAATTGGATCCATACTTTTTTAGAGATAGATGAGGTGCAGATTTATTTACCAAATACATATCAAGGAATATTTTTAGCCTGGATAAAGAAAAAAAGTGTTTCGTATCAGGGTGAATGATTCAACTTGCGAACAGATTTGTAGCATGGGTCTGAAGTTCACTGAATATTCTGAATTTTTCTAAAATGTGAGGTTATAGAATTACATAGGCTTAATTGTTCTCCAGGGATTCTGCAAAAATCTGATTTCTCTGTGTTGGCTTGGGTTGGACCAGGCTTTCACCATCTCGAAGATGAGATTCACTAATATGTGAACTACAACACTGATTCATCAAAAGGGTCCCTACCTGCTTAATAGCTTTCATCCAGAAATGCCCTGTATTGCCTCTTTGTGGTTAAAGTGGTAAATGTTTGCTTATCATATTGCTGCTGCTGTAGTTGTTTTCATACATTTATTGAATAACAAGAGAGTACAGACCAGCTATAATTGCAGTGTGGAAGTCATTCATCTAGCATAGCAATACCCTCTGTTTTAGCCCCTTAACATTAAAGTCTTCTATAAAGACACTTGGTTTTTATTCAACTTTATATTGAATTTATTAGTTGTTGTACATATCTATAAGTTTATGCATATCTATGAATTACATATTCTAAATTACCTACTTAGATTAATGTTTGTCTCCTCCTCTGGACTGTGAACTCATTATAGGCAGGGATACCTATAGGCAGAGTCTATCAACTCTGTTTTATTGTACTCTCCTAAGCGCTTAATACAGTGCTCTGCACACAGTAAGCACTCGATAAATGCCATTGGTAGTGATTATTAGTTGATATTGGGCACCAATAATAAGGTAGCCTCCATTCAGACTACATAAGACACTTACATCTCACACTGTAAATTTGGCAAATGAAGTCAGATCCAGGATAACAAACAGATACGTACAAGGGATGTAAGGTACAGGGGATTTATGGCTATTGTTATTGTTCAAAAAAATAAAATGTCCAGCTCTTTGGAGTCTCTGTCACTTTTCTAGAAGTAGCCGAGGTGGCTTGAGATAATCTTCTCTGAATCAGTGTCATGAAGTTGAGGATTATGAAAAGGATCAGGAGGTGGTTTATGATGTGGTCAGTTGAAGGTGACTTCAAATGTGAGCTGGTGAGAAAATATGAACAGAAGCAATTTCTCCTTGGTTTGGTATTTTTTGTGGAAATGTTATCAGGGTGAGAGAAGGGACTTCTTTAAAAAAAAAAAAACAAAAACTTGAAGCCTGAAAACTTGAGCAGTCAAGTGCATGGCAACCCATGGAATAGTGACTTTATTTGCACATAGTAAGAACTTACCAAATGTCACAATAATAATAGCAATAATAATTTCATTAAATATATTAATTATCAGCTAGTTCTATGAACTGTAGCTTCTTTACTCCCTCTCTGAACCTGAACCAAGTCTCCCTGGAAATCTCAATCCTTTCTCTTTTAGCTCTCATATCTAGTCTATTGCTAAATTTCATCTTTTTTTCTCCACGTTATTTCCCAGTCCCAACTAAACCATCACACTAGATAAATCATATCCATAATTGATATTAATGTCCATGTTCCCCTGTAGACTATATACTCCTTGTAGATAGGGATCACATCTACCAAATCTATTGTATTTTCACAAGCACTTAGTACAGTTCTCTACATACAGTAAGGTCTCAATAAATGCCATTGATTGATTGATAGAGGTAAGTTCCATCTGGAGTACCATATTTGAGTCTGTCCTCTTCCCTCTCCAGTCCATAATTCACTCTCCTGCCAAGATCATTTACTTTTTTAAAATATCATTTAGCACACATCTTCCCACTCATCATAAACCTCAAAAGCTATTCTTCTATAAAACATCCAGCAGAAACTCCTGACCATTGCTTAGGCACTACAACAACCATTTTCTGCCTGCCTCACCACCCTCTTTCCCCACTATACCCCAGCACACATTCACCTTCACTTTCAAGCTGACATACTCATTTTGCCACTCTCTTAATAATAACGATAATACTAGTGGTATTTGTTAAGCACTTACTTTGTGCCAGGCACTGACCTAAGCACTGGAGTGGATACAGGTAAATCGGGTTGGACACAGTCCCTGTCCCACACGGGGCTCAAAGTCTTAATCCCCATTTTACAGATGAGGAGGCTAAGGCACAGAGAAGTCAAATGACTTACCCAAGGCCACACAGAAGACAGGTGGCAGGCTGGGATTAAAATGCTTGACCTTCAGACTCCCAGCCTGTCCACTATGACATGCTACTTCCCTGTCCTCAGACTCCTTGCTCATAGCATTAAGTTCTGGTGGACTGTGGTCGCAATTATGGATGGAAATAATGGGGCATATTTTGGAGATATAGTGAAGTTAGAATCTAGAGGAATGGTGACAGACTGAATATGGGAATTGAAAGAGGGAGAAAGAGAGTCAAGGATAATTCCAAGATTACGGGCTTGAGAGCCAGTGGAGTTGATATGGTTCTGATCGAAACCGGTAGAGCTTAGAGGAGAGGGTTTGGGAGAGAAGTTGAGAAGATGTGTTTTGGACATCTTGAGTTTGAGATGCTGGCTGCCCACCCATGTAGAGATATCCTGAGGCAGGAAGAGACATGAGATACAAAAGAAAAGTCAATGTTAGTGAGGTAAATTTACCACTCACCTGAATATAGTTCTCTAGACTGTAAGCTCCTTGTAGACGGGGAACTTGTCTACCAAATCTGGTTTATTGTATTCTCCCAAGTGTTTAGTTCAGGGCTTTGAATACAGTTAGTACTCACTTGGATGTGTACTCTTGCACTTGGGTTTGTACTCTTTATTTATCTCACCTTCAGCCCCACATCACTTAAGTGAATACCCATAATTTGAAAGTGGGGAAGGCTATTGGTTGGTGGATTTGGTGGTCAGTGGCTCTGTGGCTTGTGTTCTATGTATAGATATTATACATATCTATAAATTGTGTATTATAAATTATTTATGTATCTTGATGTCTGTCTATCCATCTAGATTATAAACTCATTGTGGGCAGGGAACTTGTCTACCAATTCTGTTGCATTGTACTGTCCTGAGCACTTAGTACAGCTCTCGATACAAAGTAAGTGCTCAGTAAATATCATTGATGATGATGCTATGGAGGGAGAAGGATGTGAGCAATGGGTAAGAAATGGAAATGTTGAGTACTCAGTATACTTTACTCTTTATCACCAACTTATCCTGTTTTTTCTCTTTGAAATCTATCATTTCCCTTATTGTGTGTCTGCTCTGTACTCTGCCAAATCACTTGTTTCAGTAATATTTTTTATTGTTCATTGAGGTTAACTTCACTAGAGAAATGTCACCAGCACCAAATATGAATGTGCCTTGCATTAATGATTAATTTGTTTAGTTAGAATATAAATGTAATAACTCATTCGGAGTTGACAGTATTTATGGGCTCCTATAACATACCGATTGCTTGTAAATGAGTTTATAAATTTCAAAGTATGGTCATTTATTGGATTTTTCTTAAGGTTAGGCCTTACATACTCATGTAATTTAGAAAGGGTCTGTAAAGAAAGTGAAAAAGAGTAGGGATAAGGTGCTATTCACCACTGTTTACCTTCATTTTAGGCCCTCTCTCCTGCCTGGAATTCCCTCACCCTTCATAATAATAATAATAATGATAATGATAATAATGGTATTTGTTAAGCGCTTACGATGTGCAAAGCACTGTTCTAAGCGCTGGGGAGGTTACAAGGTGATCAGGTTGTCCCGGGGAGGTGGGGGGCTCACAGCTTTAATCCCCATTTTACAGATGAGGTAACTGAGGCACAGAGAAGTTAAGTGACTTGCCCAAAGTCACACAGCTGACAGTTGGCGGAGCTGAGATTTGAACCCATGACCTCTGACTCCAAAGCCCGTGCTCTTTCCACGAGCCACGCTGCTTCACATTCTACAGATCACTGCTTTACCCATCTTCAAAGCCCTAATAAAATCACATCTATTCCAGGAAACCTTCCCTGCCTTATCTCTCAAATCTCCATGCTATTTCCCTCCCTACTGCCTCCCCTATGCAATAAAATATTTTCCCATTAAACACTTAGTTTCTCACTGTCCCCAAATCACACTCACACACACACACACACACACACACACACACACACACACACACATACAGAACTTATGAATGCATATTTAAACACTCTATTGCTTCCCCTTACCTGTAATTTTTTTTTTTTTTTGGTCTGTTTCCTCTGTTAGACTACAAGCTCCCTGAGGGTGGAGATTGTGTGAACTAAAAGTATTGAACTCTCCTAAATGCCTCCTACAGTGCTCAATTCAGAGTGAACAATCAATTTATCTTGATTGATTCAGGGCCAAGTGTTCTGAGGGATTCGATTGTGCATTCTCTCAAACAATAAAATGTGTTCTTTGAAGTGATGATAGAGTTTTCCTTCATAAATGATGGATGTGCTTTGGTTCAGGAAAAAAATAATTTGAGGACCAAAAACCATGTGAAGGAGGGAGGGAAAAGTGGGAAAGATAACAAAATGAACAGAAAAGAAATTCATAGGACAAATGGAACCTCAATTTTTCACAAGATGCAGTTAATCAACTTGGTTCCCTGGAATGGTAGTGATAATGCTATTGCTAGGAAGAGGAGGAGCAGGTCATGGGTTGCAGGCTAGATTGACATTTAATGGAGGAGACAGCAGACACAAATTATTTACAAATTACTGACTCAGATGGAAAGACGAGGTGCAAATGATAGTAATTCCAAGAAGGGAGATGAACAAATAGATGAATAAATGAGTTTATATGTGAACATAGGTCAATCACATTAGTGATATTGAACCCTTACAGTGTTCAGAACTGTACTAAATCCTTGGGAAAATACAATATAATAGAGTAGGTCGACACATTATCTGCCCTCAGGAGCTTAAAGTGTTGATGGGGAAGCAGACATTAATATAAATAAAAAAATTATGGATATGCACATAAATGCTGTGGGGCTCAGGGAGGAAGGGTGCAAATCTAAGTGCAAGGGTAACAGAGAAGGGAGTGGGTGAAGAGGAAATGAGGGTTTAGTCAGGGAAGGCCTACTGGAGGAGATATGCGTGCCATAGTGGATAGAGCATGGGCCTGGGATTCTGAAGGTCATGGGTTCTAATCCTGGTTCTGCCACTTGACTGCTACCTTGGGCAAGTCACTTCACTTCTCTGTGCCTCAGTTCCCTCATCTGTAAAATGGGGATTAAGACCATGAGCCCCACATGGACAGGGATCATGTCCAACCCGATTTGCTTGTATCCACCCCAGCACTTAGTACAGTGCCTGGCACATAGTAAGTGCTTAACAAATACCACGATTATTATTGTTATTATTATTATTGTTGTTATTATTATTATTATCAATAAAAATACTTTGAAAGTGGGCAGAGGGATCTTCTTTGGACTATAGAGGGGAAAGGAGTAGTAGGCCAGAGACAGGATGTTGGTGATAGGGATTGTCTTCAAGAAAGATGAGGTGGAGGTACAATGATTAGGTTGGAATTAGAGTTCCTAAGTGTGAGGGGGTGGGTTTTTAGGAAATCCGAGAGGTGAGGAAAGATGGGGCAAGACAATTGAGCCTTTTAAAGCCAATGATTAGGAGTTTCTGTTTGATGCGGAGGTGGACAGGCACCCAGTGGAGGTTCTTGAGGGATGCAGAAACATGCACTGAATGGCTTTGGTGAAAACTGATCCAGACAGCAGAATGAAGTATTATTAGTAGTATTATGGCATTTGTTAAGCACTTACTATGTGCCAGGCACTGTTCTAAGTGCTGGGGTAGATACAAGATAGGTTGGACACAGTCCTTGTCCCACAAAGGGCTCACAGTCTTAATCCCCATTTTACATATAAGGGAACTGAGGCCCAGAGAATTTAAATGACTTGCCCAAGATCACAAAGCAGACAATTGGCAGAGCCTGGATTAGAACCTATGACCTTCTGACTCCAAAGCCCATGCTCTATGCACTAGGCCATGCTGCTTCAGAATGGACTGAAGTGGGGAGAGAGAGGAGGCAGGGAGGTCAGCAAGGAGAATGAGGCAGTGATGAAGGCAGGATAGGATAAGTGCCTGTATTAACATGGTAGCAGTTGGGCTGGAGAGGAGAGGGTAGACTTTACCGATGTTGTGAAGGTAGAAACAACAGGATTTGATAACAGAATGAATATTTCAGGTGAATGAGCGTGATGAGTCAAGGAATAATGCCAAAGTTATGGGCTTTTGAGACAGGGAGGATGGTGATGCAGTCTACAGTGATGGGAAAGACAGGAGTAGCACAGGTTTAAAGTTCTAAGAATGGGTGAAATACATAACTGCTAAGGAGGCTCTTGGATTTTCATCTCTGCCTGAGGTTGTTTCCATGTTTGGCTAACTCAAGCGGTTATTTCTCCCCTGTTTTAGTTGTAGTAATCATACTGATTAGGCAACAATATGGTAAAAAGCTTGTATTGCACTGAGGGTCTCACAGTCCAAGAATAAGCTGAGGGAGGGTTGGCAATGTACACAGAAGGAAAGGTGAAATAGCAGGAAAAGAAAAGGATGAGAAAAAAAATGCCACTGGAGCTCCCAAACAATGTGGCTACAGGAGCTGCTTCTTGCTCCTCACCTCTCAGGTGGGTTGTTCATTCATTCATTCACTCACTCATTCAATCGTATTTATTGAGCACTTACTGGGTGCAGAGCACTGTACTAAGCGCTTGGGAAGTACAAGTCGGCAACAGAGACAGTCCATACCCAACAATGGGCTCATGGTCTAGAAGGGGGAGACAGACAATAAAACAAAGAGACAGGTGTCAATACCATCAAAATAGACAAATAGAATTATAGATATATACACTTCATTAATAAAATAGAGTAATAACTATGTGCAAATATACACAATCTAACAGCCAAAACAAGCAAAGCCACCTCAATTCCAACTTTTATGAAAGGTTCATATGGCAGGTTGCTTCTTTACGGGTCCCAGGTTGAGGGTGAACAGAGGCTGCAGAGCATCTTCCCAGCGTTGGGATTCGCAATCTGGTATTAGAAGAACAGCAGGACTATACACTTCTTCCCACTACTTGATGGAGATAATAGGATGGAACTGGATACGGGGGGGAGCAGTGGTGGCCCAGTGCCTTCTGAGTTGCTGGATTTCTCCAGTATTGGAAAAGCAGCTGGAACCTGTGCTGCTGCTTCATCCTCTTCTATTGAAACTGACACTGTTGCCTGGGGTTCAATTTTTTCTCCTCCTATACATCCTTCTAATCCCACTTTGTGTTTTGCATTTTACGTCTTTCTTCAAATATCAAGCCACTAGGTCTCGGTTGCTTAGAGATGAAATAATGAGAATGTATCCTTTTTCCTTCGATTGTCCAATTTTTTCCTGTGATAGTGTTCATTAGCATCCTCCACTGCTGGACGGATGAGGAATGGAGTAGGAACAAAGGCAAAATCAAAGTTGGACTACTTGGGTTTTCTTACATTGTCCTGAGTCTTGTGCTGCCACATCCTCCTGATCTGTTTGGCTTCTTTTTGGATTGCTCATTATTTATCATTTATTTATTTATTTGTTTATTTATTTATCATTAAGAAAAAAATGGTGCTTTCCATTTGTCTACTCTTCCAAAACTCTAAGGAGCTTTCAACTCAGGTGTAATTTTGAAAAAAAAAATGTGTATATATATGTGTGTGTGTGTGTGTGTGTGTGTGTGTGTGTGTGTGTGTGTAACTAAATCAATATCGTGTATATATATATATGTGTGTGTATATATATATATATATCATCATCATCATCATCAATCGTATTTATTGAGCACTTACTGTGTGCAGAGCACTGTACTAAGTGCTTGGGAAGTACAAATTGACAACATATAGAGACAGTCCCTACCCAACAGTGGGCTCACAGTCTAAAAGGGGGAGACAAAACCAAACATACCAACAAAATAAAATAAATAGAATAGATATGTACAAGTAAAATAAATAAATAGAGTAATAAATATGTACAAACATATATACATATATACAGGTGTTGTGGGGAAGGGAAGGAGGTAAGATGGGGGGTTGGAGAGGGGGACGAGGGGAAGAGTATATATATGTATATATGTATACATATATATATATGTATGTATATATATGTGTGTGTGTATATATATATATATATGCAATATTGATTTAGGCATTTAAAGTGCATACTTAACTGGTAGTTTAAATTGAAATGTTAATAAATGCTATGCATGGTTGCTTCATTTGCGCAATCTGTTGACTGTGTGTGGTTTAAGGTTGTTCATGCCAAGTCTCTCAAATTATTGTGAATAAACAAGAGTTGGCTGTACTCATTGCATGGGTTTGCCTTTCATCTTTTCTCAAATGGGCTTCCCCTTTGGAATGCTGAGTTAATATTTTTAATCCGATTTTTAGTCAACATCACAAAAAAACACACCATGGACTCTTAAAGAAAGACATTTGATTTAGTTACGTTATTATGCGAGAGGAGCAGAGACGAAGCAGGCTAGTTCTCTTTCATAAAAATGAGCCTGCTGTAGAAATCAAAAGCCTTGCCATAACTCAAGCAAACTGAGCTATACCCAGTGAGCAAAATGTAATGCAGCACAATTGCAAGAATGACTGATTTATTTCACCTCCAGAATGCTGAAGGGGTAATTCCCTCAAGATAAGGTTTTCTACAGTAATGCAAGAAGAGGGACAGCTAGATTGATATGAATGGGTCTATTGGAGCTATCAAGAATGTAAACAAAAAGAAAATTACTACATATCAGTTTAGTAAATAGGTAGGAATGAAAATATATCTACATCTACATTTATAAAGTATGCCTATTTGTTTGCATTTAGATGCTTTTCAGAGTTCAAATTATCAGTAATAATATTTATTGAGCATCTTCTGAGTGTAATACACTGCTCTAAGTGCTTCAGCAAGTAAAATAGAATAGAGGACATATTCCCTGCTCAAGAGGAACTTAGTTTTACAAAGATGACTACAAAGAATAAATTTTTATTAGTATGGGAGAGTGTGCCTGAGGAAAATGAAGTGACAAGTCCATCCGCTTCCCAAATAAATAAAGAATATGAGAATAATAATTACCTCTTTTTTTAAATGGTACTTGTTAAGTGCTTACTATATATGTCAAAGACTGCTCTAAGTGCTGAGGTAGGTACAAGTTAATTAGATGGGACATAGTCCCTGTCCCACTTGGAGCTAAAAGTCCAAGATGGAGGGAGAACAGGTATTCCCATTTACCCTGCTGAAAATCCTTCCTGCAGTTCCTGAGGGCACTACAACTAATTTAAAATTCCTTTCTTGTATTGCATGGGTACCTCTTACTTTTTGCTCAGCTACTGTATTTGCTATTTTCAGTACCGGAAAAGCAGTGTAGCCTATGTGGAAAAAGCATGGGTATAAGAGCCAGGGAGCTGGGTTCTAATCCCGCTCCGCCACTTGTCTGCTGGGAGATCTTCAGCAAGTCACTTAACTTCTGTGCCTTGGTTACCTCATCTGTAACATGGGGATTAAGATTGTGAGCCCCAAGAAGGATATGGACTGTATTCAACCTGCTTATCTTGCACCTACCCCTACACTTAGTATAGTGCCTGGCACATGGTAAGTGCTTAACAAATACCATTTAAAATGAAATCCAACTTGATGTTATGATCTTCCAGAAGACTGATCTCACTGAACTGCCTTATTCTTCATTAACGCACACAAATTAAATCTGCCTACTGCTCACTGTGGTCTATAGTTATGCTGCCTCATTTGAAAATGTGGGTCTTAGAATAGTTTGTTATGTCCTTCTTGCTTCCAGTTCCATTACTATATGGTAAATACTTGGGCATTTTACTGTCATCCATTCTCTAAC
The DNA here is from genome assembly GCF_015852505.1 of Tachyglossus aculeatus. NCBI lineage: Eukaryota > Metazoa > Chordata > Mammalia > Monotremata > Tachyglossidae > Tachyglossus > Tachyglossus aculeatus. The sequence continues at coordinate 80,064,499 of NC_052066.1, read as the reverse complement.
CATGTCCACCTAGTAAATGTGCTGCAGTGAGCACAGATTCATTAATAATTATAAGCGTGGCTCAGTGGAAAGAGCACGGTCTTCGGAGTCAGAGGTCATGGGTTCAAATTCCAGCTCCACTGCTTGTCAGCTGTGTGACTTTAGGCAAGTCATTTAACTTCTCTTTGCCTGTTACCTCATCTGTAAAATGGAGATTAAGACTGTGAGCCCACGTGGGACAACCTGATCACCATGTATCCTCCCCAGCACTTAGAACAGTGCTTTGCACATAGTAAGTGCTTAACAAATGCCATTATTATTATTATTATTATTATTATTATTATTATTATTAATTATATTAAGCACTTACTATGTGCCAGGCACTGAACTAAGCACTGGGGTGGTTACAGGCAAATTGGGCTTACAAGGAGCTTACAGTTTAGTTTCTGGTTCAATTGCTCCAAATGTTAGATGTGTCACCTGGGTAGGCTCATAACTCTTCAATTTGGTCTGCTCTTCCACTTGAGCCACACCTGTCAGTCCTCCAAAGGACATGTTGGCATTTTGGTTATATCTTCTTTATCTTCATCTATTAATCCATCTTTGGATGGTAAATTGCCTAAGTATCAGAATTCATACCTCCTACCTCAGCTCCCTTTTCTCCTTCTATAGCCCCTCCTGCACACTCCACTCCTCTGTTACTAACCTCCTCACTGTGCCTCGTTCTCACCTGTCCCCACCGTCGACCCCTGGCTCACATCCTACCCCTGGCCTGGAATGCCCTCCCTCGATACATCCACCAAACTAGCTCTTTTTCTCCCTTCAAAGCCCTACTGAGAGCTCACCTCCTCCAGGAGGTGTTCCCAGACTGAGCCCCCCCTTTTCCTCTGCTCCTTCTCCCCTCCCCATTGCCCCTACTCCCTCCCTCCACCCTCCCCCTGCCCCTCCCCACAGCACTTGTGTATATTTGTACATATTTATCACTCCGTTTATTTTATTAATGATGTGTATATAGCTATAATTGTATTTATTCTGATGGTATTGACACCTGTCTACTTGTTTTGTTTTGTTGTCTATCTCACCCTCCTAGACAGTGAGCCCATTGTTGGGTAGGGACTATCTCTATATGCTGCTTATTTGTACTTCCCAAGTGCTTAGTACAGTACTCTGAACACAGTGAGTGCTCAATAAATATGAATGAATGACTGAATGGATTCAGGGACAACAGTAAACCCTGAAACTGCTTTGAAAAAATCTTATATTCAGTTATCATCTTCCATTAGTGAAATGCCTCACCTCCAAACCTGCAGAATATGCACTTTTAAATCTTGACATTCTGTTTTCCAGAAGTAATTGTTTTTAAAGATCTAATTCTCATGACAATAAGTAGCACGGCCTAGTGAAATGAGCATAAGCCTGGAAGTCAGAGGATGTGGGTTCTAATCCCAGCTCTGCCACATGTCTGCTGAGTGATCTTGGGCAAGTCACTTCACTTCTCTGTGCCTCAGTTACCTCATCTGTTAAATGAAGATTAAGAGTGTGAGCCCCATGTGGGACAAGGAGAGAAGAACTGCGTCCAACCTGATTACTTTGTATTTCCCCCAGTGCTTTGATGTAATAAGCTCTTAGATACCACAATTAAGAAATTTCCATGAAAAATCACATGAAACTATCTTCAATAGGAAATGAAGTCTACTGGTGTTGAAGTGATTGTCCTTACAACACTGATGTGCATATCCATAATTTATTCATATTAATGTCTCTCTCCCCCGTAGACTGTAAGGTTGTTGTGGGCCGGGAATGTGTCTTATATTGTTGTGTTGTATCTCCCAGTCACCTAGTACAGTGCCATTCACATAGTAAATGCTCAATTAATACACTCGATTGATTGATTGTATCGTAGTTTTGGAGAAATCCAAGACACCTCTAGAATCCCCACCTCTAGAAAGTGGCATAATCACAGATGAATGAATGAATGGATGGATGAACTAAAGACCTCTCCACATAATTTTTTTTCAAACCAATCTGCACACCTTTGATCATCAATCTATTCTACTTTAAGAACAAACATCTTCCAGGAGCAAAATTGCTTGCATCCATTCTTTCCCTTATAAGCTCATAATTTCAAAGATCCAGTGAGTGTAGAAATCCAGTAACCCAACTCATTGTTCAGCCAATAAAGTGAAAAATGTCATTCCAGTTTTAGCAGATGGCAGCAGAAATGCAATATAAGGATCAGAAACACTAATCTAGAAATCAATAGCTATTATAGTTTAAATCACATTTTGGTCCTGAAATGATAATAGCAATCCTTTAATAGCTAATGTTGATCCTATTTGTATTAGATATCTATTCAAAGTATGTCAAGGTTTTAATTCTGTTACAGAAAAGTATTACCACAACCCAAAACCTCAGGAAATAAAATGAACAGGCCTAAACGTTTCTTTACAATACAATATTGGAAGTTTTTTGGGTTTTTTTAGTTTCTCCTGACAGATCTAGAACCACTATAGCAAGTGTAACTCTGAAAAATTACTAATATACACATCTTAAATGGGGGTGTCTAACAAATTAGAGGCTGTAACTAAGAGACTCATTCATTCATTCATTCAATTGTATTTATGGAGAGCTTACTGTGTGTAGAACACTGTACTAAATGCTTGGGAAGTACAAGTTGGCAACATATATAGATGGTCCCTACCCAACAACGGGCTCACAGTCTAGAAGACTCAGAAATGTACAGGTGCCTCAGTAAAAAGTTTTACTGAAAAATATAAAATTGCACCTCTGACTCCAAGGAAATTAGCCTATGTTAAAATATCCTGCAGTTATTCCTTCAGAAAGGGAATGGAAGTGATTAATTTTGTGTGTTTGAACTCTTCAACATATTTTCTGCACCCACACATGAGATACAATGAGGCATTTGGTACATGGTGTTACCATAAACCTCTGATTCATGGGAAACTCCTCTGTTTATCAGGCTACAAGCAACATCAAAAGTCTGTGAGACAGTGATCTAGAAACTGCTGTATGCTAATAACTATTCCTTTGAGAGACACATTAAAAAAAATGTGATTATGAATCACTGTGTAGAATCAGCTCACAATACCACCAACGAAACACCTAAACAAAACAATGCTATTTATTGGCCTGAAACCGGGAAAGCTCATAACCAAAAATATTAATGGACAACAGAGACTCCTTTGCTACCATTTAGATAGCAAGTGATCCAATGAAGCATGAATAGACAAAGCAGGGAACTCAAACAACTATGGTCAGTATGAATTTTGGGAAACAGCCAAAGTTCAGCAACAAGGCGTTATCAGGATTCCACCAAACTGGAGGTCTTTAAAGCAGAAGTGTGTCCCTCTTTCTAAAAGGTTGTGAGACCTAAACTTACTACAGAAGGCATATCTCCCCCTTCTAGACTGTGAGCCCACTGTTGGGTAGGGACCGTCTCTATATGTTGCTAACTTGTACTTCCCAAACGCTTAGTACAGTGCTCTGCACACAGTAAGTGCTCAATAAATATGATTGAAAGAATGAATATATACCCTCTTGGGTCATTTCACCTGTGTCACCTAAGAGCCACAGTCCACTTCACTGGCAAAACAAAGATTATTTTAAGCTTCAGTACCAAGTTTAAATGGTATTTAAGTGCTTATTTTTGTGCCAGGCACTGAACTAAGCAGGAGGGTAAGTACAAGGTAACTGGGTTGGACACAGTTCCTGCTTTACAAAGGGCTCACAGTCAATACTCATTTTAGAGATGAGGTAATTGAAGTAAAGAGAAGAATACTTGCCCAAGGCCACACAGCAGACAAGTGGTGGATCTGGGATTGGAACCTAAGTCTTGCTGATTCCCAGAACCGTGCTCTTTTCATGAGGTTTTTCTGCTTCTCGCAAAGGAATTGATTACTGCGACAGTGATTTGTGCAACACCACTCAAAACCCTCTCATCCCTTGGCTGTCATGTTGCACTGGAGTGCAGAGTGCAATGAGGGAGTAGGAAGTTAGAAGGATGCCACATTGCAAAAGTTTGTTAGGCACAAGACACACTCATGACCCGTCACCACCACAAAGCATCAATGCTCTGCTGCAGACTGTTTTTTTGTTTATTTGTTGTTTTTGTTTTTTAATGGTATTTGTGGGGGAAGCAGTGTCGCTTAGTGGAAAGAGCCCAGACTTGGGAGTCAGAGGTCTTGGGTCCTAATCCCGGCTCTTCCACTGTGTGACCTTGGGCAAGTCACTTAACTTCTCTGTGCTTCAGTTCCCTCATCTGTAAAGTAGGGATTAAGACTGTGGGCCCCACATGGGACAACCTGATTGCCTTGTATCTCCCCACAGCGTTTAGAACGGTGCTTGGCACATAGTAAGTGCTTAACAAATACCAACATTATCATTAATGGTATTTGTTAAGTGCTGATTATGTGCCAGGCACAGTTCTAAGCACAGGGGTAGATACAAGACAATCAGGTTGGACCCAGTCCCTGTCCCACATGGGGCTTAGAATCTAAGTAAAAAGTAATAGTGTTTAATCCCCATTTTACAGATGAGGTGACTGAGGCTTGGAGAATTTAAGGAACTTGTCCAGGGTCACATGGTGGACAAGTGGCAGAGCCAGGAGGAGAACCCAGGCACACTGGCTCCCCAGGCCTGTGAACCTTTCACTAAGTGATTGGGAATGTACAATAGAATAGAGTTGGTGGACCAACTCTATTTTTGTACCCAAAAGCTGCAGATTTTACCAGACTGTGAGCCCCATGTGGGACAAGGACTATGTCCAACTGAATTATTTTGTATCTACCCCAGCACTTAGTACAGTGCCTGGTATCATAGTATGTGCTTAACAAGCACCATTACTTATGGCATATTGTGGACAGAGGGGAACTAGCAGTAGTGAATAAAAAAGGCTGATGTTGCTGATTAACAGTGAGTGAGTATCGAAGTGTAGATTCCTCCAGAAGATTGTAAGCACTGTGTGACACAGACTGTTTCACTTCATTTTAATAATAATAATAATGGCATTTATTAAGCGCTTACTATGTGCAAAGCACTGACCTAAGCACTGGGGAGGTTACAACGTGATCAGGTTGCCCCACAGGGGGCTCACTGTCTTAATCCCCATTTTACAGATGAGGTAACTGAGGCCCAGAGAAGTTAAGTGACTTGCCCAGAGTCACAAAGCTGACAATTGGTGGAGCTGGGATTTGAACCCATGACCCCTGACTCCAAAGCCCAGGCTCTTTCCACTGAGCCACGCTGCTTCTCTGCATTCATCTTGCATTCATTCATTCAATCATATTTATCGAGCACTTACTGTATGCAGAGCACTGTACTAAGCGCTTCGGAAGTACAAGTTGGCAACATATAGAGATGGTCCCTACCCAACAACAGACTCACAGTCTAGAAGGGGGAGACAGACAATAAAACAAAACATATAGATAGGTGTCAAGTCACCAGAACAAATAGAAACAAAGCTAGATGCACCACATTAACAAAATAAATAGAATAGTAAATATGTACAAGTAAACTAAATAGAGTGATAAATCTGTACAAACATATATACAGGTGCTGTGGGGAGGGGAAGGAGATTGGGTGGGGGGGATGGGGCAGAGGAGAGGAAAAAGGGAGCTTAGTCTGGGAAGGCCTCTTGGAGGAGGTGAGCACCTACCCCAACACTTAAATACCATTATCATTCTTCTTCTTCTTCTTATTATTATTATTATGAGTAGTATGATGGCTGGATGGGGTGCTTTACCAGGGCAATCGATCAATGGCATTTGTTGAATGCCTATTCAGAACACTGTACTAAATGCTTGGGAGAGTTTACTAGAGCAAGGAGATACAAGGGCATTAGGAAATTGGATGGATAATACCTCTTGAAAGAGAAGGATTTGGGGGAAGATCTTGTGAGGTATAATAAGCCTTCTCTCAATCCCAGATAGTATCTTAAAATGAAACTGCACAGTGCTTTGCAAACAGTAAGCACTCAATAAATACAAATGAATGAATGAAAACTTCTGAAAATTGGAATGGGGAGGATTTGCCAGGAAGGATGAGAGATCCTTAAATATTGAGGACACATGAACACCCTAGATGATAATATAGGTTCATTTAAAAATAATAATGATGATGGTATTTGTTAATTGCTTACTATGTGCCAAGCACTCTTCTAAGTGCTGGGGGAGATACAAGGTTAGCGGGTTGTCCCAGGTGGGGCTCACAGTCTTCATCCCCATTTTACAGATGAGGTAACTGAGGCACAGAGAAGGTAAGTGACTTGCCCAAAATCACACAGCTGACAAGTGGTGGAGCCAGGATTAGAACCCATGACCTCTGACTCCCAAGCCCATCCTATTTCCAATAAGCCACGCTGCTTCTCATTTGGAATCCACCCAAGAACACAAAGCACATGAGTCATGGATGACCCCTCACATAAAGGGAATTTGTGCTTAGTGTGTGCTCCCTTTCAAGCCCTGGGAAAAGCTCCTCCCTCTATTTACTTGCTACTCATGCTTTTCTTCCAAGCTGAAAACTTTTGTGTATGTGTGTAGGTTTGTGTGAAATGCACTTCTTCCTTATTCCTGTAGCTATTTCTTCTTATTCCCTGTGGAAGTATGATCAATCCTGCCAGTTAAAATATAGAAAATGAGCTTGCAATATCCCAGTCGATGCCTTTAATGAACCCAGCATGGGTACTTAGATTCAAAACTTAATCATGGTATATCACAGCCCTGTTGTCTTTGGATATCTTCAGTGGCACTTACCTGGCTGAGTCTGGCTTTCAAATTCAGGTATGAAATATTTTAAACAGCAGAGAAGATAGATATTTACTGAAAAGGCTCAGGGGGATTGAGACCGTTTGTTTTATTCAATCTAATAAACTGGATTTGGAAAAATATTTTGCCATGGCTAATGGTGCACCTATGACATCATCAAAGCTTTTCATTAATTCATTCATTCAATCATATTTATTGAGTGTTTACTGTGTGCAGAGCCCTGTACTAAGCACTTGGGAAGTACAGGTTGGCAACATATAGAGACGGTCCCTACCCAACAAAGGTCTCACAGTCTAGAAGGGGGAGATAGACAACAAAACAAAACATGTAGACAGGTGTCAAGTCATCAGAACAAATAGAATCAAAGCTAAATGCACATCATTAACAAAATAGAAAAGTAAATATGTACAAGTAAAATAAATAGAGTGATAAGTCTGTACAAACATAAATACAGGTGCTGTGGGGAGGGGAAGGAGGTAGGGCAGGGGGGATGGGGAGGAGGAGAGGAAAATGGGGGCTCAGTCAGGGAAACCTCTTGGAGGAGGTGAGCTCTCAGCAAAACTTGGTGTCTAATTGCATAACTTGGTAAAAGTGGGAGCAAAAAAGAGGGAATTTGTGGAAAACAAAGAACTCTATGCATGGAGTTGAATTCTCAAGCCCTCTCCATAGAGCTTTGAAGTCAATGGACACTACAGACACAGAGGACATACACAGTTCTCGAGACAGATGGACATCAGACGGTAAATGGATTTCACTGCATTTGATTGTCACCAGAGCATGGCTTACTTGTGCTGCAAGCCATCTTAAACATGTGTGCACTAAATATAGCAATAGGGAAGAGAGGGAATAGGGAGTGTTTCAATAAAAAAATTACAATTATTATGTAAATACATCTGAAAGAGACTAAATGGTTAAATATGTCCATCATCCTCACATAATAAAACCATTTTACTGTGATCACAAGTCAATGTGATAATTAATATGGATTTCATTTGGTTTTCTCCAAGTCCCATCTGACCATGTCCAGCTGTAAAAGAGATCCTTGTGATGCTTATGTATGATTCATTGGAAATATGAAAAAGGGGAATAATGAGCAGCATTTCTTTCACTGGGGAGAAATCTGAATTGGTCTAGCAGCTGAGCTCCTATGGGATGATGTTCAAGAGTTTACAAGAAATGGGATTTGCCATTTCTTGACAATGGTAAGTGGGAAATGTATACATATATAGGCAATTTTTTAAAAAAGAATTCCACATCATATTTAATTATTCTAATGCTTTCACTATTATTTTAAGGAATTATTTAAATGCATCCTTCCATAGAAGACTAAATGTAGAATACCATTAATGCTCTGAAATTCTAGGGTTCTTTGGACAAATTGTTAGAGATGTTAACATGATTTATTTCAGCTACAGGATGTCATACTCTTTACTTTTCTTAAGTTAATCACAACCCATCAAGTGGAGGCAAGAGCATACAGCATAGCATAAATGTTGTGCTTTGGTAATCCTTCTGAGCCTAGCAAATATTTTTCATAGAACAGAGAAAAAATGTTTCAAGGCTATAAAAGTTTATTTCTTTTGGCTGGAAAAAGTGTTTAGAATGAGTAACTTGCCGAAATGAGGCTTGATGACACACTAACCTGTAAGAAACTATTATAGGGACACAGAGTACAAGGCTACAGTAATTATTCTGTAGAGAATTGATCTGTAAAGCCTCTGTATTTCCTACAATGTCTAGCATTTTTATTATGCAATGTTTACTCTACAAGCTCATCTTCCTGCTAGATTTACTGTTCCATTTCCATTTTTTTGTTGGGGGGTAGTTTAGTCCACCCAGAAAGTGGTTAGTGGGTTTGAAAATAATAAAGAGAGCCTGTGTTGATGTTATAAAGACATAAACAGCTTTAATGATCTGTCTCCTTGAGTTCCTACCTTTCTTGTACTTAATCCTCATCATTATAACAATTATCAATAAACAATTATTTAATAATGATAATAATGTTGACATTTGTTAAGCATTTACTATGTGCAAGGCATTGTTCTAAGCACTGAGGGGGATACAATGTGATCAGGTTGTCCTACATGGGACTCACAGTCTTAATCCCCGTTTTACAGATGAGGTAACTGAGGCTCAGAGAAGTTAAGTGACTTGCCCAAGGTCACACAGCAGACATGTGGCGGGGTTGGGATTAGAAACCATGACCTCTGACTTCCCAAGCCTTTATTGAACCTTACTTTGTGCTACACACTATGCTAGTTTGAACGCCCCCAAAATATTCTAAAATAATAATTATAATTATAATAATGGCATTTATTAAGTCCATACTCTAAGATGCCTTTCTCACCTTCCTTCTCTCCTTCCTTATACTAATCCTCATGGATTTCAATAGCCTCATTGATGTTTCTGATGATTCCCCCAATCCTCCCATTTCCCCTCACTCCTCAACTCCATACAATTCCCACTCCGCCCCTCCTCACCCTCTCAACAATTTGGACTTGCACTGTATGTCACCATCACTTTTCTTTGAATAATTTCTATCCTCATGGATTCTGAAACCCCATTCTCTGCATGCAACCTCTAGACCCTCCTTCTACCAGTCTCTCCCCACTCAGAGACCTCTGATCTATAGTCCCATTCTGCTCATCCCAAGCCATCATGCCCCATTTAGACTTTAATCAACCTTCTTTTCAGTGCATAAATTCAATACATTCAACACTGTCCTTTCTGCCAACCTCAACTTCATTGCCCTCTTGGCCTGGTGGTTAGAGAACAGACCCAGGAGTCAGAGGACGTGGGTTCTAATCCCAGCTCCGCCACCTGTCTGCTGGATGATCTTGGGCAAGTCACTTCACTCCTCCATGCCCCGGTTCCCTCATCTGTAAAATGGGGATTCAGACTGAGAGCCCCACATGGGACAACTTGATGATCTTGTATCTACCCCAGCACTTAGAACAGTGCTTGGCACATAGTAAGTCCTTAACAAATACCTAATTATTATCTCATTCCATCCACTGTGAGTCATCAATCCCTTTCACTATGGAACACTATCAGTAGATATCCAGTCACCAGGCCAACCTTGGCCATTTCAAGTTCATCTGCACCTGATATTGATCCTGCCTTCTCTTTCTCAGAGCAACTTTACTTCTCCTCCTTCAGCTACTCAGATGCATCACTCCCATCAATTATCAATTATTCCAAACCTTTAACTCCTACCTGAAATTGGGAGTCCTCCCATATACCCCCTCTCTTAACCCTGATGGCCTTGTCAACTACTACATGGACAAATCAAAGCAATAAAGCATGAGCTCTTTCCCAGCTCAACATCCACACTCATTCTTCTTGGCAGTTTCTCAAGAGGAAATCTCTCACTTGCTCTCAAAATCTATCCCTTCTTCCTTTCTGAATCTTCTCACCATCTAAAACCCTCCGTGCTAATTCTTCCCTTCCTGACCACCTTCTGAAACTACCTCCCTAACAGCATCTTTTCTTTTCTGTCAAACCAGTCCACGTCTTCTGTACCATACAAAAATTGATCCTCTTCATTTGTATTTCTCTAGTATTTGAAGTCACCCTCAGCACTTTTGTATTTGAATTTGTACATTTTCTCAATTGAACATTCAATTATTTATCATCATTACACTTAAAAAAGTAGTTTTATGCCTATCTCATACTAATACTAATGTTAATACTTATAATAGTTTAGCTCTTACTATGTGCTAAGAGCTGTGGTAGATACAATATAGTCTGATTGGACGCAATCACTACCCACATGAGCTCACAGTCTTAGGGGGAAGGAAACCAGATATTTATTCCCCATTTCATAAATGAGGAAACAGAGTCACAGAAAAGTGATGACTTTCCCATGGTTACATAATAGGAAATTGACAAGAGTTGGCTTAGAACAAAGGCCTACTGAATCCCTGTCCTGTGTTCTTTCCAGTAGGCAGAGTGAAAGCTCTATGTGGGCGTGGAAGGTGTCACTTCTTAGGTTTGTACTTTCCAAGCATTTAGTAGAATGAAGTGCACCAAATGGGTGCTGAGTAACTACTACTACTATTATTATTTTAGATTCTATGGCACCTTCCAGCTATCAGTCAGTCTCCCTCCTCCCACTCCTATTTACACTTCTTAAATTGGATGTAAAGACTAGCTCTCTCCCATTTCTCTAACATCCTTCTTTACCTTCTTTAATCTGGTTTCCAACTTCTTCAGTCCCCTGAAACTGCTCTCTCCAAAGTCACCGATGACCTCCTTCTTGCCAAACCCAACATACTGTACCTATTTTCCCTCAGTCTGTCAGTTGACTTGGGCACCATGGACCAATCCCTTCTCCTGGAAAAATGATCTGACCTTTGTTTTACTGGCAAAGCATTCTCTGTATTCTAATCTTATCTCTTTGGATAATTCTCACTCTCCTTTACAGGCTTCTTCTCTGTCCCCCACACTTTAACTGGGGGCATTGGGTATCCCTCTGGACTCTGTTCTGGGTCCTGTTTATTTTGCTGAAAGATGGACATAAAAACATCTGTTGAATTATGGGCAGAGCATATCACATATGTATTTATGTTTGTACATATTTATTACTCTACTTGTGCATATCTATTCTATTTATTTTATTTTGTTAATATATTTGGTTTTGTTCTCTGTCTCCCCCTTCTAGACTGTGAGCCCACTGTTGGGTAGGGACTGTCTCTATATGTTGCCAACTTGTACTTCCCAAGCACTTAGTACAGTGCTCTGCACACAGTAAGCGCTCAGTAAATATGATTGATTGATTGATTGATTGATTCTCCTGACCCATGAGTTCATAACATACATAAATTTCTGTAATTGACGGTGGATCTCCAATACAACTAGGTTGTGTGCTCTTGGAAGGTGAAGATTTGCGGTAAGGAAATGAAGGCCTTTGGTTTTTCCAGGTATAGTTCTTCTTTCCTCAGCTGGATATTGGCAGGGAAGGTGACTTCCAACCTCAGCCAGAGACATCTCTATGTTTTTCAAAGTGCCCACAGATGGAAAATGCTGTCCCATATTTGTCTAGAGGGAATTTTCAGTGTCCTCAGGAGAGAGTAGACATTAGTGCAGAAGATGCAGACTTTGGAAGTATGCAGTCCAGAGTAAGAGATTTAATTGATTAATCTCCAATTGGTATTTACTGAACACTTACTGTGTGCAGATCATTGTACTAAGCACTTGGGTGAGTACGATACAAAAGAGTTAGTAGGCATGTCCCCTGCCAAAAAGGAGCTTACAACTAGATGAGGAGATATAGGGAGAAAAATTAACTGGGCATAATGTACTGGATTGGAGAGAGACTGGAAACAGGGAGTTGGCAAGGAAGGTGATGATGTTATCAAGGCAGGATAAGGTAGTGCTAGGATCAGCAGAGTAGCAGTTTCAATTGAGAGGTCGTTATGAAAGTAGAACAGACAGAATTTGGTTCCAGATTGAATATGTGGGTTAAACGAAAGCGATGAGTATGTAGCCAACTTATACTTTCCAAGCGCTTATTACAGTGTTCTGCACACTGTAAGTGCTCAATAAATACAATTGAATCAATGAATATAATGCCAAAGTCATGGCCTTGTGAGGATCGTGCCATTGTTAATAGTGACAGGACGGTCAGGAGGAGGACGGAGTTTGGGTAGGAAGATGAGAAGTACTGTTTTGAACATGTTAAGTTTGAGGTCTCAGCAGGACATCCAAGTAGAGATCAAGTATATTTATTATAATAATAATAATAATAATAATAATAATAATAATGAAATTTATTAAGCACTTATTCTAAACACTAGGGAGGTTACAAGTTGATCAGGTTGTCCCACATGGGGCTCACAGTCTTCATCCCCATTTTCCAGATGAGGGAACTGAGGCACAGAGAAGTGAAGTGGTGTGCAAAGTCACACAGCTGACAGGTAGTGGAGCCAGAATTTGAACCCATGACCTCCTACTCCAAAACCTGGGCTCTTTCCACCGAGCCACACCGCTTCTCCATATTTATCAAGTGCTTACTATGCACAGAGCACTGTACTAAATGTTTGGGAGTGTACAGTGCAACAGAATTAGCAGTCACATTCCTACCCATGCCAGTCTTACAGTCTAGAGGAGGAGAATAATAATAATAATAATAATAATAATAATAATAATAATAATAATAATAATAATGTTATGTATTAAGCACTAACTGTGTGCAAAGCACTGTTTTAAGTGCTGGGGAGGTTACAAGATGATCAGGTTGTCCCACGGGGGGTTCACAGTCTTAATCCTCATTTTACAGATGAGGTAACTGAGGCACAGAGAAGTTAAGTGACTTGCCCAAAGTCACACAACTGACAATTGGCGGAGATAGGATATGAACCCATGACCACTGACTCCAAAGCCCATGCTCTTACCACTGAGCTATGCTGCTTCTCTTAAAGAAAGACATTAATATGAATAAATAGATAATTTACAATACATAATTTAAAGATTTGTCCATAAGTGTTGTGGGGTTGGGGATAGAGTTAACATTAAAAGTCCAAAGGTCATAGATTGAATATAACCTGAAGGCAGGAGGAAATACAAGGTGGCAGAGGAGAGAAATCTGGGTTGGAGATGTAGATGTGGAAATCATCTCCATAGTAGATGATAGTAGAAACTGTGGGAATAAATGGGTCCTCCAAAGAGTTCGATGTAAATGGAGAATAGAAGGGTTTCAGAACTGATCCTTAAAAGATACACACAGAGGGTGGGAGGTGTGTATATATACATATGTACCATAAAAATATGGTATATTTTTATATATAAATTAAATTAAATTTATTTTGAGCAATTGTAAGGGTCATTTTTTTTTATGCTTTCTGCCTCAGTAGAGTGTAAGCTCCCTGTAGGCAGGGAACATGTCACTTTGTTTTTCAATAATAATTATAACAATAACAATAATTATGTTAAGTGCTTACTATGTGCCAGGTACTGAACAAAGCATTGGGGTGGTCACAAGCAAATTGGGCTAGACACAGTTACTGTCCCACATGGGGCTCACAGTCTAAATCCCCAGATGCAGATGAGGTAAATGAGGTAAAGAGAAGTTAACAGAGTCACCCAACATCTCACAGTGGACAAGTGGTGGAGCCGGAATTAGAATCCGGGTTCTTCCGACCCCCATACTATATCTACTAGACCAGTAAATTAACTAGGTGCCAAGTGCCTGCTTTGTCATTTGACATTGAGGTTGTGTTTTAGACTGTGAGCCCACTATTGGGTAGGGACTGTCTCTATATGTTGCCAAATTGTACTTCCCAAGCGCTTAGTACAGTGCTCTGCACACAGTAAGCGCTCAATAAATACGATTGATGATGATGATGATGATGGAGAATGAACCTAACAGCTACTTCGTGGTAAGTTGGAGGATACTGTAAATAAGGAAATTAGAAGTGTTCCAAAGACATAGTGAAGCAAGAGCCTCAAATGATGTGCCATAGTTGTGGTCAGTGGGGAAACATGTCACTTCGTTTTTCAGTAATTCCGCAATGCCTAGTGCAGTGTACCAAGTAGATAATTAATAAATGCAACCACTATCAATCAGTGGTAATTATTAGGTGCTTATAATGTGCTGAGTGCTATACTAAACACTTGGGAAAATACAATATAACTGAGTTGATAGAATTGATCTCTGCCCTTACAGAGCTTTCAGTCTACAGGGGGAAATGGACAAAAAAATAGATGTCAGATAGGGGAAATAGTACAGTAGAAGAATATTTAAATCCAATCGATTGGTTGTGTGGTAATACTAATGGTACTACTACTAGAGAAGCAGCATGACATAGAAGATATAGAGCAGGCGGGGAGTCAGAAGGTGATGAGTTCTCATCCTGCCTTTGCCACTTGTCTGCCATGTGATGTTGAGCAAGTCATATCACTGCTCTGTGCCTCAGTTTCCTCATCTGAAATTGAGGAGATTGAGACTGTGAGTCCTATGTGGGTCAGGGACTCTGTCCAACTTGATTTGCTTGTGTCCACCCCAGTGCTTCGTACAATACCTGGCACATAGTAAGTGATTAGCAAATGCCATCATTGTTGTTATTATTACTACTACTATGCCCCTGGAAGTCCTGACTCTGCTTATTCCCATGAAATATGGGCTTGACTCACTTTATCTTGTAGTGTAGTGATGCTGGCTCTGTGTTTCTGGAATCAGTGCAAACTCTCAGCAATTTATGACATAAATTTAAGAAGAATATGATTCACATGCCCTTACTCAATGCTAGCAATTTTCCTGGACCCTCACCTTCACAGATTATGGTTGTAATTATTCTTTGTGGTAATAACTGTTGGTTTTCTAGAGAGGTACAAAGCATATTATTAGATTTTTCTTCTGTAATCAATGACACCATTGTGAGACAAACAGGTGGCAAGTATTACTATCACTATCAGGAAAATTGGACCCTAAAGCAACTATGATATAACTAAGGTTATAGTTAGTGGAAATGCGGTTTAGGAATTGAACCCATGCCTCCTGGCTCCATTAAACCCTCCAGACTGTACTGAAGAGACTCTGCCGAGATGACAGAAACCTGATTCCAATTACCCTCTCTCACCTCAGTCTCCCCCCCATTAGAGTGCTGCCCTACAGCCTGAGAGCTCAATTTTATCACTGCATTCCTTTCTGGGAAATGAGATGATTAGGTTTGCTGGGTTTTGGGGGGTTTTTGCTTTTTTACCTTTCCCACGTTGGATCACATAATCTACATTTCAGTTCCCTAAATTCTGGGGCAAAACCTGACAAGATGTTAGTCCTGGTGTTTTTGTGCATGGTGGAGGGAGTATGGGGATGAAGGAAAGTGTGGCATCGGAAAACAAATCTCTGCCACCAGTGGGCAAGGAAAATGGCTATCAACTGTGTTATAGTGTATTCTCCCAAGGTCCTAGTAGAGTGCTCTGCACAGAGTAAGTGCTCGATAAATATGATTGATTGATTGACCTCCCACTGAATGCAGGTCACACTACTAGACAATGAGTTAGTTCTGTAGGTGTCTACTTGTGTACTTATCATCAGTGGTATTTATTGAGAACTTACTGTGTGCAGAGCACTCTATTAAACACTTGGGAAGGTACAATACAGTAGAGTTAGTAGACAGGTTCCCTGCATACAAGGAGATTTCAGTCTAGAAGGGGAGAGATAAATTAATATGGGCCAAGTGGAGCACACTGACTTTTCTTCCAAACCGCACCTCAGGAGAAGTGTGTCGTAGTTTGGAATGATGAAGGCAGATGATATGGAGATGGTGTCTTTTCTTTGTGCTGGCCTAGTTTGAGCTAGAACAGTGCTTTATGGAGAGGAACCTCTGAACTGAAAAGAAAATAGGATCCAGATGATTCCTGGAGAAAGGAGAGTTCAGCTCCCTGAAGTTGATCCCCTGTCCTGTCCATCAGTCTGAAACATTTTACTAACCAGCTTAGAAGTCAATAAGAAGGACCTACATTACAACCTTTCTTGTTTAAATTCCTGAAGCATCGTACTGTCTGCCAGTTTATCAAGAGGACTGTCATTTTGGTAAGACAAAGTGATGAAAAAAACACACTCAGTGAAGAATCCCATACCAAGAGGAATGCTATTAATTTTTGCAAAACATTCACCCCATTGAGTAAATTTCACTTATCAAGCAAGCCCTGGATGTTCTATGGAGTCAAGAGAATTTTGATGTATAATTTTTTTTAATAATTGAAAGCTTCTTGTGCTTCATAGTGCTGCATTCAAGAAGACCAGCTTAAACGAAAAGTAGTGGATACAGAAATTGCAGTGGGTATATTTTCAGCACATTCTTTTAAAAAATGATCATATTTCTATTTTGATTATATGAACAATGCTTTTGTTACCTATCAGATTGCATTTTTTTCTCATTAGTTAAAGGACCGGCTAAAACTTGCAAACCCTATATTTTTATCTGTAATTGCTTATCCTTCCAGATTTAGTTGGGGAGGAAGATGAGAAGTAGCAGCCGCATTTATTGAATGCACACTTGCTATGTGGTACTGAGTTAGTGCTTGGGAAATAAAGAAGGTTGAAGTGACATTTTCCTGTCCACAGGGAGTTTATACTCTAAAGGGATAGATGAATATGAAAAGGTTTACATCCAGGATGGTCAAAATAAGCAAAGAAAATAATGATAATGATGGCATTTGTTAAGAGCTTACTATGGGCAAAGCACTGTTCTAAACACAGATTGTCCCATGGGGGGCTCACAGTCTTCATCCCCATTTTACAGATGAGGAACCTGAGGCACAGAGAAGTGAAGTGATTTGCCCAAAGTCACACAGTTGACAATTGGCGGAGCGGGAATTTGAACCCATGACCTCTGACACTCAAGCCCATGCTCTTTCCATTGAGCCACGCTGCTTCTCTATATATGGGGGCTAAGGAGAGTGTAAATCAGTTCACAAATGCTAGAGTATAACATTTGTTTATATGTATATATGTTTGTACATATTACTCTATTTTACTTGTACATATTAATTCTATTTATTTTATTTGGTTTATATGTTTTGTTTTGTTGTCTGTCTCCCCCTTCTAGACTGTGAGCCTGCTGTTGGGTATATGTTGCCAACTTGTACTTCCCAAGTGCTTAGTACAGTGCTCTGCACACAGTAAGCGCTCAATAAATACGATTGAATGCATGATTGAATGAGTTGTCTGAAGAGATAATGTGACTCAAGGTGCTGGGAAATTAATTAGAGGAAGACTGTGGGAGGAGGAAGGATTTTGATCTTGAGGATAGGGATCACGTCTAATAAACTCTATTGTACTCTCCCAAGTGCTTAGTATATTTTTCTGCAGACACACTGATTGTTAGGAGGGATTTGATGGTCTGTTTATTGGAGTAGTTCCAAGTTGTGGAAACCACGAGAGCAAGGAGAAAGAGGCAGGACAATTGACCTGATTTGCTTGTATCCACCCCAGAACCTTCTAACAGTGCCTGGCACACAGTAAGCGCTTAAAAGACATCAGAATAATACAAGAATGATTATTATTATTATTGATGGAGAGCAGGGCACAGCTAGGAGGTTGACTTCGAATGAGTAAGCTGGGGAATGGTGTGAAAATAGCGAGAAGCAGCAAGGCCAAGTGGCAATTGAAAAAGCCTGGGAATCCGAGAACATGAGTTCTAATCCCAGCTCCTCCACTTGTCTGCCGTGTGACCTTGGGCAAGTCATTTATCTCTGCTTAAATTACCTCATCTGTAAAATGGGGATTATGACTATGAACCCCAAGCATACAGTAAATGCTCAATAAATACAATTGACTGAATGAACGAATGTAGGAGATAGACTGTGTCCATCTAATTAACTTGCATCTACCCCAGCACTTAATGCAGTGTCTGACAAATAAGTGCTTAACAAATACCATTAAAAAGAGAAGATTGATATGGTGGGTCCAGATGGTGGAGAGCCTTGAAGCCAATTGTGAGACGTTTTTGATGTGAAGATACACAGGAACCAGTGGAGGGTTTTAATGATAGGAGAGATGTGATCAAGCAATCAATCAAAGACAAATATCAAGTGCTTACTATACACGGAGCATGGTAAGTGTGATTCAGTAGACTTGGATAACATGAAACCTGCCCATAAGGAGCTTGCTGGGGGAGATCAACAATAAAATAAATTACAAATAGGGGAAATTGTAGAGTATAAGGATATGTTCATAAGGGCCATGGTTTTGAGATGAGTACCAAAGTACCTAAGGGTTATACAGTCAAGTGCAGAGGCCATGCTTCAGGAAGATGATCTGTGCAATGGTGCATAGTATGAATCAGAGTGGGAAAAGGTTTGTTGTTGGGTGGCCAGCAAAGAGTTGTAAACCCAATAAGCCAGCCATTGCTAGACCAGAACATGTCCCAGGTGATAGCAGTTTGGGTGACGGGGCGAGGAGAGGCATTGAAGAAAAGATCAATACAACAGAATTAGCAGACATGCTCCCTGCCAACTATGCACTTACAGTCTAGAGTAGATTTATAAGGGTTGGTAGGCACGTTCCCTGCCCATAACAAGTCTATAATCTAGAGTTCTACATGAAGAAAGCTGAATAGGTACAAAGTTCTCTAGCCCCTTACATTCTAGAGCCTAGTCAGCATGGGCATACACCAGAACAGACAGACTATCCCAAAGGAGGACTGCATGACTCTATCGGTTATATTGTTACATTGTACTCTCTCAAGTGCTTAGTACAGTGTCCTGCATACAATAAGCACTCAATAAATATGATTAACTGACTGGAGGAGATAGAACTCCTCTCATCTACTTTCTCCCCCATTCCCCATATCTCTATTCTTCTTTGTTCCCTCCTACAATAAGTCCTCATCACCTTTAGGATCACCCTACCTTCTCTCAAAGATGTCCAGAATTAGGGCCTCTTCTGGGTAGGGTTAAAGCACAGAAATAGAATGAAAAAGTTAGTTGGAATAGTTTAAGATGAAGTTCCTCTGGAAGGAGCAAAGTGGAACAGTCAGACAGCCTTGTCTTGTCTTATGCCGTCGAGTCATTTCCGACCCATAGCGACACCATGGACACATCTCTTCCAGAACCCCCCGCTCTCCACCTACAATCATTCTGTTAGTGTAGCCATAGAGTTTTCTTCGTAAAAATACAGAAGTGGTTTACCATTGCCTCCTTTCATGTAGTAAACTTGAGTCTCTGCCCTCAACTCTCTCCTACGCTGCTGCTGCTCAGCATGGGTGAGTTTTGACTTGTAGCAGATTTCCTGCCACTCGCTAGCCACTGGCCAACCTAGGAGTGGAATGGGTAGGCCTCTGCTTGACTCTCCCTCTCATAACCGAGACTGGTAGAGTACTGGAAACTCACCACATGCCACTCTGAAAGGGGAGTCAGACAGTAGGGTGAGGTAAAGGAGGCCAAGTAGTCTGATAGCAGCTTGGCGTCGTGGATGGAGAATGGGCTGGGAGTCAGAGGTTCATGAGTTTTAATTCTTTCTCTGCCACTTTTCTACTGTGTAAACCTTGGGCATGTCATTCATTCATTCATTAATTCAATCAATCATATTTATTGAGTGCTTATTGTGTGCAGAGCACTGTAGTAAGCACTTGGAAAGTACAAGTTGGCAACATATAGAGACAGTCCCTACCCAACAATGAGCTCACAGTCTAGAAGGGGGAGAAGTCACTTCACTTCTCTGGGCCTCTGTTCCCTCATCTGTTAAATGGGGGTTGAAAATGTGAGCCCCGCATGGAACAGACACCGTGTCCAACCCAGTTTGCTTATATCTACCCCAGGGATTAGTACAATGTCTGGCACCTAGTAAGCACTCAACAAATGCCATTATTATTATTATTATTATTATTATTATTATTATTATTATTAGGTGAATGACTCTCAAGCTAAGATTGAAGTTCTCTATGCTGAAACCTAGGGTAGTAGACAGTTGCTGGAGAGCTTTCAGAAGGGAGATAATGAAGAGATGTGATGCAACACAAAGAAGATGACTTTGGCTCCCTTGGTTGTAATTTGCAGGTAGGGAACATGGTTGTTGCAGAGCTAAATACTTGGCCATTGAGTTGATGAGGAAGGTTTGAATTTGGGATAGATACTGATAGCAAATTGGATGCTAGACTCATGTGGAACATACAGTGCTTCAACTGAGAACAGAGGCGATCTGTTACTTTTGAATTATGTCAGAGGACTATAGCAATTGAATTTCTCATTGTAAGAACTCACAGGTGATTTTAATATAAAGACCACCAGATGGAAAACCAATAATGAAAAAAAAGGACAGAGATTTATATATATATATATAAATCCTTAAATACTGCTTTCTGGTCAAAAGTGAGTATATTTACTATGTGAAATATCAGACATAAAGTGTCATAGCAGTACTTGCAGCTGTATGCAGATGAATGCTAATTATCGTATGCAAGTACAGTAAGGTCTCTTCAAATCCTGGGGTTAGATTTCTGACAAAATCTGTGTTCCAGGAGTTGGAGAATTGCTGTTTGTAATTTGAAAAATATGTACTGGGGTAGGCATTTTTTTAAGTAAACCCTTTCCTCTCCATCCATACTGCTATGACGTTAATACAATGATTCATCCTATCCTGCTTGAATTACTGCATCAGCCTTCTTGCTGACCTCCCAGCCTCCTGTCTCTCCCCACTCCAGTCCATATTTAATTGGCATTTAGTAAGCACTTAACAAATACCACTATCATTATTGCTTCACTTTGCTTCCCAGATCATTCTTCTACAAAAACGTTCTGGACATGTCACCTACTCCTCAAAAAACTCCATCTCTGTATCAAACAAAAACTCCCTCTCCGTTGGCTTTAAACCACTCCATCATCTTGCCCCGTCCTACATCATCTTGTTTTTCTCCTTCTACAACCTGTCCAAGCCACAAAGCACTTATTCTCCCTGTCCAAGCCACAAAGCACTTATGTACATTTCTGTAATTTTATTTATATTGATGTCTGTCTCCCCTACCTTGGACTATGAGTTTGTGGACGGGGAATGTCATGGTTTATTGTTGTATTTTACTTTCCCAAGCACCTAGTACAGTGCTCTGCACACAGTAAGCGCTCAATAAAAACGACTGAATAAATGAATGAATGTAAACTTGAAATGATGCTGTCCCGTACACATATTAACAAACTCTTCAGTGACTCTGGGTGGGCTATTTAAAGAAGGAAAACCCAGACTTGTTCTTCAGAATCGAAAAAGACATAACCAATTGTACAGTTCACCTTAGGAGTGACTGAATGGCTGAAAGGCCAATGCAGTATCCACAGTCCCATGTACATTGGGCACACAAAATTGTCATCCTTTGTTGTGGTAATGAACTTAATGTTTCCAGATCTTAGTGCTCTTTTCTCTTTGGCTCTTTGTTTTTTTGTTTTTTGTTTATTGTTTTTTTCTCAGTTGAAGCTTTTGCTCAAACGGCCACTCCCTTCTTGATTACAGTGAACTATGCTGTTCTATCAACAGCACTTGACTACCAGTTTTCATCTGGTGCACAAAATGTCCTGAGGTTTTGTTATACCGTGTCCTTAAAATGTTTCTTCTGCCCCCATTTTGCTGTTGGAGGTTCTACAAAAGATTGGCACATTTTGTGCTAAGAAATATAACCAGGTGAAATCCTTCAAGAGAAGCAGCATGGCACAGTGGAAAGAGTAGGAGTCTAGGAATTAGAAGGCTCTAGGTTCTAATCCCAGCTCTGCCACCTGTCTGCAGTGCGATTCAATGATAATAATAAGAATGGCATTTATTAAGCACTTACTATGTACAAAGCACTGTTCTAAGTGCTGGAGGGGATACAAGGTAATTAGGTTGTCACACACTGGACTCACAGTCTTACTCCCCATTTTACAGATGTGGTAACTGAGGCACAGAGAAGTTAAGTGACTTGCCCAAAGTCACACAGCTGCCAGTTTGTGGAGCCGGGATTTGAACCCATGACCTCTAACTCCAAAGCCCGGGCTCTTTCCACTAAGCCACTCTGCTTCTTATAACAATGATAGTAATGATATAATGATAATAATAATAGTTGTGGTATTTGTAAAGTGCTTACTGTGTTCCAGGCACTGTACCAAATGCTGGGGTAGATTAAAGGTAATTGGGTTGGACACAGTTCCTATCCCACATGGGGCTCACTGTCTAAATCAAGCAAACTTCCACCCAAACAAGAACTTAAACCCTGGGCCCTTAAATTAAAATTCTGATCTTTTACCAACGGAGCTATCTGGGCAAGTCGCTTAAATTACCTGTGCCTCAGTCCCCTCATCTGTAAAATGGGGATGGAAATTGTGAACCCCATTTGGGGACATGGGCAGTGTCCAACCTGATTAGGTTATATCTGCCTCAGCACTTAGTACAGTGCCTGGCTCATAGTAAGCACTTAACAAATATCACGATAAAAAAAATGATGATCTCATAATAGAGCATTTTATGGATCCTCCTGCTCTGTTCTATATAGTTTTTATTAAGGCATCACTGGACCAGGATCAGGGGAAGTGGGAGGCGTGACTTTTCTCCAGAGCTGAAACCCAGCAGAGTCAGGGGGGCATGGAGTTTGTCCAGGGTCACGTGTAAAACTGCAGAGGTGGCTCATGGAACATGGGCCCTGTTTTAAGACTTCTTCCCCCGAGTGGTTTCCCGTGAGCCAAGGCAGCGGTCCATGAGCTGGGACAGAGCCGCTTTGGTTTAGCCACTGCCAACGGGACTCACACAGAACCACTGCTGTTCTCATGGCTAAGGGAGGGGAAAGGTTCCACAAGCAGCGACCATGAATTCATGCAGGGAATTGCCACTCTTGGGATCGCGGGAAGATTGGGGTTCCACTAGCCTCCATCACAGACTCACAGGGGAGGCTCTGTTTGGGAAGGGAGTTGGAGAGTTGCCTGTAGTGCTGCCATGCACTTTTGTCAGAAGCAGCGTGGCTCAGTGGAAAGAGCATGGGCTTGGGAGTCAGAGGTCTTGGGTTCAAATCCCCGCTCCGCCACTTGTCAGGTGTGTGACTTTGGGCAAGTCACTTAACTTCTCTGGGCCTCAGTTACCTCATCTGTAAAGTGGGGATTAACACTGTGAGCCCCCTGTGGGACAAACTGATCACCTTATAACCTTCCCAGCGCTTAGAACAGTGTGTTGCACATAGTAAGCGCTTAATAAATGCCATCATTATTATTATGATTATCAGATCACGTCATATGATTGGGTGGGGGGAGTGGAGAGCGGCACCGTGTTTGAATTGTAGTTCAACACTTTTACCTCAGGATTAGTGGAATTCATAGACTACCTAGATAACTTCATAAGCCAACCAAACATCTCCTCTGCAAAGCACACCAGGTTTTAGCTTTGCTTAAATTATCTGTTTCTCAGTCCCCTCATCTGTAAAATGGGGATGAAAATTGTGAACCCCATTTGGGACATGGACAGCGTCTAACCTGACTCCTTCCGATTTCTCAATTTTAGCACTCCACAACAGGAATTTTTTGGGTATCCCACTGTCACTCATTCTCCCCTCATGCTTTACCCAACACACACTACTGTGGCCCAGGGTTTCTCCAATGGAGAAATTATAAGGGTTATGAGGAATTTTGGACACTAGAATTGCTGAACAACTGATTAATTCATTCATTCAATTGTATTTGATGAGTGCTTACTGTGTGCAGAGCACTGTCGTAAGCACTTGGAAAGTACAGGTCGGCAACATATAGAGATGGTCCCTACCCAACAACGGGCTCACAGTCTAGAAAGGGGAGACAGACAACAAAACAAAACATGTAGACAGGTGTCAAAATCACCAGAACAAATAGAATTAAAGCTATATGCACATCATTAACAAAATAAATAGTAAATATGTACAGGTAAAATGAATAGGGTAATAAATCTGTGCAAGTATATATACAGGTGCTGTGGGGAGGGGAAGGAGGTAGGGTGGGGAGAATGGGGGAGGAGGAGAGGAAAAAGGGGGCTCAGTCTGGGAAGACCTCCTAGAGGAGGTGAACTCTCAGTAGGGCTTCGAAGGGAGGAAGAGAGCTAGTTTGGCAGATGTGTGGAGGGAAGGCGTTCCAGGCCAGGGGTAGGACGTGGGCTGGAGGTCGACGGTGGGACAGGAGAGAACGAGGTACAGTGAGGAGGTTAGCAGCAGAGGAGTGGAGAGTGCGGGCTGGGCAGTAGAGGGAGAGAAGGGAGGTGAAGGAGGAGGGGGTGAGGTGATGGAGAGCCTTGAAGCTGAGAGTCAGGAGTTTTTGCTTGATTTGTAGGTTGACAGGCAACCACTGGAGATTTTTGAGGAGGGGAGTAACATGCCCAGAGCATTTCTGCACAAAGATAATCCAGGCAGCAGGGTGAAGTATAGACTGAAGTGGGGAGAGGCAGGAGGATGGGAGATCATAGAGGAGGCTGACGCAGTAATCCAGTCAGGATAGGATGAGAGATTGAACCAGCAAAGTATCTGTTTGGATGGAGAAGAAAGGGCAGATCTTGGCAATGTTGTGGAGGTGAGAACGACAGGTTTTGGTGATGGATTGGATGTGCGGGGTGAACGAGAGAGCAGAGTCGAGGATGACACCAAGGTTGCGGGCTTGTGAGATGGGAAGGATGGTAATAATAATGATGGCATTTGTTAAGCACTTACTACGTCCAAAGCACTGTTCTAAGCAATAGGGGGGATACAAGGTGATCAGGTTGTCCCATGGGGGGCTCACAGTCTTAATCCCCATTTTACCGATGAGGTAACTGAGGCTCAGAGAAGTTAAGTGACTTGCCCATGATCACACAGCAGACATGTGGCGGAGCCGGGATTCAAACCCATGACCTCTGAACCCCAAGCCCAGGCTCTTTCCACTGAGCCATGCTGCGTCTTGTGGATGGTAGTGCCATCTACAGTGATGGGAAAGTCAGGGAGAGGGCAGGATTTGGGAGGGAAGATGAGTTCAGTCTTGGACGTATTGAGTTTTAGATGGCGGGCAGACATCCAGATAGAGATGTCCTGAAGGCAGGAGGAGACACGAGCCTGGAGGGAGGGAGAGAGACCAGGGGCAGAGATGTATATTTGGGTGGCAGTGTGGCTGATTATCATAATGTCCACTCTCTGTAGCATCACCCTGCTTGAGGACCCTGTTTTTGCTTACCCTACCAGTTTCTGCCCCTCTTTCTTTATTAGGCCCTTCTGTATTGGGCCAGAGAAAGAAGAGAAGGAATAGTTGCTCTTCTTTACAACTTGGAATTCTTTCCACATTGTTTTTATTAATCAGTGAGTGATGGGAAGCATGGAAACTTATGGGATGGAAATACTTGTAGTCCAATGGCTTGGTTTCGTCTCAGTTCCCCTCTACCCTCATTTGAGAAAAAAGAATTTTGTCAGCACACCACAGAATAGTTGAACCAGAGGGCATAGAATACTGCTGACCAGGTGACTTTTGTCCCTCTCTTTTCCTTATATCAGGTCAGGCATTTATTTTTCAATTTGATAGGAGGAGGACAAGGTGACTCCATGATAAATATTCTGACAAAATGTTCTATCTGAGGAATGGTGTCTTCGTATAAAATGAAAATATTCTCTGTCATGGAAATAGAAAAAGTAAAGTGAACCCTCCAATAGAGAAAAGATTCAAAACTAGCCTCATTTTAAGAGGGCACCACAAAGTTTGGGATAGAAGGTTATCATTTATTTACTGGCATTATTTTCAGGTAGCTCTGGTGGCTTTTATTTTTTCTTTCCAATTCAGCAGCAAATCAATCAGTGGTTTTTACTGAGTACTTACTGTGCTCAGGACACTCTACTAAGCGTGTTGAAGGGTATACCGCAATAGGCAAAGTAGACCCAATCCTAGTCCATAAAGATCTTACAGTCTAGTGAGAGAGACAGATATTAAAGTCACAGATAGAAGAAATGACAAAATGTAAGGATAGGTACATAAGTACCATGGGGCTGGGATGAGTATCAAATGTGATAGTTAATGTTAAAACATTTATTTATGAACTTAGTTGCTTACCTGTGTCTCAGTTTTGAAGTCTCGAACAACAAGTGGGTAAATCCCTGAGATTCTTCAGGTTATTGAGGAATGGGCTGCTTAAATGCTACAGCAATGATTCGTTTGTTAAGTCTTCATAAATCTGGTGGGACTTGGTTAAGCTAAACAAGCTTCTCCAACAATTCCCCACAAGGAGTCAGGTGAGGGAACGTGTCTACCAGCTCTCTTGTACTGTACACTCCCAAGTGCTTAATGCAGTGCTCTGCCCACAGTAAGCACTCGATAAATACAATTGACTGATGGATGGATGGATGGGCCCTGAATAACAATTCCAATGGTCCAGCGACATGTTCTTCTTTTGTTGTACTTGAGAAGCAGCGTGGCCCAGTGGAAAGAGCACGGGCTTTGGAGTCAGAGGTCATGGGTTCAAATCCCTGCTCTGCCAACTGTCAGCTGTGTGACTTTGTGCAAGTCACTTAACTTCTCTGTGCCTCAGTTACCTCATCTGTAAAATGGGGATTAATACTGTGAGCCCCCCGGGGGACAACCTGATCACCTTGTAACCTCCCCAGCGCTTGAGAACAGTGCTTTCCACATAGTAAGCGCTTAACAAATACCATCATTATTATTATTATTATTATTGAGAAAACATGTATGCCTCCATAGCGGTGTGTGGGAAGACAGCTTTTTCTTGAAAGTCACCCACAGTGTATTAACTCTAAATTTCAGGTTTAAAGCTTAGTGTGTTACCATATAGTTCTATTGCCACAGCACGCTCTAATTCCACAAGCTTTAAAGGTAGCCAATGATTCAGTTATTAACATAAACTGTGGAGTAAATATGTTACTTGAGTAAATCTTTCATATCACCAGAATGAAAGGATCACTTTCATTAAAGAGTAAGAGGAATACAAGTGATGAGGCAGCGGGGGGAGGGGAGGGAAAGTATTATTATTCCTCAGTCCACTTTTTAGTTGATTTAATTCTTTCAACCTTGAGGAGGAAGCAAGGGAAATGGAAGGGTGTGTCTTTGGTGATATTTGCCATTATCTGTTATTAGCTATATACAAACTCTCCAGCTAGAAAGTCCAGGACCCAAAGTGGATTGTTTTCATCAGAACTGGCTTAAAGGGCCATCTTCAGGGAGCCAATATATCAGTGATTGTCTAAACCTCTCACTTCATCAGTTTTTGACTTGGGCTGAATAGGTGAATCTTCCTGGTGCAAACATCTGTTTAAAACCTATTGTAAACTAAGCCTTTAGGGTTTTTTTTAACAGTATTTGTTAAGCACGTACTATATACCAGGCATCATACTAAGTGCTGGGCTAGATACAAGCTAACCAGCTTGGACACTGTCCATGTCTTAACTTCCATTGTAAAAATAATAATAATAATAATGGTCTTTTAAAAATGCCTTTTATGTGTAGAATTGTTCTAGGTGCTGGGGAAGATACAAGCTAATCAGATTGGGCTAGTCACATGGGGCTCACAACATTAATCCTTAGTTCACAGTTGAGATAACTGAGGCGCAGAGAAGTTAAGTGACTGGCCCAAGGTCACACAGCTGACAAGTGGCAGAGCTGGGATTAGAACCCGTGTCCTTCTGTTGCTCAGGCCCCTGCTCTAGTGAGTAGGCCAAGCTGCTTCTCTAAAATTACATTTAATGTGGGGCTTGAACTCACGATGTTGAGATTAAAGAGTCTCGTGCAACTGACTGAATTAGGCATTTTACAGAGGTTGTGGGGGGGGGGGGATATCTGAGGCACAGAGAACTGAAATGACTTGCCCAAGGTCACACAGCAGATGAGTGGCAGATCTGGGACGAGAACCCAGGTCCTTTTGACTGCCAGGCCTGTGCTGTAACCACTAGGCTTGCTGCTTCTCTTTTCACAGGAATAGTGGCATAGGTACAATGGAAATGGTTTGGCAGTTCCAGTCCCCTTGTTCCTTCTAGGAGCCCACACAGGAAAACCTGACACAAACCTTATACAAAACTCTTTCCATGCTTAATGGAAAGCATCCGGGCTTGGGAGTCAGAAGTCATGGGTTCTAATCCCTGCTCTGCCACTTGTCAGCTGTGTGACTTTGGACAAATTGCTCAACTTCTCTGTGCCTCAGTTACCTCATCTGTAAAATGGGGATGAAGACTGTGAGCCCCATGTGGGACAACCTGATTACCTTTTATCTATTCCAGAACTTAGAATAGTGCTCAGCACGTAGTGTTTAACAAATACCATTATCATTATTATTAATTGCAGCCTTAATCAATCAATCAATCAATCATATTTATTGAGCGCTTACTGTGTGCAGAGCACTGTACTAATCGCTTGGAAAGTACAAGTTGGCAACATATAGAGACAGTCCCTACCCTTACACATCTCTACATGGGCTCATCCTGCTGCCCAACTCTGTTTTCTCCAAATAATAATGATAATTAATTATGGCACTTGTTAAGTGCTATGTGCCAAGTGGTGTTCTCATGTCTGGGGTAGATACAAGTTAATCAGGTTGGACATAGTCCCTGTCCCACATGAGACTCTCAATCATTAATCCCTATTTTCCAGATGAGGAACTGAGGCCCAGAAAAGTGAAGTGAGTTGCCCAAGGTCACGGAGCAGATGTATGGCTGAGCAGGAATCAGAACCCAGAGCCTTCTGACACCAAGTCCTGTGGTCTACCCATTAAGCCACACTGCTTATAAATCCTTAGGTGACAAAGGTGCAAAAAGTGCATTGTTTACTTTCCTGACAACTGAGCTTTGTTCTTTGGAATCTCAATCCTCTTTATTTTTTAACTGACAACATTCTAGATGGTCTAAGATCGTCATCAACATTCTAAGCGCTTAGTACAGTGCTCTGCACACAGTAAGCACTCAATAAATATGATTGAATGAATGGTCTTTGGCCAGCAGTATGTCCCAGGGCTTCAGCTGTCAATCAGGCAGACCAGTTGACCAATCAGAGATCGAACTGGCTTTAAAGGGAAGAAAAACTGTAGGTATAGGGCGAGCATGAAATAAATTTTTAGTGATAATTATAAAATATGGCCAAAATATATGTCAGTGTATATCATTAAGGAGAACATGGAGTCTTAAGTGCTTTATTTTGATTTCTTTCTGACAGACATTTGTTTTGTTCCATGCATAGGTAACCAGTGTTTTCTGTAGAAAGGAATATTGCACTGAGGGAATGGAATTCAGTTCAGTTTGTGTTGGTCCTCACAATGCCTGCCTTGGCCTGTTGCCATATCTTGGAAATGGGGAGTCCCTAACTTAAAGTTGATGTTGTGAGGATGAAAAGATAATAGAAAACTATCTTAACTCCTTGGAAAAAAGACCTGAAAGGTATCATTATGTGATAATGAACCATTTCATTCTGCCTTTAACCCTTTAGCTTATTTTCATTTCTTATTGTACAGCATCTTCTAGATATTCATTCTTCCATAACCTCCCTCCCTTCCCAACCCTTTACCAAACACTGAGCTTCTATTTACTTCAAAGGAGCTCAAAGTACTTTACAAACTCTAAAGTGCCAATGGGCAAGGCTTCTCAAAGCATCTCCATGATAGGTAAAGCCAAAATAATTATAATTAGTAGTAACAATAATAATGCTGTTCATCACTAAAGCAATCTTTTACTATAAAGGCTTCAGCACCTAATTAAAAAAATAACTGAAAATTACAGCCACCCCACTGTGGCTGTAATCAAAACAAGCACCAGTCTTACAGTTTCTTTTTAATGCACTTTCCTAAAACAAAAGCCTTCCAAATAAAAAAATAAAAAATTCCATATCTTCAAAGCTAAGCTTTGAATTGCAGCTGTCTCCCCCGTCTAAACAGTGGGGTCTTGGCTAAGGGTTGTCCAGTAAATTTTCAAGCTAAGCATTGTTTAACATTGGAACAAATGTAAAGCAAGATGCAGCATGGTCTAGAGGGAAGACTGGGAGTAAGGGAACCTGGGTTATAATCTAGATCTGCCACTTCCTGTTATGTAATACTGAGCAAATCACTTAACTTCTCTGTGCTTCACTTTCCTCATACATAAAATGGGGATTAAATTCCTATTCTTCCTCTGCTTTAGACCGTGAGCCCAATGAGGGACAGAGACTGCGTCTGCTTCTATTATCCTTTAACTATCCTAGTCCTTGGGACATAGTAAGTGCTTAACAAATGCCACTATTATTACCATTAGCAAGGTAAAAGAGGACCTAAAAATTCTTAGCTTTAATGGAAAATACCTTACCCATCTTACACTCAACTCTGCTGAAACACATGTTCATTACCCCATTTGGATACCACACGATGGAAAAATTAGGGAGCCATCATTCGGCAACACTAATAATAATGTTGGTATTTGTTAAGTGCTTACTATGTGCCAAGCACTTGTCTAAGCATTGGGGGAGATACAAGGTAATCAGGTTGTCCCACATGGGGCTCACAAATAGTCTGTACTGGAAATAAATCAATCCATGGATTGGCTCAAATAGATTCAGTCAGTCAGCAATAGCTGGTCACATGTGGGGGGTGTCTTGAGCCTCTGCCTCAGCCTTACTGTAATAATAATAATAATAATAATGGCATTTAGTAAGTGCTTACTATGTGCAAAACACTGTTCTAAGCACTGGGGAGCTTACAAGGTGATCAGGTTGTCCCACGGGGGGCTCACAGTCTTAATCCCCATTTTACGGATGAGGAAACTGAGGCCCAGAGAAGTTAAGTGACTTTCCCAAAGTTACACAGCTGACAATTGATGGAGCTGGGATTCAAACCCATGACCTCTGACTCCACAGCCAGGGCTTCTTCCACTGAGCCACACTGCTGTATCCTCTACCCTACACTCTTTCGTGTTTCTTTCTGTTTTTCTACCATATTTGATACGGTAATGCACTTAACAATAATATAGGAATTTCTAACAGCAATGGTGATACTTTTGAATCATCAATCCCCAATTCATAATTCACTGAATAGGTAGATATTAAAATGGAACTTTTCAAGAACACAACCCCATGGGTATTTGCAGGAATTTCACACAAGGTAACCAGGATTGATCTGCTGGAATAAGAAATTACTGTGACTACCCAACTTTGGATTTTTAGGTTCTCATCTGAAATTTAGACTAATGGCAAGTATTTCTAAGTTAAAAGTATCTTGGGAAAGATGAGTTTCATAAAATACAAGAAGGATGGAATTTTCAGTTAGAAGAGTATTATTTTGCGGCTGCCATGGCCTTCCTTGTAAACGGCCTTATGTTAGCCTTACTCATTTCCCCGTAAGAGCTGAAACAGTGTTAAGCCCATAGGTTTCTGATGGGCAGCAAATGTCACCTCTGTTGAAACTTGTTTTAAGGAAACCATAATTTATTTATATTAATTTGTATCTTCCTAGACAGACTTTAGACTTTAGCTCTCTAGACTTTATGCACTTGGCACAGAAAGTGTCTACCAACTTTGTTGTGTTATATTTTCCCAAGTGCTTAGTATATGGCTTTGGTCACAGAAAGCGCTCAGTAAATACTTACTGAGTGGTTGCTCACAGTAAACACTAAATAAGTACCACTGATTGAGTGATCCAATATATTTCCTCTTCATATGCATTTGAACTGCAGTTTCACTATGCCCATTTTGTTTAACATCCTGTTAGCTCATAGGCACTTACGATAGGTATCTATAGCAGTTAAAAAGAATAAACATTTTTTTCAAATATAAGGAGAGGAATTTGAGAAAAACAATAAGTAAAAAAAAACAGGATGCATCCACAAATTATTCTTAATGTCAAGGGAGTATTTGTATTAAAATCTCCTTGTATATACAATAGCTTGAGCTTGCTGACTAAATTATAAAAATGTGGATAAGCACCATGTCCATGGAAACAGATGGGCTGCATATTGACTGCAAATGGCTAATTGTTCAAAACCAAGCAGTTATTAAAGTGGTTCTGAAAAGCAGTTGGGCAGGGGAAAGAAATACACCACCATAGAAAATTATGAATGCTTTCAGATTTCTGAGGAAACAAACGCACCATTTCTTAATTTAAACATCTACTAACAGAGGATATATAGCCAGTTTGAAGGGCAAACATGAGCTTTTGAAGTTGACTTTGATCTGTAAGGAGAAAAAAGACTATTTCAAAATTAAGCTTTCTACAGAAGATGCTATGTGTTATAGTTGGATCATAGAAAAATATTTGTTATGGGATCTCAGAATTTTACTTGAAAATGTACTCAAATTATTTTGAATTTAAGCCAAGAATCAAGCATAAATAACAAATTAGTTTAAAAAGTCAGAAAAGGATAAGGATAAAAAGCAAGTTTATTAATTGAAGAGGAGCCGCATGTTCTATTTCACAGGAATCAGTGTTGGATCCATCCTAATTAATCATTATTAATGCTTTTGATGAAGAACCAAATGCACTAATGAAAGTCACAGACTATGCTTAGTTTGGGGGCTTTGAGACCCATTAGTGAACTCTTGCTTAGAATGATACAAATGAGCACTTTAAGAAGAAGATTGATCCCAAAATGATATCTTCATTCTAATACTAATTAGAGAGAGGAAGAATGTGTGTTCTGTTCTTTGGGGTTTGAAGATGATGCCATAGTGAGGTGTTGTTTAATACAGTGCTCTGCACACAGTAATCGTCCAGGAAATTCATTGATTGATTGAGGTTTTAACAGACTGTAGCCTTGTCTCTAAGGAACAACGTATAACTGGCAATTCTTTCCTTTTAAACTCTTTTCAGTTCCCCTTAGTGTCCTGGTGTTCTTGATGTCTCTGCTTTGGGAACAACCCCATTCTAATTATTGTCTTTTGCTATTGTCTTTCAGCTGTCTTCAACTATGTCACATTGTCTAAGGTTTCATTCAGACAATTCATTGTGTCTTTAAAGCATTTCTTTTCTCCCTGTTTATACCCCCCCTCATTTTTTTCAGTTCACCATACAGCAGTTATTAATCATCGTAATAAGAAAAATGTACAAGCTCTTGTAATTCTTTGGAACACGGACACTAGGATATTATTGAGTCCAATTTTCCAAGACCCAATTTTGTTCCTAGCTGGGAAATTAGGTACTTTGGAAAGAGCAGTAACTTTTTGAGATTAATCAGGAACCAATCCAACCTCAGTTTGTTGAACACTTGATATTGGCTAGTTTCCTGGAAGATGATACCCCCATTTAGTGACCAAGGACATAGTTCGTGTGATGATGATAATTTCTGCTATTTATAGAGAAGCAGCGTGGCTCAGTGGAAAGAGCATGGGCTTGGGAGTCAGAGCTCATGGGTTCTAATCCTGGCTCAGCCACTTGTCAGCTATGTGACCTTGGGTAAGCCACTTAACTTCTCTGTGCCTCAGTTATCTCATCAGTAAAATGGGGATGAAGACTGTGAGCCCCACGTGGGACAACCTGATCACCTTGTATCTCCCCCCAGCACTTAGAACAGTGCTTCGCACATAGTAAGCAATGCCATCATTATTATTATTATATAAATTACTGTTGTTGTGGTTGTTGTTGCTGTTCTTGCTAAAAAGGGCTTAATTCTCCCCAAAGTCCTAAAGTGTGGAATTTATTGAGTTCTTACTATGTGCAAGGCACTGTACTAAGCGCTAGGATGGAAACAAGCTAATCAGGGTGGACACAGTTCCTGTCCCACATGGGACTCACATTCTCAATCCCCATTTAACAGATGAGGTAATCGAGGCCCAGAGAAGTGAAGTGATTCTCCCAAGGTCACAACAGACATGTGGCAGAGCCAGGATTAGAACCCATGACCTACCGACTCCCAGGCCGTGCTCTATTCACTACACCATGCTGCTTCCTGTAACTAAATTACTAAATGACTTCTTCCTAGTAAATTAAGGATTTGAGATGCATGTTGAACTCTTTTTGCTCACTCAAGAGATCTTTTTGCATACATGAAACATATATTTCAGAAATGCACTGAGAAGTCCCTCAGTGGCATAAAAGAGTTACTCCTCATCCCAAAGTGCCCAATTCCCTGCTTGGTGGCAAGCCTTAACCGTAGTGCTAGGTTAGGCTATGGTTAAGTTCCAGGAGAATCAGGTTCAGTCTTATCTATGTGAATAAAACCTAGATCATGTTTGGAAGGCTTTTGTCTTCCCACATGTGGAGGCCGGGGGACCAGAGAATGGATGTGGGAATACACCTGGAGAGAGAGAGTCTGGAGTAATGGGAACTGGAATTGAGAGCACTAGAGTGGAGAATGGAACTCATTAGAGCAAGAGTGAGGAGTAACCAGGAGAGAGGCCAGAGCCAGCCAGGGAGGCTGTCACGGGGCAGGGAATGAGTGAATGAATGAGTAGCAATGATGGGAATGGGGAGAAGACAGGGAGAATCCAGGTGATGGAAGTAAAGGAAGACAACAAAAAACAAATGACAGGGGAGAGAACATAAAGATGGGTTAAGTAAGCCTCTTGAGGGAAAGAGTCCATTTCTAATTCTCACCTGTGTACTCTTTCCCAGCACTTAGTATAGTGCTCTGCCCACAACAAATACTTGGGTAATATTACTACTATTATTACTATTACCGCCAAATTAGCTCTCTTCCTCCTTTCAAAGCCCTACTGAGAGCTCACCTCCTCCAGGAGGCCTTCCCAGACTGAGCCCCCTCCTTCCTCTCCCCCTCCGCATCCCCCCCACCCTACCTCCTTCCCCTCCCTCAGCACCTGTATACATATTTGTACAGATTAATTACTCTATTTTACTTGTACATATTTACTATTTTATTTTATTTTGTTAATATGTTTTGTTCTGTTGTCTGTCTCCCCCTTCTAGACTGTGAGCCCGTTGTTGGGTAGGGACCATCTCTATATGACTGTAAGCCCGTTGTTGGGTAAGGACCGTCTCTATATGTTGCCAACATATACTTCCTAAGCGCTTAGTACAGTACTCTGCACACAGTAAGCGCTCCATAAATACGATTGAATGAATGAATGAATGAATGAATACTACTACTAAACGTTACTACTACTTAGTGGATCACAGGTATCAGCTAGTCATTGTTACTATTACTCAGAAAAACATTCCCAATCTGTGAAATTATCTTATTTTCTTCAACATTAGGTCTTCATCTGCCCTTCAATAATACCTGTGATATTTGGGTATTTGTAAAGTGCTTATTATATGCCAAGCACTTTACTAAGCAGTGGGATAGATACAATTCACACAGAATGGGAACAGTTTCTGTCCCACGGTGGCTTACAGTCTAGGAGAGAGGGTTAACAGGAATCTAACCTCCATTTGGCAGCAGATGAAAATAAGGCACAGAGAAGTTAAGTGACTTGTCCAAGGTCACATGGCAAGTATGTGGCAGAACCAGTATGAGAACCCAGACACTCTAACTTATAGGCCAGTGCTCTTTCTTCTAGCCCACATTGTTTCCTCAGATAAAGATAGATGTAGAGAACATGGAGAGTGTTCAGTGGAGAACCACCATAAGATTAATCAATTGCGTAATAAGGCCTTTGGGGAAAGTGATCAGAAATGGTATCATTCCATCTGGAGAGGAGAAGGATGTAGGGTGATTTAATAAATCTATTAGTATACTAAGTATATATGATAATAATTATAATGAATCATTCTCTTAGTATAAAAAAGTAATTCACAGAAAGGACATTCTGTCTCCAGTGAAGTCAGAACAATGGGAGATAAATTTATTTTGCAACACAAGGGAATCAAGTTAGATGACAAAGAACTGAAAAACTGGTGAAGAATTCCTGGGAGAGGCTGTGGGGTCTCCTTCCCTTGGGGCCTTTCAAAAATGAGAAACCCATCACTTTGGGGGCTGAATTCAAAACCACCCAGGCCTCTTTCAGCCTTGATCATAGGAATCACTCATGTGGCATATGCATTTCAAATACACTGTCTTGGCTCTCATAAAAAAGACCAGTCTCATAGAACTAGAGAATCATTTTTCTTTTTCATTTAGTTTTGGAACATTGAGTGTTGGCCTATTTAGTTTGACAATACTGCGAAAAGATCAAAGTATTTGACCCCTTTCATTTCCTTGGATGTTAAATGCTGCCTGGGACTCTCATTTATATACCTGGAAGTTTTAAGTGCTGGAACATTTCTGCTTTAGAGTAGAGCTTTATGATGCTGGGGAAAACTGAGAAAGAATCCCCTCTGAGTTTCATTTCTATTTCTGTTCTTTGGGTACTTGGAGAGAAAGATTGATGCAGTGTCATTTTCTGGTACCCTTAAATGACCTGTTTTTTTTTTTAATAATAGAATTGCAATAGTGTTCTTTTTTAAATATTGAATACCCAGCTTGTGATGGTCACTGAACAGAACCTTTACAAACCCAGTCCTTGCTTGGCAGGGTATGGTATATTGTTAAATGGAAGTCATTCTTAATAAATAAAAATAATAATAAATAATGGCATTTATTAAGCACTTACTATGTGCAAAGCACTGTTCTAAGCGCTGGGGAGGTTACAAGGTGATCAGGTTGTCCCAAGGGGCTCACAGTCTTAATCCCCATTTTACAGATGAGGTAACTGAGGCCCAGAAAAATTAAGTGACTTGCCCAAGGTCACACAGCTGACAAGTGGCGGACCTGGGATTTGAACCCCTAACCTCTGACTCCAAAGCCCATGCTCTTTCCATTGAGCCATGCTGCTTAACGCGGTCGATGTCTGACTCAAAAATTGTATTTCTCTGCTAGGCCTGCCTATTATAGGCTGTGATCCCAAACTTCTTTATAACTGTATTTCAGACATTTTTGATTGCCAATTATTTGTGGGGAATTTTCTCAGAGAGTGTTAATGCAATGTCCAAGTGTTTAGTTTGGCCATTTCAAAGAGATATTACCTGAAGTTAAGACACTAATGAAGGAATCAGGCATCATTAGTGAAAGTAGCTACATTTACTGAGCACCTAGAGCTCTGTCTTAAGTCATTGGGAACATCAATTAGAACTTAACGTCCTCGAGGATCTTCTGTGTAACAGAGAGGCAAGAGGGCAGAAATTGCAAACTACAATAAAAACAAAGTTTAAAATAACAAAAACAAAATTAGATATTAAAAAAAATTTACAGAACAGTAACAATCAGGAAAGGGGGGCTAATCCGAGAGTACCTCTTGAAGGAGGTGGGTTTTACAAAAGTTTTAAAAAAGAGGAGAGATGCTATGGTGTGATTTTGAGGGGGAAAGAGTTCCTTAGAGAGGTAAAGACATAAGCAATGAAATAAATGTAGGCGTGATCTGAGTAAGGAACAATTACATGGTTTGTTTCTGAAGAGCAAAATGTTTGAGCTGAGTTTTAAGCAGAAGGAAAAAAAAAAGGATGAGTGGGGAAGTAATGTGGTTTAGGGGCTAGAGCATGGGCCTGGGAATCTGAAGGACATGGATTCTAGTCTGGGTCCTGCCACTTGTCTGCTGTGTGACCTTGAGCAAGTCAATTATCTTCTCTATACCTCATTTATCTTGTCTGTGAGATGGAGATTAAGCCCCATGTGGGATACCTCACTGTGGGACACCTCATTCAACCCCCTCACTGTACCTCATTCTCAACTGTCCCACCCTCGACCCCTGGCCCACATCTTACCTCTGGCCTGGAATGCCCTCCCTCCACACATCCGCCAAATTAGCTCTCTTCCTCGCTTCAAAGCCCTACTGAAAGTTCACTTCCTCCAGGAGGCCTTTCCAGACTGAGCCCACCTTTTCCTCTGCTCCTCCTCCCCACCCCATCTCCCCTACTCCTTCCCTCTGCTCTACCCCTTTCCCTGCCCCACAGCACTTGTGTATATTTGTGCATATTTATTATTCTATTTATTTTATTCATTACGTGTATGTATCTATAATTCTATTTATCTATTTTGATGCTATTGATGCCTGTCTACTTCTTTAGTTTTTTGTCTGTCTCCTCTTTCTAGACTGTGAGCCCGTTGCTGGGTAGGGATTGTCTCTGTTGCTGAATTGTGCTTTCCAATATAAAAATAATGATGGCATTTGTTAAGCGCTTATTATGTGCAAAGCACTGTTCTAAGTGCTGGGTAGGCTACAAGATGATCAGGTTGTCCCATGGGGGGCTCACAGTCAATCCCCATTTTACAGATGAGGGAACTGAGGCACAGAGGAGTGAAGTGACTTGCCCAAAGTCACACAGCTGACAATTGGTGAAATCAGGATTTGAACCCATGACCACTGACTCCAAAGCTCCAGCTCTTTCCACGGAGCACGCTGCTTCTCTAGTGCTTAGTACAGTGCTCTACACCCAGTAAGTACTCAATAAATACCATTGAATGAATGAATGATACAGTCTGTGTCCAACCTGTTTACTTTTTATCTACCACAGCACTTAGAACAGTGCCTGACACTGACAAAAGGAGAGAGATTTGAGCATTCAGTAGGTAGTGAGGAATTTTTCTTTACTTATTTTATGGTATTTGTTAAGTGGTTACTATGTACAGACACTCTACTAAGCACTGGGGCTGATGCAAGATAATCAGTTTGGACACAATCTCTGCCTCATATAGGGCTCACAGACTTAATCAACATTTTATAGATGAGATTACTGAGGCCCAGAGAAGTGAAGTGACTTGCCTAATGTCACATGGCAGATAAGTGGTGGAGATATATGCTTTTACCAATAGGCTACATTGCTTAATGTCGAGAAAAACAGATAGCCATTGTAGGATTTTGAAGAATCAAGTGAATTTAGTACGGTGCTGTGGACACAGTAAATGCTTAGTGAATACAACTGGTGGATCTCTTCTGAACAAAGTTTTAAGAAGATGATCCAAGCAGCTGTATCTAGAATAGATTGGTAAGGGGAAAGCCTTGAGGCAGGGAGATCAGTAAGGAAACCCGGAGAAAGACTTGCAATAATTTACATCTGAATTGTAACCTAAACTGGAAGCTCATCCCCTTGTATTGCACTTCCTCAAGGTTTTGTTTGTTTGTTTAATGGTACTTGTTAAGTGCTTACTATGTCTCAAATACTGTTTTAAGGGCTGGGGTAACTGCAAGTCAATTAGGTTGGACCCAGTTCCTGTCCCCCATGGGACTCACAGTCTTGAGCAGGAAGGGGAACAGGTACTGAATCCTCATTTTACAGTTGAGGAAACTGAAGCACAGAGAAGTTGTGATTTGCCCAAGGTCACACAGCAACTGGCAGAGCCAGAATTAGAACTCATGACCTCTGACTCCCAGGGCCATGCTCTTCCCACTAGGCCATGCTGTTTCCTCAGTGCTTTGCACACAGTGAGTAGCCAATAAGTGCTATTAATTGATTGGTTGAGCTAAGAGGAAGGTGAACTTTGATAAATACAAAAGTGTGACTGGAGGTTAAGGGTATAAAATTGCTGAACTAACTGTTAGGAGAATGTAATCTGAGAGAAAAGGAAAAAAAATTCTGAGAAATCTTTCTAGATGAGGTGAGATTTCAGAAGGGCTCTGATGTTGCAGAGAGCTGCAGCCTGGCAGATTTGAAAGGGAAGGAAGTGTTAGGCCGGAGGAGCATGGGAGATTGGGGTCAGAGATAGGAGAGTTAAGAAAGAGGCACCGAGAGAAGGTAAATTTAAAGCTAAACTAAAATGAAAAGACACCACAGTTGTTTCCTATTTCTCAGGCGCTGGCGGTTGTATTTCAGTAGAACCTCTAAAATCTAATCGGATGTCTAAAGCATTTTAAAATCACTTATCTTTAAATCACCTTTAGAATACAGCATTGGGTTAAAAAGATGAATGCATAGAAGGCCCATAATAGTTTATTTGATGGAGAAAAATTAGGGGTATCAACAGCTTCAAAAAAGCTTTAAAGAAATTTACATAGATCTATGATACCCAGTTAAGGCCAAATATTATTTTCACATGTGTTCCAGCTGCTTTGTCTTCTCGCTTAACTTTGCCTCTAGACCTGTATTCTGGATGCTAGCTTTCCCTTACATCTATTTCCATTTAGAACATAGATCAACATTACCAACCTGATTCTATCTGATCCTTAGAGAAAGGACAGAAATAAAGATGAGAGAGGTTGGAATGAAGAAAGACGACTTGTAGTGATAGGGGCATGATTTAGAGAGTACTTCTGAGCAAGCCAAACTTTGCAGGTGGCTGACAGGTGGTTAGGGGCACATGAAAGGCAGCATTTCCATTGTGAGAAACAGAACAGGGAGAGACTGTGCAAAATGGGAAATTTTTTGTTCTCCCTCTCAAGTAGAAAAAGTTATCAGGTCCTTTTTTTCCCCTCACAGATTTTTTTTCCTCACTTTTATTTTCCCTGTGGATGTTTTATTGGTGATTCTGCAGAATTGCTATGGATCCTTAAACTCTGGCCTCTGCTATTTATCGGAGGACAAACTACCCTTGTACTCACACATCTTTATAGATACATTCATGCATATAAGTAGCAACACTTCAGCAGTGACATCTTAGACTACAAAGAACAATGGTCTATATATCCCACTGGTATGAACACCATTTCCTGTGTGACACATAGGTGGACTATTTTTGCTAATCCGCAAATGGTAGTGTGTGTCCTTTGTTCTTTCACCCTCAAACATATTTGACGTTAACCCTCCCTGTCATCTGCAGTAGAATAGTTGGAATGTCAGTGAGGTTCACTGGAGCAACCCACGTTTTAAAAAATGAAATTTTTGATGTGCTCAAAACTGAGATGTACCGCCACAATGCTGAAATCTTCATTTTAAATGAAGGATCTTCAGGCAGCACAGAACTCTATTACAATTATCCCTGCTATCAAATGGTGATTACAGAAATAAAATCGCTGCACCATTTGGGGCTACCCAATGAAGTGATGAATAAATCGTCTGTAATATCATAAAACTAGTACTTACTAGTCTACAGAAACATATAACCTAAAATCCCTGAGGAAAGAAAGTAGATACATGCTCTGACATCAGTTTTCCTCTGTTTGAACAATGCAACATTTGGAAATGTTATTACTTTTCTATACTATTTTTGAGTTTGTCTCCTTGATCATCCACTGAATTAAAGTAATTGTCCCAGGAGACTGAAATCAAATCTTCGCATTTATTGGGTGGGAGCAAATCCTTTTACTGTCTATCTTTCAACACCAATTAAAGTCAGGTCAACTAGCTGGCAATGCTATCTAATAGATGGGTGTATTCCAAATTTTTTGACCTCATGGGTCACTGAGGGTGCCAGAGACTATATTTCCAGATCCTTCATGATCAAATGAAATATAAGGATTAGACATCTCCATGATGTTTAATGATAATAATGGTATTTGTTAAGCGCTCACTATGTGCCAAGCACTGTTCTAAATCCTGGGGTAGATACAGGGTAATCAGGTTGTCCCTTGTAGGGCTCACACTGTTAATCTCCATTTTACAGATGAAGTAACGGTGGCACAGAGAAGTTAAGTGACTTGCCCAAGGTCACACAGCAGACAAGTGGCAGAGCAGGATTAAAACCAGTTTTCTCTGACTCCCTAGCCTGTGCTCTTTCCACTAAGCCACAGCTGGGGAGAAGCAGTGTGCCCTAGTGGATAAAGCACAGGCCTGAAGTTAGGAGGACCCGCCCGGGTTCTAATCAAGTCATGTAACTTCTCTGGGCCTCAGTTACTGCATCTGTAAAATGGGGATTAAGACTGTGAGCCTCATGGGGGACATGGGCTCTGTCCAACCCAGTTAACTTGTATCTACTGCAGCGCTTACTACAGTCCGTCACCAAAACGTGCCGATCTCACCTCCTCAACATCGCCAAGATCTGCCCTTTCCTCTCCATCCAAACCACTACCTTGCTGGTTCAATCTCTCATCCTATCATGACTGGATTACTGCATCAGCATCCTTTCTGGTCTCCAATCCTCCTGTCTCTCCCCGCTTCAGTCTATACTTCACTCTGCAGCCTGGATTATCTTTTTACAGAAATGCTCTGGGCATGTCACTCCCCTCCTCAAGAATCTCCAGTGGTTGCCTGTCAACCTATGAATCAAGCAAAAACTCCTCACTCTCGGTTCAAGGCGCTCCATCACCTTGCCTCCTGCTACCTCACCTCCCTTCGCTCCTTCTACAACCCAGCACTCACAATCTGCTCCTCTGCCACTAACCTCACTGGGCCTCGTTCTCACCTTTCCCACTGTCAACCCCTGGCCCACGTCCTTCCCCTAGCCAGGAATAATAATAATGATGATGGCATTCCACACATCTGCCAAACTAACTCTCTTCCTCCCTTCAAAGCCCTGCTGAGAGCTCACCTCCTCCAGGTAGCCTTCCCAGACTGAGCCCCTTTTTTCCTCTCCTCCTCCCCTCCCCATCACTCCCCCACTCTACCCCCTTCCCCTTCCCACTGCACTTGTATATATTTGTACATATTTATTACTCTTTTTACTAGTACATATTTACTACTCTTTATTTTATTAATGATGTGCATATAGCTATAATTCTATTTATTCTGATGGTTTTGACACCTGTCTACTTGTTTTGTTGCCTGTCTCCCCCTTCTAGACTATGAGCCTGTTGTTGGGTAGGGACTGTATATGTTGCTGACTTGTAATAATAATAATAATGATAATGATGGTATTTGTTAAGCTCTTACTATATGCAAAGCACTGTTCTAAGCACTGGGGAGGTTACAAGATCTAAGCGCTGGGGAGGTTACAAGGTGATCAGGTTGTCCCACAGGGGGCTCACAGTTTTAATCCCCATTTTACAGATGAGGTAACTGAGGCCCAGAGAAGTTAAGTGACTTGCCCAAAGTCACACAGCTGACAGTTGGCAGAGCCAGGATTTGAACCATGACCTCTGACTCCAAAGCCCATGCTCTTTCCACTGAGCCACGCTGTTTGTACTTCCCAAGCGCTTAGTACAGTGCTCTGCACACAGTAAGTGCTCAATAAATACGATTGAATGAACATAGGAATTGCTTAACAAATGCTATGAAAAACTTAGAAGCCGCTTGTCATAATTTGGTTCATTTTTGAAGTCATCAGTGATCTCACTCTGCTCATCAGTGTTTATTGAGAGTCTAATAGATGTAAGGTGTTGTATCATATTTTTCAAAATGGTGGTCGCTAAGTCCATTCCAAATTTACATTCTAATTAAAGAGCACAGAGACATGGTGATCATCATCATCATCATATGATGATGAGTGCCTTTTGTCTGCAGAGCACTCTTCTAAATGTGTTTCAAACATATAATAAAATATAGTGTCATGGCTCCGGCTCTCAGGGAGCTTAGTGATGTCATGGAAAAATAAAAGCCTAACCTTCACTTTCAAATTTGGTGAGAATCCTTATTTTTTGGTTTTGGGTTTCAGGTCTACTTTTAGAAATTAAAGTTTGGAGATAAGCAAAGAGGAAGGAGAGAGGCTTACAGAGAGTTGAGACTGTGAAGGGCATGGTAGCAGGATGGGAAGCAAGATGGGCTAGGGGGAGAAGAAGTCAGCACTAATTAAGAAAGGAGACTATAATCCTTCTTACAGAGGAGAGCTGGGTGTAAATGAATTTTGTAGCTGTCACTTGCTTCCAGAATCCAGTTAAGAAGGAAAGCTAGTTAAAGAAGGGATCCATGTGGGGCTAAATAAATCACGCTGTTCCTGTCCTGGAGTCTTGGCCCCTTGTCACTGATCCAGTTAGCCCCACTGATTAATCAGCAATGGAGACAGT
Organism: Tachyglossus aculeatus; assembly: GCF_015852505.1. Classification (NCBI taxonomy): domain Eukaryota; kingdom Metazoa; phylum Chordata; class Mammalia; order Monotremata; family Tachyglossidae; genus Tachyglossus; species Tachyglossus aculeatus. The sequence goes on along the minus strand of NC_052066.1, from coordinate 80,020,673 downwards.
GGCTAATTAATTAGATAACAGCTGATTTTGAAAGGCTGGGAGAAAGAAAATGCAGGTGGATTCCCCAGGAGGAGAAGGAACAGGAGGAGGAGGAGAAAAAAAAATCCTTCAGATGCAGCCAACTGACCATATGAGAAAAAATTTTAAGTCTGTGGTTCAGATCTCTATAATCCCCTCTAAACTTCTTCAGGACGCCTAAGGTTGCAACCTCCCCTTTCTGAAACAGTAGCACAATGGATTTCAAAACTAAACATCCAAAGCACCTTTCTAATTTCAGGTAAACTTTTCATGCACAGACATATTTCTGTACTTTACCCAGAATCAGTTGAACATTTTTAACTGTTGGACATCTGTCTTACTCTGTACCGTGCCCTGAGGGTAGAGATCTTGGCAGAGTGACTGGCTCCTTGAGCTCAATAAACATTAGTTGTGTTGTGTTGAATAAATTCACATGTATCTGGTGTTTCTCAGCTAGTACTAGCTCAGTCCTAGGATGGTGTTTACTAAAGGATGCTGCTATTTAAGCAGATGTGTTTAGACTATGAAGGTAATGCTCCAGTGGAATGAAAGCAGAAAATACAGGTCTCTTCTAGAGGTGTTGCTTCTTGCTGCTTTTCATCGATCAAATGAGATATAAGAGCCTCTGTTTATACTGAGGCACTGCCTAGAGAAACAGGAAGGCTGGAAACTTACTTAAGTCTTTATTCTGCCGTAGAACTCAGAAACCTTTGGGAACTGTGCCACTGGGTTTGGTCCTGAAGCAAAGCGCAAGGTTGAAATGGTCACTCTTCTTCCAAAAATCTCTTCAGGGTTGATTCTTTTCATGCTTGAACTTTCTTATGCAGTTCATCCATCTGGGTGAGCTCTGCAAGCATGAAATGAAAAATCCATTGAATTTCTAAAAAGGCACCGAAAACAAATGGTTCAGGCTTTTTTTGTGGCCGGACCCTGGCTTGCCCATGAAATCCATAGGAAGCCTCTGTTTCTTTAGCTGCTAGAGTATTCCACTGGTCTTACCACTGGCATTTTAACTTCAGTGGGAGGATCTCTAACTTCAAACTTAGAAAATGTGCTATGGTTACAATGGCAGCAGGAGAAATGACACAACTCAGCAGTGTGTCCTGAACGCCCCCCAAATCTGGAAGCTGAGTGCATAAATCTACTCCCTTGCTGTTTTCTTGGAAGGAACAAGGGCCATTAGCTAGACTACTTCTTTTCTGGGTTGCAATAGATGGAGAGTCACAGCTCAGTGCAACTTGGCACTGGGAAACATTTCCCAGAAAGTTTGTTGGGTGGTAAATTGTGGCATTAAGTGAGCTGGGAATAATACTTCCTGGAAACATGGATACAGATTTAACTGCATTTTCCCTTCTTTATTCAGCAAAGCATTTAGTTACAGTAAATTCTGGCTTCAGGCTTCATTCCCTATTGTGTTTTAATTTTATGTTCTCATGCATACATACTGCTTCAGGGAAAGTCGTTCTGCCTCTTTCTATTAGGCCTCCTGTTTTGCCAGTTTCACTACAAAGAGTTAGCAGTGGAGGAGGAGTTTAAGCCATGCCCTCCAAAATCAGTTAGGCATTTGACTTCTTTCATGAAGTTTGCTGAAACTATTTCCTTAATCACACCTGGGCCTAAAAATTAAATCTGTGAGATTTTATAAATAAACACTGATTTTCTGGGGGACTCAGTGAACTCTTCTTATGGTGTTTCCCAGCAACTATGTTGAAATTTGAAAACTGGCCAAATGTCCTCAGGGGCAATATCCATTTCTGCTCTTTTTTTATTCTTGGCTCTTTGGGAAATTATGTTTTGGGGTTTCGTTAGGTGAGAAAAACTAGATCATAACTTCCCTGCCACCAAACAGTGATTATAGACAAGATTACCTGCACCCATTGAATTATATATAAGAATAATCATCACAATAATCATAATCATTATGGTATTTGTTATGCCCTTTACTATGTGCCACACACTATTCTGGTGGTGGGGTAGATATAAGTTAATCAGTTTGGACACAGTCCGTGTCCCACGTAAGGCTCATACTCTTAATCTCCATTATACAGATAAGGTAACTGAGGCACAGAGAAGTTAGGTGACTTGCCTAAGGTCACAGAGCAGACAAGTGTCAGAGCTGGAGTTAGAGCCCAAGTCCAGGGGTTCAAATCCCAGCTCTGCCAATTGTCAGCTGTGTGACTTTGGGCAAGTCACTTAACTTCTCTGGGCCTCAGTTACCTCATCAGGAAAATGGGGATTAAGACTGTGAGCCCCCTGTGGGATCACCTGATCACCTTGTAACCTCCCCAGCGCTTAGAACAGTGATTTGCACATAGTAAGCACTTAATAAATGCTATCATTATTATTATTATTCTGACTCCCAAGCCGGTGCTCTATCCTCTAAGCCACACTGCTTCCCCTATATATGATTATTTATCAATCCAAACATCAGCTAAAACATCAATCAATAGTGTTTTCTGCATAAAGTGCTCAGTACACTATTCGAAGAGCTTAGGAAAGTACAAAGCGTTTCGTAGACAGGATCTCTTCCCATAAGGATCTTAAAGTCTAATAGGGCCAATAATGCTTAGTACAGTGCTCTGTACATTGCAAAAAAGGTGAAGGAGTTCTATTAAAAAGGGAGGGTGTGATCAAGGGGTCGACAGTGAGAGAGAAATGAGAGAGGCACAATGTATAGGTTGGCATATGAAAAGCAAATGGTGTGAGTTGGATTGAAATAGGAAATCAGCCAGGTGAGGTGGAGGGTGGAGAGAACTGATTGAGTGCTTTAAAGCCACTGGTGAGCAGGAGAAGCAGCATGGTGTTGTAGATAAAGCACAGGTGTGGGATTCAGAAGGTCATGGGTTGTAATCCTGCCTCTGCCACTTGTCTGCTGTGTGACGTCGGGCAAGTCACTTCACTTCTCTATGTCTCAGTTACCTCATCTGTAAAATGGGGAGTGAGACTGTGAGCCCCACGTGGGACAGGGGCTGTGTCCAACCCAATTTGCTTGTACCCACCCCTGCGCTTAAGTGCTTAATGAATATCATAATTACTATTATTATTATGTAGAGAAATGAGCAACAGTTGGAGGTATTTGAGAAGCAGAGAGACATGCAAATTTTTTTTTTTTAGAAAAAATGATCTGGGGCTGCAGATGATGTAGGGACTGGAGAGGGGAGAGGCTGGTGGCAGGGAGGTCAACAAAGAGACAGATGCCATCAAGGTAAGATATGAGAAGTGTCCAGATCAGCATGATGGATCATCATTATTATTATGATAGCACTTTAGTTGGAGAAGATGGGGCAGATTCTAGAGATGTTGTGAAGGCAGAATGGACAGGATGAAATATGTGTGCTGAAAGAGAGAGAGAAGAGAGAGCCCCTTGCCCCCTCCTACTTTACCTCCCTTCTCTCCTTCTACAGTCCACCCCGCACCCTCCGCTCCTCTGCCGCTAACCTACTCACTGTACCTCATTCTCGCCTGTTCCGCCGCGGGTATATAGCTAAAATTCTATTTATTCTGTTGGTATTGACACCTGTTTTGGTTTTTGTCTGTTTTCCCCCCTTCTAGACTGTGAGCCCGTTGTTGGGTAGGAACGGTCTCTATAGAGAAGCAGCGTGGCTCAGTGGAAAGAGTCCGGGCTTTGGAGTCAGAGGTCATGGGTTCAAATCCCAGCTCCGCCAACTGTCAGCTGTGTGACTTTGGGAAAGTCACTTAACTTCTCTGTGCCTCAGTTACCCCATCTGTAAAATGGGGATGAAGGCTGTGAGCCCCCCCATGGGACAATCTGATCACCTTGTATCCTCCCCAGCGCTTAGAACTGTGATTTGCACATAGTAAGCACTTAATAAATGCCATTATTATTATTATTATTATATGTTGCCAATTTGTACTTCCCAAGCGTTTAGTACGGTGTTCTGAACAACGAGTCTGGACAGAAATCAATTAATTAATTATGGTATTTGTTAAGTCCTTACTATGTGCCAAGCACTATTCAATGCTCTAGCATAGATAAAAGCTAATCAAGTTGTCCCTTGTGGGGCTCAGAGTTTTAACTCTCATTTTACAGATGAAGTAACTGAGGCACAGAGAAGTTAAGTGGCTTGCCCAAGGTCACACAGCAGACAAGCGTCTGAGCAGAATTAGAACTCATGTCCTCTGACCCCTCCAAGCCTATGGGAGATGGGGATGCTAGAGTCCTCTAGACTGTAGACTCACCGAGGGCTGGGAATGTGTCTATTAACTCTCTTATATACAGTGCTCTGCACACAATAAACAATAAATGAATACAAGTGCTTGATTGATGATAGCTGGATGGGGCATTGGGGTTAAAGGAGGTTTTTCTTTTCGCTTTTTTGTATAGGAGACACCCCATGGGACCAGTACTGCCCTCAGACTGCCCCAAAACTCCTTTAGGGAATCGCAAATCTAGATATTGGGAAAACCTGAAATACTTTAGTAAGTGTACGTATATTTAGCCTTTTGTGTAAAAGTGGTGTCCAGGGTGCTGTAAAACCTCAACGGGGCCAGGAGAATTCCAGGTCAATAGCTTCTAAATCTCTGAAGTGACTTTGATTCTACTTCTTGGACAGACAAAAGGAATAAGTTCTTTATTAGTAAATAGGGTTTGCATTTGTCTCTAGTGCTATTCACTCTTGTAAGTAAACACTAAGTAACCCTACAAAATGCATTTAAAATTAATCCAGACTATGCTTCCAATAATTCATTTCCACAATTGCTCATTATTGAGCCACCACCCTTCCTCTCACCCTAAGGGATGCCTACCATTATACTAGTTGGTAGACCGATATCATTTTTCAGAGATATCATTCACACTCAAAGCAGCCTACACACTTCACACCTCTAATACCAATCTATTCACTGCACCTCAATTTCATCTCTCTCCCTACTGACCACCACCTTGCTTACATCCTCCCACCTGTCTGGAACTTCTTCCCCTTTCATATCCAACAGTCCACTCTTCTACCCATCTTCCAAGCCCTATTAAAATCGCATCCCCTCCAGGAAACTTTCCCTAACTAATTTTTCCTCTCCCCACTCTATTTCACTCCCTGCAGTGTCATCCATACACTTGAGTCTGTATCCTCTGTAGAATCAAGTCCTCTCCCTACCCCCTCCCCAACAGCACTTTCATACATGGTTATGTAAGAAATTTGACTTTTGCTACAGTATGACCCACAACAAGAAAAATAACTTCTGGTTGATATCCATTGACCATATTCCACCTGGTAAAGCATTCCTTTATAATAATAATAATAATAATAATGGCATTTATTAAGCACTTACTATGTGCACAGCACTGTTCTAAGTGCTGGGGAGGTTACAAGGTGATCAGGTTGTCCCACGGGGGGCTCACAGTCTTAATCCCCATTTTACAGATGAGGTAACAGGCACAGAGAAGTTAAGTGACTTGCGCAAAGTCACACAGCTGACAGTTGGCATAGCTGGGATTTGAACCCATGACCTCTGACTCCAAAGCCCGGGCTCTTTCCACTGAGCCACCCTTTTACGTATCACATCTTCTAATTGTTTCCCCCAGACAGGATCTGGTGGGTGGACACGTATGCCAATCAGTTAAGATATTTTCTCTGATTCCCCCAGACAGAATCTTACTGGTGAAGGTGAATTTATTTATTCATATTAATATCTGCCCCCCCATCTAGACTGTAAGCTATTTGTGGGCACAGGGATTGTGTCCGTTTATTGTTATATTGTACTCTACCAAGCACTTAGTACAGTGCTCTGCACACAGTAAGTACTCAATAAATATGACTGACAGCCTGACTGAAAGGAAGTGATGGTGGCTGCAGTATTTCCCAGGATTTTCATGTGTCATAATTATAAATGGGCAGGAATCACGGAATGAAACAAAATCAGTTTTTTGGTTTTTTTTTTAATTGTGCATAGTGAAAATTTTTCAGGCCAGCTGGGTCCATGCAGGGATCAGGAGGAGATGGAGAGGTGCTGTGAGACCTGGGAGGAGATGCATAGATGTGGTGGGATCCAGGGGAGATTGGGTGATGGGTCAAGACAGGGGAAGAGACAGATTGTGATGACACACAGGAGGACTTGGACTTGGTGGGGCATGGGGAAGACCAAAGGATACAGGTATATACAGGGGAGGAGATGGGGGAGCAGGGGCCGATGACAGGACACCGGGGGAGGAAAGAGGACTGTCTGATCCTTCTTGCTTCCCCAACTCTGCCCCACTTTGAGAGTATGGGCAAAAGTGAAGCTTAATGTACTCGGCTGCTGATCTTTAAGAGATTCTCCAAAGAGTGGAATCCTTATTGGTAAAGCCAAATTTCCCAGGAAGCCATATACATATCCTTATACTCTGCTGTTTCCCTACCTGTAACTTATTTTAAGACCCCCCCTAGACTATAAGCCCATTGTGGGTAGGGACCATGTCTACCTACTCTGTTATATAAACAAGCATTTAGTACATTGCTGTCCATACAGTAAGCACTCAGAAGTATGACTGATTGATCGATTGATGTGCAGAGAATTTGTCTGCCAATTCTACTGTATTATGCCCTTCATGTACTCTGATCAGTGTTCTGCATGTAGTAAGAATTCACATTTACATATTCTATTTTACTCTCCCATGAACTTAGATCTGTGTTCTGCACATAATAAACCCTTAACTGAGAAGCAATGACATAGCTTGCTCTGCTTCTACTATAACCCTGATATTGGAGAAAACAATTTATCCTTATTTCATTTCGAACCAGTGTCTAGTCAAGCTCTAGAAAGACATCAGCTCTTTCAAACCTCCTGGCCTCTATTTTAATTGAGGTGGGAGGATAGGATTAAGGGATTAAATGGATTGAAATCTCTGCCATCTTTCTGCTACTTTCCTTTCATGTGACCTTGGGCAAATCAATCAGTGGTATTTCCGTCACCAAAAACTGCTGGTCTCACCTCCACAACATCGCCAAGATCCGCCCTTTCCTCTCCATCCAAACCGCTACTCTGCTGGTTCAATCTCTCATCCTATCCCGACTGGATTACTGCATCAGCCTCCTCTCTGATCTCCCATCCTTCTGTCTCTCCCCACTTCAGTCTATACTTCACGCTGCTGCCCAGATCATCTCTGTGCAGAAACGCTCTGGGCATGTTACTCCCTTCCTCAAAAATCTCCAGTGGCTACCAGTCAACCTACACATCAGGCAAAAACTCCTCACTTTCGGCTCCAAGGCTGTCCATCACCTCTCCCCCTCCTACCTCACCTCCCCTCTTTCCTTCTCCAGCCCAGCCCGCACCCTCCGCTCCGCTGCTGCTAACCTCCTCACTGTGCCTCGTTCTCGCCTGTCCTGAAGTCGACCCCTGGGTCACGTCCTCCCCCTGGCCTGGAATGCCCTCCCTCTGCACATTCATTCATTTAATCGTATTTATTGAGCGCTTACTGTGTGCAGACCACTGTATTAAGCACTTGGGAAGTACAAGTTGGCAACACATCATCATCATCAATCATATTTATTGAGCGCTTACTGTGTGCAGAGCACTGTATTAAGCACTTGGGAAGTACAAATTGGCAACATATAGAGACAGTCCCTACCTAACAGTGGGCTCACAGTCTAAAAGGGGGAGACAGAGAACAAAACCAAACATACTAACAAAATAAAATAAATAGGATAGATATGTACAAGTAAAATAAATAAATAAATAGAGTAATAAATATGTACAAACATATATACATATATACAGGTGCTGTGGGGAAGGGAAGGAGGTAAGATGGGGGGATGGAGAGGGGGACGAGGGGGAGAGGAAGGAAGGGGCTCAGTCTGGGAAGGCCTCCTGGAGGAGGTGAGCTCTCAGTAGGGCCTTGAAGGGAGGAGGAGAGCTAGCTTGGCGGATGGGCAGAGAGAGGGCATTCCAGGCCCAGGGGATGACGTGGGCCAGGGGTCGATGGCGGGACAGGCGAGAACGAGGTACGGTGAGGAGATTAGCGGCAGAGGAGCGGAGGGTGCGGGCTGGGCTGTAGAAGGAGAGAAGGGAGGTGAGGTAGGAGGGGGTGAGGTGATGGACAGCCTTAAAGCCCAGGGTGAGGAGTTTCTGCCTGATGCGCAGATTGATTGGTAGCCACTGGAGATTTTTGAGGAGGGGAGTAATATGCCCAAGCTAACTCTCTTCCTCCCTTCAAAGCCCTTCTGAGAGCTCACCTCCATCAGGAGGCCTTCCCAGACTGAGCCCCCTCTTTCCTCTCCCCCTCCCTATCCCCCGCCCTACCTCCTTCCCCTCCCCACAGCACCTGTATATATGTTTGTACATATTTCTCTATTTTACTTGTACATATTTATATATTCTATTTATTTTATTTTGTTAATATGTTCTGTTTTGTTGTCTGTCTCCCGCTTCTAGACGGTGAGCCTGCTGTTGGGTGGGGGTCGTCTATATATGTTGCCAACTTGTACTTCCCAAGCGCTTAGTACAGTGCTCTGCACACAGTAAGAGCTCAATAAATATGATTGAATGAATTTATTGAGTGATTATTATGTGTGGAGCACTGTACTAAGCACTTGGGAGAGTACAATACCACAGAAATAGCTGAAACATTTCCTGCTCACAGTGAGTTTACAGTTTGGAGAGGGGAACAGACATTAATATAAATGAACAATTTATAATATATAATTTAAAGATATGTACATAAATTCCTTGGGATTGAGAGTGGGGCAAATATCAAATGCCTAATGGACACAGATTTAAGTGTATAGAAAGGAAAGGAAGCCAGGGAAAAGTGGTCTTAATCGGGGAAGGATTAATCAAGGAGATGAGAGAAGAATCACTTAACTTCACTGTGCCTAGGTTTCCTCATCTGTTCATGGGGATGAAATACCTGTTTTACCTCCCTCTTAGATTTTTGAGTCCCATTTATGACAAAGACTAAATCCGATTGCATCGTTTCTATCCCAGTGCTTAGTTCAGGGCTCTGCACATAGTAAACACTTAACAAATTACACTTTGTTTATTACTTTTTATGAATTACCTGGAACAGAAATCCCAAAGATTTAGGCACCATTTTGCATCTATCATCGTGCACAGGGAAAGTTTCTGCCAACTCTGTTGTACTCTTGCAAGAACTCAGTTCAGTCAGTCAGCCAACTGTATTTATTGAGTGCTTATTGTGTGCAGAGCACTGTACTAAGCACCTGGGAGAGTACAATATAACAACAAACTGACACAACCCCTGCCCACCATGAGTTCACAGTCTAGAGGGGAGAATGGTAATAATAATAATAATAGTGACAATAATAATAATGGCAATTGTTAAGCACCTACTATGTGCCAGTCACTGTTCTAAGCATTGGGGTAGCTACAAGGTAATCGGGTTGGACACAGTCCCTGTCCCACATAGGGCTCACAGTCTTAATCCACATTTTACAGATGAAGGAACTGAGGCACAGAGAAGTGAAGTGACTTGCCTAACATCACACAGCAAACAAGTGGCAGTCAGGATTAGAACCCATGACCCAGGACTGTGCTGTATCCACTAGGCATTGCTGCTTCTTCTAGACTGTGAGCCCATTGTTGGGTAGGGACCATCTCTATATGTTGCCAACTTGTACTTCCCAAACGCATAGTACAGTGCTCTGCACACAGTAAGTGCGCGATAAATACGATTTAATGAATGAATGATGGTGCTCTGAACATATTAAGTGCTCAACAGATACCATTTTGATCATCTATTTAAGACATTTCATTTTTTTGTGGTAATTCATTAGGTCACACATTTTCTTCAAACATTAAGGCAGTTTTTTTTTTATCTCGAGTTTTCATTGAACTCTGTTAATACCCCGAGGGATGATGTTGAGTCTTGGCAGCTGCCCTGAGTAGTTGGGACTTTCCTAATGAACTGAGAGTTCTCTTGTGGATGTCGGTTAAGAAACGCTCCAGGCAGAAGTGCTATTTTGTTTGAAAAGAAAACTATAATTTTCTTCATTGGCAGTTTTAGTTTAACAAGCATGCAGATTAAAAGTACTGATGCCCATGTGATATGCATTTCCTCAGTGTATCTGGAGACTCATGTATACATGGGATAAATTGTCTATTAATGTTAATCCTTTCAAGTTCTGCAGACAGAAAATATAACACCAGATTGATTGCCAAACAAGCCTGGAGTCCCGGCCAGAAATCATATCAAAAGATATTATCTCTTCCCCATTCAGCAGCCGCTGCTGAGTGTCTCTGTCACAGCTGCTGCTCTCACTTGATGAAAATACGTGTCACTGCTTGTGTTTGCTTGGTAACACTGTACTTTTGATCATCAACTCCTCAGGTTTGAACACAGTGACCTGCTTCCTGAAGAAAGGGAGCCAGCCTAAACTTTTTCCCCAGATTCTCACCCAAATTACCCACTTGGAGTTTAGCTCCTGAAGAAAGTCGCAAGTCTCCCTGTACTGTCCTGGAGTGATTTAAATTTGAGGTGCAGAAATTGGACCCCCCAGTGAATAATTATTTTTACTGTAGTCATCTTATTCTTTATTGGACGGTCCCAGTGTACTTATGGAGGCACAAAACAGAAAAAAGAAACATGGAAAAACACATGACCTAGTGGAAAGAATATGGACCTGACAGTCAGAAGACCTGGGTTCTAATTCCTGCTGTCAATTCCTTGTTGTGTTACCTTGGGCAAGTTACTTAATTTCTCTGTGCCTCAGTTCTTCTGATTTCCCTCCTACTTAGGCTGAGTGCCCCATGCAGGATAGGGACTGTGGATATCTACCCACCATTTAGAACAGTGTTTGACACATAGTAAGTGCTTCACAAATACCATAAAAAAGAGTTTCTACCCTGAAGATTTACAGACACTGCAGGTTTTTGTCCTCCATCATCAAAGATGACTTTGTTAATAGCTGTCAGCCAAATAAGTAGGGATTGTCTCTGTTGCCAAATTGTACTTTCCAAGTGCGTAATAGAGCTCTGCACATAGTAAGCGCTCAGTAAATATGATTGAATAAGCAGATAATAGTAATAATAATAATGGCATTTATTAAGTGCTTACTATGTGCAAAGCATTGTTCTAAGCACTGGGGAAGTTACAAGGTGATCAGGTTGTCCAACAGTGGGCGCACAGTCTTAATCCCCATTTTACAGATGAGGTAACAGGCCCAGAGAAGTTAAGTGACTTGCTCAAAGTCACACAGCTGACAATTGGCAGAGCCGGAATTTGAACTCATGACCTCTGACTCCAAAGCCCGTGCTCTTTCCACTGAGCCACGCTGCTTCTCTAGCAGATGTGACTATGCAGATATAGGGGGAACAGTAGTACTTTATTATGCTGTGCAGTGCTGAATACTTCAATCTTTTGACTTGCAGACATGGTCACTGATAGAGAGCCTCTTGCTTTTTATTGCTTTGTCCCTGCTACGTCAAGCTGTCTTAAGAAACAAAACTATGATCCATTAGTTCTCTCTGCTCTCTCAACTCTACCCCCTTACCATCCATTCCTTGATTTAAGAATAAGCTTTAAATTGTCCCCTGACCAACTCCCTCTTGATTTCTTCATCCCCAAAACTTCTTCAGCCATTGTTCTACAAGACTTGAGAGCTGCCTCAGTGGAGAAGCAGCATGACCTAATGGAAAAATCATGGGGCTGGGAGTCAAAGCATCTGGGTTCCAGTGCCAACTCTGTAGCTTGCCGTGTGACCTCAGGCAAATCACTTAACTTCACTGTGTCTCAATTTCCTCACCTGTGAAATGGGGATCAATTACTGTTCTTTTTTGAACTGTGAAGCCTATGTAGGACAGGAGCTGCCTCTGACCTGATTAACTTGAATTTATCCCAGCAACTTTCTTTCATTCATTCAATCATTCAATCATTTATTGAGTTCTTACTGTGTGCAAAGCACTGTACTAATTGCTTAGGAGAGTACAATATAACAATAAGTGCTTACAACAGTGCTTTGCACACAGTAAATGCTCAATAGATATGTTTGAATGAACATAGTAAGCATTTAACAAATATTATAATAATAATAGTAATGATGGAGGCAGTTCTTGTTGAGAGGAAATGTGGCCTATTGGAAAAAGCATGGAACTGAGAGTCAGGAGGCCTCTGAGTTCCAACCTGCTTCCAACATTTGTCTTCTGTGTGACACTGGCAAGTCTATTCACATCTCATGTCTGTTCTCTTATCTGTAAAATGAGAATTCAATAGCTGCTGTCGCTTCCTTCTAAGTATAGGACAGGAACTGTATCTGCCCCAGGGGTTAGCCTAGTTTAGCACAGTGCTTGGCACAGTGAAAGTTCTTACCAAATCCCTCAATTATTATCAAAATGTTTAATGAAATCTTCTTTTGGGTGATTTGGCCAAGGCCTTCAGACAAAAACAACCTGCTGGCCAAAGTTTAATGTGACCAAGTTTGAGGACAGGAAATTTTCACACCCTCTTTGACTATAATCCCTGCCCGCTAGATTTTCCATCACTGCCTGCACCTTGAAGCAGAGCAATGGCAGGAGCCACGCACTGGGGGAGGAAAGGAGAGGCTGGTATAAGATAATGGGCTGGGCCTGGCATGTGTCCTGAAACAGGATTCCCTGGTTCTGTTCCCAGAGCAGCAGAAACCTCCAATACAGAAGAGTAGCTTCAGCTGAAATTGGGGGTGTTCTCAGGGAAGCACCTGGCTGAGCAGAGAATTACTACTGTGTCCCTGTAGACCGGGAAAGAGAGGGCCAGCTGGGTCCCAGGGCCATTCAGGCCTATCAGGAAGGAGTGAGGAAGAGAAGAGGACTGAGATGTTAAGACTGATAGGGTCCAAAGACTAATCCAATGATGCGGGTAAATGAATCTTCCTGGATACAGGGGTGGTACGGTGGGAGACAGCGAGAGAGGCAGGGCCAAAGCCGGAGGCTACAAATCCCCGTATTCAACACTGCAAAGGAATGATGGTGCAGAAGCCAAACATTATTCATTTCACCCTACTCCTACCCATTTCATTCCTAACTTGGGCAGTGGCTAGTGAGCGGAAGGCAGTCTGCTACAAGTCAAAACTCACCTGTGCTGGGCAGCAGTGGCATTGGAGAGAGTCGAGGGTGGAGACTCAAATTAACTGTTCAGAAAGAGGCAATGGTAAACTACTTCAGTATATTTTCCAATAAAATTGTATGGAGACACTACCAGAATGAATGCAGATGGAGAGTGGGGCATTCCGGGAGAGATATGACCAAGGCATTACTATGGGTCAGAGACGACTTGACAGTATAAAACAAGACAAGACCTACTCGTGGTATTCTCACTACCTCTTGCATCACTTTGTTACTAAAGAACAATATGCCAATTGCCGTCCACATCCAAATCCAAGGGAAGATGATGCTCAGCAGCAGAAAATAGCAATTATGGGGTTGAAGTCAAGGTAGAAAAGAGATTTGGAAAATGGGCACAAAAGGGGATAATAATAATGACACCGATGGTAGTAACAATAATAATTGTATTTGTTAAGCTCCTACTACGTGCCAGGCACTGTACTAAGCACTGGGGTTTATACAAGTAAATTGGGCTGGACACAGTCCCTTGTCTCATGTGGGGCTCACAGCCTCAATCCCCATTTTACAGATGAGAGAACGGAGGCACAGAGAAGTGAAGTGACTTGCTCAAAGTCACGCGGCAGACAAGTGTGGGGAGCCAGGATACTGTACCCATGTCCTTCTCACTCCCAGGCCTGGGCTCTCTCCTTTAGCAGACCATGCCTATTGTTTTATTAAATAGTCAGAATTCTTCTAGAAGAGTCATGTTTGAAATCCCCAAATCTTTGAGGCAGATGTTTCACATATGAACATTTAAACTTCTTGCCCAAGTCTCACAATCCTCAGGACAATTTGTGGGTGGATGTGCTATGTATCTTAGCCACATTAAGTGTGTGGCATTTGGAGACTATGCAGTTGTAGGTTTTACTTTCTGAACATTGGGTGCATAGCAACATATTTGTAATGTCAGACAGCAGTATTAGTCATCGGCACTCACTTGTCCATGGATAACTGTCTCTATTCTTCTCCAAAAGCCTAACTTTATTTTCCTCTTATAAGTTTTCACAAGACATAATGTTCCTTCCTCCTTCTTTCTAGTTAATTGCATAAGTCTTGGCTCTCAATCCTCTATCTGAAAAAAAAACAACAACAAAGGATTGAAAATCAGGAACTGATGGAAACTTATCAGAACCCACTGAAGCTGACCAAAGAATGGCTATTAAAATTGGACAACTTTTGAAAAGAGTTGAAAAACATGGAATTATCTGAATAATGTCCTGATGAGACCTGCCATAAAACAATTGTTATATGGAACACTATGCAAGTTTTGTAAAGACCAAAAAAATCCAACTCATATATTTTGATTAGCCTGCTTTCTTCCATGGAGGTTGGGGTTCCTCAAGGGTCAGTTCTTGGTCCTCTTCTGTTCTCCATTTATATTCACTCCCTTGGTGAACTCCATCGCTCCTATGGCTTCAACTATCATCTCTACGCTGATGACACACAAATCTACATCTTCACCTCATTCTCTCCCCCTCCCTCCAGGCTCACATTTCCTCCTGCCTTCAGGACATCTCCATCTGGATGTCTGCCGGCCACCTAAAACTCAACATGTCCAAGACTGAGCTCCTTATCTTCCCTCCCAAACCCTGTCCTCTCCCTGACTTCCCCATCACTGTGGATGGTACTACCATGCTGTGTGTTCTGCACACCGTAAGCGCTCAGTAAATACGATTGAATGATTCCTTCCCATCTCACAAGCTCACAACCTTGGTGTCATCCTTGACTCCTCTCTCTCATTCACCCCACACATCCAATACATCACCAAAACCTGCCGGTCTTACCTTCACATCATCGGCCTTTCCTCTCCATCCAAACTACTATCTTGCTGGTTCAATCTCTTATCCTATCCCAACTGGATCACTGCATCAGCCTCCTTTCTGATCTCCCATCCTCCTTTCTCTCCCCACTTCAGTCTATACTTCACTCTGCTGCCTAGATTGTCTTTGTACAGAAGTGCTCTGGGCATGTCACTCCCTCCTCAAAAATCTCCAGTGGTTGCCTATCAACCTTTGAATCAAGCAAAAACTCCTCATTCTCGGTTTCAAGGCTCTCCGTTACCCCGCCCCCTCCTACCTCACCTCCCTTGCCTCCTTCTACAGCCCAGCCCACACCCTTCACTCCTCTGCTGCTAACCTCCTCACTGTGCCTCCTTCTCACCTGTCTCGCCGTCAACCCCTGGCCCGCGATCTTCCACTAGCCTGGAATGCCCTCCCTCTACACATCTGCCAAACTAGCTCTCTTCCTCCCTTCAAAGACCAACTGAGAGCCCACCTCCTCCAGGAGGCCTTCCCAGACTGAGCCCCCCATTTCTCCTCCCCTCCCCATTGCCCCCCTCCTTCTGCCCTACCTCCTTCCCCTCCCAACAGCACTTGTGTTTATTTGTACATATTTATTACTCTATTTTATTTGTACATATTTACTATATTTATTTTATTAATGATGTGTATATAGCAATAATTGTATTTATTCTGATGGTATTGACACCTGTCTACTTGTTTTTTTTTGTTGTCTGTCTCCCCCTTCTAGATTGTGAACCCACTTTTGGGTAGGGACCGTCTCTATGTGTTGATGATTTGTACTTCCCAAGTGCTTAGTATAGTGTTCTGCACACAGTAAGTGCTCAATAAATACAAGTGAATGAATGAATTGATAAGTAAAATGAAAGTAATAAGATTTCTTTTCTACTTACCAGATATGTTCCTAAAACAAATGTCAATTTCTAGTATTTCTTGGTCATCTTTTGGAACTTCCTTCAGGCTCACCTGATAATGATAATAACAATAACAATAATAATGACATTCTTTAAGCACTTACTATGTGTCAAGCACTGTTCTAAGCTCTTGAGCAGATACAAGGTAATCAGGTTTGACACAGTCCCTGTCCCATAAGGGGCTCGCAGTCTTAATCCCCATTTTACCAATAAGGTAATTGAGATGCAGAGAAGATAAGTGACTTGCCCAAGGCCACACCACAGACAAGTGGGATTAGAACCAAGGTCCTTCTGGCTTCCAGGCCCGTGCTCTATCCACTAGGCCATGCTGCTTCCTGCCCCCTCCCGACTCCCGGCCCGACTCGTACTTTACAAAGCAACTCTTATTCTTGGAGTTTCACTAATACACATTTCCACTGCCAGTCAAGGATCCCATTCTCTATCTTGGGCCCCAAAAGAGTGTGGCTTAGTGCCAAGAGCCTGGGCTTGGGAGTCAGAGGACATGGATTCTAATCCTGGCTCCGCCACTTATCAGCTGTGTGACTTTGGGCAAGTCGCTTAACTTTTCTGTGTCTCAGTTACTTCATCTGTTAAATGGGGATTAAGACTGTGCGCCCCACGTGGGACAACCTGATTACCTTGTATCTACCCCAGCACTTAGAACACTGTTTGGCATTCAGTAAGCACTTAACAATTACTATCATCGTTAGTATTATTCTTACAGCCTCAATGTGCTTTTCCCATACTTAGCATTGACTGACTGAGATCTAAATGCCATTAACTAGTAATTGGTGAGTCTGAATATGAAACCACATCCGTGTAGTATTTCAAACAATGTCTTTTATTACAGGGCACTATGGAGATACAAAGTCAGAAATCATTCTCCAGAGTAGATAACTGGACCCTTTTCTCAACTCTCCTTCATGCACGTTTGGAGGACAGATATTCAATATTGTGACAATTCCAGGTGCCACTCCCAGTTTCATTGCCTGATGGTATTTACTAAGTGTGTACTGAGTACAAAGGCCTGAACTGAGCACTTGTAAAGCTACCTATTCAAAAGCTGCATGAAGCCCCCAGTTCTGATCCAAAGAAGGCCAGTCCAGAATTTGGCCTGAAAACCTTACCTAATATATTCACAATATGACCTCTCTAACCTCCAATAGCTTTTCTGACACTCTAGCCCATCTTAACAAAGGCTGATCTGCTCATCTATAAAATCTTCCCCACATTTTCAGCTGACAGATTTTTTTTCAGTTCTATTTCTCCTCCCATATCGATATTTGCTTTTCTCTTCCCAATATCTTCAAATCTCCCTTTATTATAGCTTCCATCTGCTCGATTCTTTGTTATGCAGTGGCTATTTCAACTTCCTGTCTTTCTATCTTTGTTTCCTCTAATCCAGTTCGACTGCTATTAATGAGATTAAGCAGTGACCCCATCTTGCCCTTGAATCATTTTCCTTCTTCCTCTTGATAGGTGTTCATTACTTTTTCTTTTTATTCTTCTCCACTGGGTTCTATAGTGACATTTGAACATATCTATTCTATTTATTTTATTTTGTTAGTATGTTTGGTTTTGTTCTCTGTCTCCCCGTTTTAGACTGTGAGCCCACTGTTGGGTAGGGACTGTCTCTATATGTTGCCAATTTGTACTTACCAAGCGCTTAGTACAGTGCTCTGCACATAGTAAGCGCTCAATAAATATGATTGATGATGATGATGATGATTTGAAGCAGCTATATGCAGAAGGAAATTCATTAGAAAGGTAGTATTTGTCTTGCAGTCTTTGGCTGTGTGTAGGCATCTGGATCAGATTGAAATCATCCACAGTTCACCTCTAGATTTCCATGGAAGAGCAGCTCTACTCTGTTTGTCTACTTATTCTACTATCCTATGACCTGAGTGTCATCTAGATACGAATAGCTTTGAATAATCTTTGCTTATCTGTCCTGTATTAAAATGAAAACTCTTGTTAGATTGTGAGCCCTCTGTGGGACAGGAACAGTGTTCAACCTCATTAATTGTATTTTCCCCAGTGCTTAGAACAGTGCTTGGCACGTAGTAAGCACTTAACAAGTACCATTAAAAAAAATACCTGATCTAGTGATTCTGATAGTAAAGGCAAAAACCATCATTGTCAAACAGATTATTTACAAATAATAGTGTACATGTTCCCCAAGGAGCCCCTTTCCATTCTGCCATTCTATGCATTATATTATTTATTGATTCACTTGGCTTATTTCAAAAAAGAATGTTGTCTGGATTAAAGCCTTCAATTATAAGGCGAGCAAGGAAACAGTAACTATTTAACATATTTTATACACTAAAAGATTTGTTGTACAGTATTTTAGCACCCGGAAAACTCTACAGACCAGCATGTGGAACTCTAAAGGGATCCACATGTAGGAGAATTAGTTGACTGATCCCTTGTGGAGGAAGTTTACACTATTTAAGTACACCATCCCAGATGTGATCTGGGACATCTTTAATCTAAATAGCAAACAGCTTTAAGATCAAGCTGTAGAAGAAACTTAATCATTCTCTTCTCTGACGTATTTGGGTGGCAATGTGTATCTAGTGAAAAGATCACTGGAGTAATTTATTTATACTAATGTCTGTCTTGCCCTCTAGACTGTAAGCTTATTTGGGCAGGGAACATGTCTTCCAACTCTGTTGTAGTGTACTCTCCCAAATGCTTAGTACAATGCTCAGCACATAATCTGGAGACCTTGATTCTATTTCCATCTTAGTGAGAGCACTTCGGAAAAATAAGACATTAAGATAATGGAAAGTATTTTTACTATTATTGTTGTTTGACTAATCAGACTGCTCATGCCCTGATCGTATTGGATAATAGAGTTATTACTGCATTATTTGCTCTTATTACATACAAACTAGTAATGGTAGTGTTAAGTGTTTACTGTGTGCCAGGAATTGTACTAAGCACTGGGGGAGAATACAAGCAAATCAGGTTGGACACAGTTCCTGTCCCACATTGAGCTCCCAGTCTTAATCCCCATTTTACAAATGAGGAAACTGCAGCACGGAGAAGTGAAGTCATTCATTCATTCAATTGCATTTATTGAGTAGTTACTGTGTGCAGAGTACTGTACTAGGTGCTTAGGAAGTATAGGTTGGCAACATATAGAGACGGCCCCTACCCAACAACGGGCTCACACTCTAGAAGGGGGAGACAGACAACAAAACAAAACATGTGGACAGGTGTCAAGTCACCAGAATAAATAGAAGTAAAGCTAGATGCACATCATTAACAAAATAAATAGAATAGTAAATATGTACAAGTAAAATAAATAGAGTAATAAATCTGTACAAACATATATACAGGTGCTGTGGGGAGGGGAAGGAGGTAGGGCAGGGTGGAAGGGGAGGTGGAGAGGAAAAAGGGGGCTCAGTCTGGGAAGGCCTGCTGGAGGAGGTGAGCTCTCAATAGGGCTTTGAAGGGAGGAAGAGAGCTAGCTTGACAGATGTGCAGAGGGAGGGCATTCCAGGCCAGGGGGAGGACATGGGCCGGTGGTCGACGGCAGGACAGGTGAGAATGAGGTACAGTGAGGTGACTTGCCCAAGGTCACTCAGCAGATAAGTGGAGGAGCCGAATTTAGAACCCATGGCCTTCTGACTCGCAGGCCTGTGCTCTACCCACTAGGCCATGTTGCTTCTCCCCCTATGTGACGTGGACCCTGTCTAATCTGAATAGTTTGTATCTACCCCAACATTTAATACAGTGCCTGTCAGGCACTGTGTCAGCGCTTAACAAATACCATTTTTAAAAATTGACTAAAAGAGTCTATCCACCTACACTGCGGTGTTTCTATGGAATTTCCCTTTAAAACTGTGATAAAAACATAAGCAAATGTCATTAACTAATCAGTTCTTTGGTTCATCACACTCAGTGTCCTGCCTCAGACTTGAGCAACAGAAGCCTTGGAGGAAAGTGTGATAGCCACCCACCTTTTTGGACAGACATTCTAATAGTTCAGGATCTTTTGTCTAGCATCCAAACTTTTCTTTCTCCCTCCGCAACTGTCTCTCTGGTAAATTCAAGCTTCATTAGCTAACCCTTCATCCTGTTGTAAGATTTGGAGAACAGTAACTTCATGCTTGTAATATCTACACCATAATTTGTAGACTTCAAACTTAGACTTCAGTCATGCCCCAGTCTTCATTTTCCTCACAAAGAAGCCTCCCTCTCCTCCAAACAACTTTGTTTCCCTTCTCTCAATTTCTCTGGTTCTAGTCTATCCTTCTAACATCTGATAACTATGAAAACTGATTAAAGAGCATTCTGAAAAAAAAAAAAACTACTTCCCTATTAGTTACAAATAAATTCACTAACATTATTCACATCCAATGAGCTAATGAGATACAATGACAAATTTTTACATCCTAATTTGCTCCGTGCAGACATATGATTTCTTTTTAACATAAAAAATTCACATTTAGAACAGCTTAATTTGAGGTTAGAGATGTAATGAAAACTTAGGCATCTTCGGAGAAATTCTTCTTATGACTTCATGGTTTGGTGTACATAAAGATTTATTGCCTCAGGATTTACAGCTCCTCACTGGCCAATAAATTTTGATGTACATCTTGAGAAAAATCAATATTGGCTTCGCAGTAGTACTGAACGATATGCCTGTACTACTACTCAGACATACAGTTATAAACCAGGAAGCCTTGCTGAAAGCCTGTTTAGCCACTGAGATGTATAAATTTTACTGGAATTGCTACTATTATCCTTAAAAGATGTGTGAAATAACCATTGGACACAGGCATACAAAAATTGTACACAAAAATACTTTAAACACAGTAATTCTTTGGTTGCTCAAACACTGTACTTGAGAAGAACTATTACAAAATTGTTAGGGGGCAATTTATGCTATCACTGACAAGTAATCCAGCCTCTCACTTGAATGGATCTTCAGTATGCTCTTCATTAAATGATATATTACTAATTACTTATTTATACTAATTTCTGTGTCCCCCTCTAGAATGTAAGCTTATTTGGGCAAGGAACATGTCTTCGAATTCTGTAGTATTCTACTCTCCTAAGTGCTTAGCACAGTGTTATGCACATAAGTGCTCAGTAAATATCATCGATTGACTGATTTCAGGGACTGTATATATCACCTCTGTTATATTTTACTCTTCCAAGCACTAAGTGCAATTCTCTATATATATTGTGTTCAATAAATACCACTGATTGACTGATGGATTACAGCTGTAAACATTTACATTAGCACCCGACACTGCCCATTCAAACTTCTGTTCAACTATTAAAACAGTTGTATGAACTAAAAGTTTCATTGCCCATTTTTCAGAGGATGGCTTTTCCAGACACCCTATTTTCTCCTCCCTTTGGTTTCCTGGAATGAATTAGGAAACTTGGAATGAATTATATTGGTATACCATGTAACTTCGACAGGTAGAAAATGATCAAAGTAGATGCAATAGAATTGTTAGTAAACTATTAAGCTGACAAAACAGATATTCTGATTCCTACAGCTAAGATTAAGAATGCAGCTGTAACCAATATTTGTGGTCATTGTTTCAAGTCTGTTTGCCCTTTGTTCAACATAAAAATTAATTTGTATACTGTGTTTCATACACTTTGCTCTTCTAATGCCAACTTATTCACTGTGCCTCACTCTCACTTCTCCTGCAAAATACTTCTTGCTCTTTCGCTCCTTTCTTTCTGGAATTCTCTCCCTTTTCACATCCAATAGACCAATGTTCTCCCCATCTTCAAAGCCTTCCTAAAATCATACTTCCTTCAAGGGGCTTTCCTTGAATAAACCCTACTTTCCCTATTTGCCCTCCTTTCTGCACTTGGATCTGTAGTTATTCACCCCACTCCAAGCCCCGAAGCACTTAGGTAAATATCCTTATACTCTGCAACTTCCCCAATCTGTAATTTATTTTACTCTCTTCCCCTGTAGAGAAAAAAACTCCCTGTGGGCAGTGATCATATCTACCAACTCTACGGTACTGAATTCTCCCAACAGCTAAGTATAGTGCTCTACACACAGTAAGTCATCAGTAATTATTATTGACTAATTGACTGATTTTCCAGAGTTGGGAGAAACTAAAAGTCATCTAATACCCTATCCATCTTGAAAAGGAAATTGTTATCTCGTCAACTCTGTTGTATTGTACTCTTCCAAGCCTAATACAGTGCCCTGCACACAGTCAGGGCTCAATAAATACAACTGATTTATTGTTTTAAAAATTGGAAAAAAAAATCTAGAAATCAAAGGGCAGGAGATTTTATGCTAATTTTGTTACTAATCTTCCTGGATTAGGACTGGATTCTAATCCCAGCTCTGCCGGTTACGCGTTGTGTAACCTTGGGCAAATCACATCTTCTCTTTGCCTCAGTTTCCTCACATATAAAATGCATATTCAGTAACTGTTCTCCCTTCAATTTACACTGTGAGCTTTATGTAGATCAGGAACTGTACCTGGCCTGATTAACTTGCATCTATCTCAGCACTTACAATAGTGCTCCACACATAGTAAAGTGCTTAACAAATAACATAATAACCATAATGATTGTAGCATGATGAACTTGCCCCAAGGTCAGGGTACTTCAGGGAGTAGTGCCTCACAGAACAAATAAATACAAAAGTATTTTGGCAATTGGAAGCTTAAGGGAAATGGATGATACTCTTCAGTCTTGGAAAGAGCCTGGGCTTTGGAGTCAGAGGTCATGGGTTCAAATCCCAGCTCTGCCAATTGTCAGCTGTGTGACATTGGGCAAGTCACTTAACTTCTCTGTGCCTCAGTTACTTTATCTGATTAAGACTGTGAGCACCACGTGGGACAACCTGATCAACTTTTAACCTTCCCAGCACTTAGAACAGACATACTAAGCGCTTAATAAATATTATTATTATTATTATTATTATTATTATTATTATTATCTTGACACTCTTCCATCAACTTGTATGATGTGGAGCCCGTTATAGGCAGGGACTGTCTCTATTGGTTGCTGAATTGTACTTCCCAAGTGCTTAGTACAGTGCTCTGCACACAGTAAGTGCTCAATAAATACAATTGAATGGATGCAGATTTACAGAGGTTGAGGAAATGAGTATTGTGGTTAAGGGATGGATAACTGCAATCAGAAATGTGGGTGAAAATTGCTTCTCTTAATTCAAAATGAAGCAAGAGGCTTTGGTGGGAACCAGTGTATTTAGGCTCCATGTTATCTGTTCACTACCTGTTTCACCATGGAAAGTTTGAAACAGACACAAAAAGTTGGTAGGAAGGTTATCACTGTTTCACTGGTGGTTTAATTATCTCTTTGACCACCCCCTCAGTCTGCCACGGTGGGTTAAGGACAATAATTTTTTATGAGGATTTTCCCACTGATCCCCAGACTCTTCAAATGGAAGTCTTATTGGAAAATGCAACACATATATTTCCCTCAGGGGCTGGTTCCAATTAGGTAATGTCTATACGCTAACTCCTGTAGCTATGGTTTTTGGACACACAAAGTAGCGTAGTGATTTTTCTCCTCATTTGTTTTGTAATGAAGAGGGCTGGTAGGGGGAAATTCTTCTAATCATTAAGAAAAATAATTATTCAATGGAGCAACAAATCCTGTTTTAAACAAAATGTTTAAGCCTGAGTTCCCGGTAATAATACAGATACTGATCTCACCTTACAAGATAAGTTATGGATGAAAATAAGGATTTCTGCTTATAAAATAATAACTCTCAGGCCTGGGATGCACCAAGGTAAGCTAAAGGCTGGGAGTCTCACTAGTTGAGCCATCAAAATTCAGTCCATTTTTTCCCTTCTTTCCCTTCTTTACTCCCTTCCCGCCCCCTTCTCTCCTGACCTCCAGCTCTTGCCCATTTGTTGAGTTTCTTCCTCTCTCCCTTTTCTCTTTCTTTACTCCTTCCCCTCAGTTCAGAAGCAGGAGAGAGTTAATCTGACTTGGTGGATAGAGCATGGGCCTAAAAGTCAGAGGACCTGAATTCTTATCCTGGCTCTACCGTTGTTTACTGTGTGACCTTGGGCAAATCATTTAACTTCTCTGTATCTCTCGTAAAACAGGGATAAAATATCCATACTCCCTCCCTCTTAGACTGTGAACCCCGTGTGGGACAGGGTATGTATGTGATCTTTTAATAGTCTATCTACCCTAGTGCTTAGTACAGTGCTTTGTACATAGTAAGTGCTTAATCAATTCCACAATTATCTTTATTATGATTATTATTACTATTATTACTACTACTGTATGGCAATTTGTAATTATTGCTGGGTATGGTGTTACCTCTGTATCTGAGAATGTAAGCATTTATTCATACTAATGTTGGTCTCCCACTCTATTCTGTAAGTTCATTACAGTTATGTTGCCAACTTGTACCTCCCAAGTGCTTAGTACAGTGCTCTGCACACAGTAAGCGCTCAATAAATACGATTGATTGATTGATTATGGGCAGGGAATGTGTCCGCTAATTCTGCATTGTATTCTCCCAAGCACTCAGAAAAGTGTTCTTCATATAGTACTCAAAAAGTACCATTGATTGACGGATTAAGCAATGCCATTTCTAGATCAAATCAATAAGCTATCCATCCCATTCAACATTTGTGACAAGACATTTAGGAGAAATCTATGATGGTTACATTCATTAACCTTGATATTAACTTTTCCTTTCTACATCATTAAGGTTCCTTCTAGTAACCATTATGGATCGTGTTTCTTGAATTTATTCCAAACCCCTCTTCAATTAATCAATGCTATTCATTGAGCACCTACTGAAAACACTTTGTGGTCTCAAAAAATGTCAAATGTAATTGAGGAAACAGAGAAAAACTATTTATAGCTACAAGAAGTCGAAGGAAAACAACAAGGCTCTGAAGAAAGTAGCATATCTAAAGCTACAGACTTTATGCTTCTCTTGGGCAGGGATCATGTCTACCAACTCTGTTGTACCATACCTTCCTAAGCATTTAATACAGTGCTCTGCACAGAGTGGATAAATGCAATTGATTGACTGATATCATGATGAAATAGTTGACTGAAGAAAAAGTATACAAATAGCAATGCACATGTGCGCACATGAGCTCAAAGCCCTACTGAGAGCTCACCTCCTCCAAGAGGCCTTCCCAGACTGAGCCCCTTTTTTCTTCTCCTCCTCCCCATCCCCCCTGCCCTACCTCCTTCCCCTCCCCACAGCACCTGTATATATATTTGTACAGATTTATTACTCTATTTATTTTACTTATACATATTTACTATTCTATTTGTTTTGTTAATGATGTGCATTTAGCTTTAATTTTATTTGTTCTGACAACTTGACACCTGTCCACATGTTTTGTTTTGTTGTCTGTCTCCTGCTTCTAGACTGTGAGCCCGTTGTTGGGTAGGAACCATTTCTATATGTTGCCAACTTGTTCTCCCCAAGCGGTTAGTACAATGCTCTGCACACAGTAAGCACTCAATAAATACGATTGAATGAATGAATGAATGAAAAGAATAAGATACATAAGTGCTAATGAGTGTTTCTGCTAGGTTGAGGTGAGTGAGGTTTAGGGAATTAACCCTGAAAGGCTTCTTACTGGAGGTGGGATTTTAGGAGAGTTTTGAAGAAAGGGAGAGCTGTGGTCTGGTGAATTTGGAAAGGGATGGAGATTGAGGTGCTAGTGGGAGACTAGTGGAGATGTTGTAGAAGTAAGAGAAAATGGAGAATTTAAGTTAGTTGTTTGGGATAGATAGATAGATAGATAGCTTGGGGTATCAGTCATTTAAGTGGATGTGCCACTTGAGAAAATGAGAGAAGAGGAAGAAGAGTAGCGCTGTTCAAAGTGCTGGGGAGGTTACAAGGTGATCAGATTGTCCCACAGGGGGCTCAAAGTTTTCATCCCCATTTTACCAGAAAGGCGGGTTGACAGGCAAATGAGGCATTTCATCTCCACTGATCTCTACGCTCTCACACTGACTTCCTATATAAGAGCTGGAATAGAGGTTTAATGCAACGACTGTGAAGAAAGATGAGAATTGAGCTCAAAATAATAAAAATGGTATTTGTTAAGTGCTTACTATGTGCCAAGCTCTGTTCTAAATTCTGGGATAGATATAAGGTAATCAGGTTGTCCCAGTTGGGGCTCACAGTCTTAATCCCCATTTTACAGATGAGGTAACTGAGGCACAGAGAAGGTAAGTGATTTGCCCAAGGTCACCCAGCAGACAGGTGGAGGAGCCAGGATTAGAACCCACGTCCTCTGACTCCTAAGCACGTGTTCTTGCCACTGAGCCATGTTGCTCCTCTAAATGTCAGTCACTGACTTTCAGGTAAAAACTGCTCCCTCCAACCAGAGTAACAGATGGGCAGGGGATTGCTTTCCATTTCTAAGGTTAATTGGACAACGTCACTAATTCTTTCACTTACTATTATTATTATTATAGTACTTGTTAAGCTCTTATTTTGTGCCAAGCACTGTTCTAAGTGCTGGGGTAGATACAAGGCTTCCCAGACTGAGCCCCCCCGCTTTTTTCCTCTCCTCTTCCCCTCCTCATCTCCCCCCCCCCCCACCCTTTTCCCCTCCCTACAGCACTTGCGTATATTTGTACATATTTATTACTCTATTTATTTTATTAATGATGTTTATATTGCTATAATTCTATTTATTCTGATGGTATTGACGCCTGTCTACTTGTATTGTGTTGTTGTCTGTCTCCCCCTTCTAGACTTTGAGCCCATTGTTGGGTAGGGATCATCTCTATATGTTGCTGATTTGTACTTCCTGAGTGCTTAGTACAGTGCTCTGCACATGGTAAGCGCTCAATAAATACTATTGAATGAATGAATACAAGCTAATCAGGTTGGACACAGTCCATGTCCCACATGGGGCTCACAGTCTTATTCCTCATTTGGCAGACGAGATAAATGAGGCCCAGAGAAGTGAAGTAACTTGTCCAAGGTCACACAGTAGACAAGTGGCAGAGCTAGGATAAGAACCCAGGTCCTCATGACTCCCAGCCTGTGCTTTAACCACTGGGCCATACCGTTTCTAGTCCTTATCCAGATTCATAGTCCAGCTTTGGAAGTGATGGACTCTAGTATGTATTCAGTCATTCATTCAATCATATTTATTGAGCACTTACTGTGTGCAGAGCACTGTACTAAGTGATTGGAAAGTACAATACAGCAATAGAGACAGTCCCTGCCCATAGTGTGCTTACAGTCTAGAGCCAGAGAGACAGACATCTAAACAAGTCAACAGGCATCAATTTAAATAGAGTTATAGATATATACATAAATTCTGTGGGGAGGGGGGAAGAGCAAAGGGAGCGAGTCAAGGTGAAGCGGAAGGGAGAGAGAGCTGAGGAAAAGGGTGCTTAGTCTGGGAAGGCCTCTTGGAGGAGGTGTGCCTTCAGTAGGGCTTTGAAGGGGGGGAAGTGTATCTCAGAAACCTTCTGAGCCCTAGCACTGTTTTTAATTGATTTTTCAATTAATTAATGGTGTTTATT
The DNA here is from genome assembly GCF_015852505.1 of Tachyglossus aculeatus. NCBI lineage: Eukaryota > Metazoa > Chordata > Mammalia > Monotremata > Tachyglossidae > Tachyglossus > Tachyglossus aculeatus. Next base: position 79,993,408 of record NC_052066.1, on the reverse strand, counting down.
GAGTGCTTACTGTATACAGATTATTGTACTAAATGCTTGGAAGAGTGTAATATACAATAGTGTTGGTACACTTAATTCCTGCTTTAAGGTGCTTACAATCTTAAAGAGGAGACAGGCATTTTAAGTAAAGGGTTTCATTCAGATTCAGGCTAGAATCACTTTTACTTGCTCATTGTATCTTCCTCCACCCACAATTAACCCACCTTATTAGGCTTACTATGTGCCAGGTACTGTACTAAGCGGTGAGGTAGAGACAAATTATTTATAGGGGAGGATATAGTCATGCAGCTCACAGTCTTGATGCCCATTTTACAGATGAGGCAAATGAGACACAGAAAGGTTAAGCGATTTGCCAAGGTCACACACCAGACAAGTGGCACAGCTGGGATTAAAATCCAGGTCCTTCTGTCCTACGGGGCCATGCTGCTACTCTAATCAGAGAATTGGAATCTAATTAGGAAACAGAGAATCTGGGTTCTAATTCCAGCTCCACCACTTGTTTGCTGTGTGACCTTGGGCAAGTCATTTAACTTCTCTGGGCCTCAATTCCCCTCTCTGCAAAATGTGGATTCTAACCTGTTGTTCCTCCTGCTTAGAATGTGAGCCCCATGTAGGACACAATTATCTTGTATTTATCCTAGCACTTAGTAGAGTACTTGGCACATGGAAAATATTTAACACTTACCACAACTGCCTATCATTATTACTATTACTATTACACAGGTCTGTCCTCAGCATTTGACTCCCAGTTTCACCTAGGATGCAGTGCTATCCAAAGCTTTGTTTTTGCACATCCTTGAAATGCTTTTTCTATCTCCTTACTTCCTCTTTCCCATTTTCAGTTATCTAGGGAGCATATGCTTGGGTATCCAACTACTAGTCATTCCCATGTGTTCTACCTCATGTAACTGCATTAAGGTGAGCGTAGCTTTGATGTTAGGAAATTAACTATGCTCGAGAACCTCATCTCATTGTTCACGATGTTTTCTTGCCTTTTATCTTAGGGGTGTGGGCCCATAAGTAACTTTGCTGGAACTTCTCAAGGAGTCAGGTGTGAGGTGCATGGGTGATCAGTCAGTTAATCATATTTATTGAGAACTTACTATGTGCAGAGCACTGTACCAAGCTCCTGGAATCTTATAATGATGCTACTGATGCCTATTTACTCATTTTGATGTCTTTCTCCTCCTTTCTAGACTGTTAGCCCATTGTGGGCACAATTGTCTCTATTTTTTGCTGAATTGTACTATCCAAGCATTTAGTACAGTGCTCTGCACACAGTAAGCATTCAGTAAATATGATTGAATGAATGATTCATCCTCCTTCCTTTCTGCTCCTGCCATGTGACAGTCGGCTCAGGCCACATATTTAGCAGCAAAAATTGTATTCATTATGTGCTTTCTACATACTAAACACTGGGGAAGAATATGCAGATAGGAATTAGATATGATCACTAGAACTCAAAAGCCTCACAATTTAACTGTTTGCTTGACCTCATATATGTATTAGTTTTATCTTTGTTGATATGTGTCAGATTAATTCTCTCATTCTTAGCTATAGTATAGTTGTCACTTTATGTTTGTAATAGTATTGCCAGTAATAATAATAATAATTGTGTGTCGCTATTCTTAGTATTACCCACTCCAGTCAATCAATGGTATTCATTGAGTGCTTATTTTATGAAGTAGTAATAGTAGTCATAGTATTTATTAAATGCTTACTATGGGCTGAGCATTGCATTAAGTGCTTGGGAGAGTATAATATGAGACACTTGGTAGACATGTTCCCTCCCACAAGGATCTTACAGTATAGAAGGAAAGACAGCCATTATAATGGGAAGCAGCCTGTCATAGTGGATAGCCCATGGGCCTGCGAGTCAGAAGGTCATGGGCGCTAATCCCAGCTCTGCCATTTGTCTGCTGTGTGACTTTGGGCAAGCCACTTCACTTCTCTGTGCTTCAGTTACCTCATCTGTAAAATGGGGATTGAGACTGTGACCCATATGTGGTGCAGGGTCTCTGTCCAACCTGATTAACTTGGATCTACCCCAGCACTTAGAAGAACAGTGCTTGGCTAAATATGGTAAGTGCTTAAGCACTTAGTACAGTACTCTGCACACAGTAAGTGCTTAATAAATATGATTGAATGAAGTACCAAAACTATCATTGTTATTAGTATTATTAAAGTTATATAATAATGGCATTTATTAAGTGCTTACTATGTGCAAAGCACTGTTCTAAGTTAATTATGGATAGTTACATAAGTACTGTGGGACTGAGGGTGGGGTGAATAAAGAGTATAAATCCAAATGCAAAGGTGATGCAGAAGGGAGAGGGAGGAGGAGAAATGAGGGATCAGCCAAGGGAGGCTTCTTGGAAGAGATGTGATTTTAATAAGGTTTTGAAGGTGGAAAGAGTGATCCTCTTTTGGATAAGAAGTGGGAAGGAGGACCAGGATAGGGGTAGGATGTAGACAAGGGGTTGATGGAAAAATAGACGAGATCAAGGTGTAGTGAGTAGGTTGGGATTAGGTTGGTATGCTGGGTTGGAGTAGGAAATTAGTGAGATAACAGTAGTGGTCAATAGTAAGAAGTTTCTGTACGATGCAGAGGTGGGTGGGCTGCCAAAGAGGGTCTTGAGGTCTGGGGAGACATGGGCTGAATCTTTTTGTAGATAATTTATCTGGGCAGTATAGTGAAGTGTAAACTGGAGTGGGATGAGACAGGATGTGGGGAGATCACATATGTGATGTGTGGAGCTGATGCACTAGTCAAGGCGGGAAAGGACAAGTGCTTAGATCAGTGTGGTAGGAGTTTGGATGGAGAGGAAAGGGGAAATAATGGCTTAACTGGAGAAGGCCTCTTGAAGGAGATGTGATTTTTAACAAGTGCTTTGGAGCTGGGGTGAGTATGATAGGGCTCTGCATCTAGTAGCCACTCAGAAACTGCGATATGTGATCATTATTTCAGAATCCATCTGTGAGTAGATTGTACAAAGATTTGGACAACTACCACAGTAAATGAAGGGTTTCCAAGCTGAAGTTGAAGAAAAGGATACGTTTTTGCCTATAAGTACTTTCAGGGTTTCCCCTTTCCCCCGAAACTCATTCCTTTTGTGTGTCCTACCACAGAAATGGCTCACTCCCAAGGGAACACTCCCACGTCTTCTGCACATAATACCTTTGAAGATGATGATAGTCACATTCCCTATCCATAGAGTACTTCTCATCTCTGATAGAGTATAAGTTGTGTTTGGCTGATGCACTTATCAATGAGGATGCTGATACAAACTTTTATCAAAATTGTATCAATATTTACCAAACTAGAATCTGGAGGGCAATTTTAAATCATACACTGACTGGGAGGACAACTTAGTTTTCAGAAGCCCGTTAATACTTTCAAAGTACTAATAATAGTTATGATGATATTTAGTAATGATGGGATTTGTTGAGCACTTATTATGTGCCAAGCACTGTTCTAAGTGCTGGATAATTATGGTATTTGTTAAGTGTTTACTATGTTTCAAGCACTGTTCTAAGCACTGGGGTAGATACAATGTAGTCAGGCTGTCCCATGTGGGGCTCACCGTCTCAACCCCCATTTTAAAGGTGAGATAAATGAGGCACTGAGAAGTGAAGTGGCTTGCCCAAGGTCACACAGCAGACAGGTTACGGAGCCAGGATTAAAACCCATGTCCTCTGACTCCCAAGTCTCTGTTCTTGCCACTAAGCCACTAAACAAGCTAAGCTAAGCTCTTGCCACTAAGCCACACTGCTTCATTCTACTACCATTCTATTGCTGAATTTCCCTCATTATGAAAGACATCATCAAAATTATCTTAAAAGCTGCACCTAACTTATTTGCCTTTGGATGATTTTTAATTTCTTTGTTTAAGAAACAACATAAACTCTTGATGAAGCTATAGTTATTCTTATGAGTTACAGATATAAATGGTTGCATTAGTCGTAAATCCTGGATTAAATAGGATTTAAAAATGAAAAAAAAAAATTGGTTTAACCAAACCGTTTTGCATTAAAATTCCTAGGCTAATAACTTCAGAGGTCATCACTGCAAATCTTCATTACTATAGACATTAAAAGGAGAAAGCTGGAGAAAGAGGTTTTGACTTCATATATATTTTCCATAACAATTTATAGGCTTTTCAACAAATATTGCCATTTAAATGAATGGCTTTTCTTATTAAATGAATAGGTCAATGAAAGGATATAACCTGCAAATTACCATTAAGATTTAAGTGATTCCTTACCTGAGTAAGCAAGTTCAACTCTTGCACTCTGGTATTTAGACCTCACTTGTAGAGTCATAAGGGCCTTCATCAAAATCTGAATGCATTTTGTACTTGCCATTTTCTAGCATCTCATTCTGGCTGAAATCATTACTTCTTCCTTTCTTAATCCCTTCACTCCTTAAAGTTCCTGTAGACTTAAAGCCTCTCCTGCTGGTAAATGGTCCATTTGAGCTCACCATGTGACAAATTACTGGGGATGTCACTTTCTCACAAATTCCCCATCCAAGCTATTTTGTGATCACTCTCTTAATGCTGATTGAGTTACTGAATTTCAAAACCTCAGTTTAGCTCATACTACTACATCCTCTAGACTGTAAATGTGTTGTGGGCAGGGAATATTTCTATTATGTTGTTATACTGTACTCTACCAAGCACTTAGTACAGTGTTTTGCACACAGTAAGCACTCGATAAATATGATTGACTGACGGACATGAAATCTCAAGTTTGGCATCACAATATATGATGTATATATGAGCTAAATGTCCCTGATTAAGTTGGAGGAAATGTCTTCATGAGCAATTACTCAATAAATCAGTGTGGAATTTCTTCAGTACTTACTTTGTGCTTGAGAGAGTACTGTACAATAGAGTTAGTAGAAATGATCCCTACCCACAAGGAGCTTACAGTTTAAAGGGATGAAGAGACATTAAAATAAATTAGAGATGTGGGGAAAAGCAGGACGGTAGTGTTGGTGGCTGAGATTGTTGGGAGACATAGAGTCCTTAAAGGATACAGATTCAGAATCATAGGCAATGTTGAAATGAGAGGGACTAAGAGAAATGAAGGATTAGCAGGGAAGGCATCTTGGAGGAGATGTGATTTCAGTAAGGCTTTGAAATTCCACTCAAAGTGGTGGTCTGTCACATATGATGCTGAGGGAATTCCAGGCCAGAGGGTGGATATGGGTAAGGGGTCAATGACAGGATAGAGGAGATTGAGGTACAATGAGTGGGTTGGCTTTAGAGGTGCTAATTGTGTGGACTGGGTTGCACAAAAGCATGAGAAACAGCATGCCATAGAGCTTGGGCCTGGAAGTCTGAAGGTCATGAGTTCTAATCCCAGCCCTGCCACGTGTTTGCTGTGTGATCTTGGGCAAGTCACTTCACCTCTCGAGGGACTGTGTCCAACCTAATTAACCTGTATCTACCCCAGTGCTTAGAACAGTGCTTGGCACACAGTCAGCACTTAACAAGTACTATTATTATTACTATTATTATTATTATTATTAAATCAATAATAATAATGATGATAGCATTTATTAAGCACTTATGACATGCAAAGCACTGTTCTAAGCCCTGGGCAGGTTACAAGGTGATCAGGTTGTCCCACGGGGTGCTCACAGTCTTAATCCCCATTTTGCAGATGAGGTAATTGAGGCACAGAGAAGTTAAGTGACTTGCCCAAAGTCACACAGCTGGCAATTGGCGGAGTCAGGATTTAAACCCATGACCTCTGACTCTAAAGCCCATGCTCTTTCCACTGAGCCAAGCTGCTTCTCTAGTCACACTGCTTCTCAATAAGGTAAAGTAGGAGCGGGACATCAGATTGACTGCTTTAAAGTCAGTGATAAGGCATTTTTGTTTGCTGCAAAGGTGGATGGGCAACCACGGGAAGTTCTTGATGAGTGGGAAGATGTAAACTGGACTTTCTTTAGAAAAATGATCGGAGCAGCGGAGGATAAGGATTGAAGTGGGGGAAAGCAGGAGGTAGAGTGGTCAGTGAGGAGGCTGACGCAGTAATCAAGGTAGGATATGCTAAATTATTGGATCATCATGATAGTTTGATTAGAAAGGATGGCAGATTTTAGAGATGTTTTGGAGGCAGAAATCTGACGGGATTTGGTGATAGATGGAATGTGTCAGTTAAATGAGTGAAATGAGTCAAGCACAAAACCACTGTTACGTGCTTGTGAGCAGGGGAATGTGGTAGTGTATAATAATGATGATAATGATGATTAAGCTCTCATTATGTGTCATGCACTGTTCTATGTGCTGGGGTAGATACAAGATAATCAGGTTGGACAGAGTCCATGTCCCACATAGGGCTCACAGTATTAAACCCCAATTCACAGATGAGATAAATAAGACACAGAGAACTTAAGTAACTTGCCCAAGATCACACAGCAAACAAGTGGCAGGGTTGGGATTAGAACCCAGGTCCTCCTGGCTCCCAGGCCCGAGTTCTATCCACTAGGCCATGCTGCTTTCTTTGACGGAGAGCAGAGTTTGGGTAGGTAGATAAGAAGTTCTGTTTTGGACATATTATGTTTGAGGTGACATCCCGCTAGAGACGTGCTGAAGGTAGGGAGAATTGTGAGACTGCAGGAAGGAGAGAGAACAGAGCTCAGAGAGGCAGATTTGGTAATCATCCAAATAGAGGTGGTAGTTGAAGCCATGGAAGCAAATGAGTTATCCCAAGGGAGTGGGGTTAGATGGAGAATAGAAGGTGACCCAAAACGGAGCTTTGAGACAGTATTACTGTGGGAGGGAGAGGAGAAAGGATCCAATGAAAGAGTTGAGAAAGAGTAGTCAGAGAGATAATCAAAAGTCCTCATTGAGCATTTACTATCTGCCAAGCAATGTACTAAGAACCTGGGAGACTACAATATAACAAAATTGGTAGATGTGTTCCATGCTCACAAGCAGCTTACGGTATAGAGAAGAAGACAGACATAAAAGTAAATTATGGATATCTGAAAGTGCTGTGGTACTGAGGGTGGAGGGAATATGAAGTGTGGACGGTGTCAGTGAAGCCAAAGTTAGATTGTATTTCCAGGAGAAGGGGGTAGACCACTTTGTCAAAGGCATCTCAGAGGTTGAGGGGGATTAACAGGCAGTAGAGACGATTGAAGTGGTCATTTGTCATCTTAGTAAGAGTGGTTTCTGCAGAGAGAAGGGGGCAGAAGCCAGATTGCAGAGAGTCAAGTAGGTAATTGGAAGAGAGGAAGTGGAAAGAGTGGACATAGAGAACTCATTCAACACACTTTCAGCTACTAACTCTTTGCGGATGACTTTTAGCTCTTTCTCTGTAGCTCTGACTTCTCACATAACAAGCAATCCCACATCACCCCTTGCTTCCAGCGCATCTCTTCTTGGATATCGGACTGGCATTTCAAATCTAAATCAACTGCTCCCTCTAACTTTCCTAAAACACTCAAAAGCAGCACCATCTTCCTTTTCACAGAAGCCCTCGACCTTGGTGTCATTCTGACTCCTCACTTCCTGAAACTCTCCCATTCAGTCTACTGCCAGTTCCTGCAGGTTCTTCCTACCACATATCCTGGCTCAGACCCTTCTTCTCCACTCAAACAGTTACTACCTTTGTACAAGCTCTGGTCATATTGTGGCTAGACTATTTTATCAGTCTCCTCAGTGGTCTCCTGGCTTTCAGCTTCTCCCCTCTCTAGTGTATCATCTTCATCACGTGGCTCAGTGGAAGGAGCCCGGGCTTTGGAGTCAGAGGTCATGGATTTAAATCCCAGCTCTGCCAATTGTCAGTTGTGTGACTTTGGGCAAGTCACTTCACTTCTCTGTGCCTCAGCTACCTCATCTGTAAAATGGGGATGAAGACTGTGAACCCCCCGTGGGACAACCTGATTACCTCATAACCTCCCCAGAGCTTAGAACAGTGCTTTGCACAGAGTAAGTGCTTAATAAATGTCATCATCATTATTATTATCACTGTCATCTTCTTGAAGCATCACTCAGCACGCATCTCTCCACTCCTCAGAACTCCTCCACTGACTCCCTGTGTTCTTCATCATCATGCAAAAAACTTCTCACAGTCAATTTTGAGGCTCTTTGCAGACTCAGCGCACCTCAGTCTGTCAGTGAATCATAGTTATTCATCTCGTACTGTGCGCAGTGCACTGAACTAAGTGCTTGGGGGAGTTACAAAATAACAATCAACGGACACATTCTCTGCCCAAAAAGAGCTTATCTGCTTTCTTCACTGGCTACCCAGCAACCTGATTTCTCTGTTTCTTCTCAACTAACCTACTAAGAGTATCTCACTCATTACTGCCCCACTTCTGTCCGCTCACTAACACTGTTCTCCTGTCTTGGAACTCCTTCCCAAACCAAAGCCAAAAATTACAGCCTGAACATCTCAACACCTCCCTCCCCCAAACCCATATTCAAAGCCATCCAGAAACCCCACCTCCTCCAACAAAACTTCCTTTATTAATTCTCCAGCAATCTCAAAGTTGAATAAACCCATGAGCCACCTTTAGCACTTAGGTACTTATACCCATCATCAGTACTTTTGTGTAAATACTTAAGCAATGTCTCCAAACAGGGTGTAATTGTTCTGTGGGCAGAGACCATAACACTTCCTTGTTTTGTATATTATCCAAGGGCTTAACACAGTTCACTGTGCCCATGGCACTCAATAAATATTATTACGATTACACTTCTAGGCCCTCATCATATTCTTTCCCATTTCACTGCTGTATCAATCTACTTGCTGAATCTTGCAGCCGACAGTATCTCCCCTCCCCACTGCTTACTGTATTCCATTGCCTGGATTATTTTTCTAAAACACCATTCATTCATTCAATCATATTTACTGAGCACAGAGCACTCTGCACTCTATGTGCAGAGCACTG